>NW_028288760.1:4840000-5140000 GCF_059628265.1 Tinamus guttatus | reverse complement strand
TGGGATCATGTCCTTAGCTCCCTGAGGAATTCTGGCTTTGAAAATATTAGCCTAAGCAGTTCTGAGTAACATTTCGGGAAAGTATTATATTGGCTTTACTTACTATAAGTCCAGCATTAGTAACAAAACTCCAGCTAAATACCTGATAAAAACAAAGGCATTCTTGAAAGACTGGATCCATTTTAAAATAATACACACTTCGCATTGTTAAAGGTTCCCTTATTTCAAAAGAAAAGTATTAAGCAGAAATCTAATTTGAAGAGTTGTTTAAAAAAAAAAAAAAACTGAGCATAGTTTAACAATGAGGAACCCCACGCAATCGTGTGCAAGCGCCAAGCAGCACGGCACAGTGCAGTGGTGCCCCAGGAGCGGTGGGAACCCCAAGGCATGTAAGAGGCCAGCAGATCCCTGAGCTGAGATGGCCCTGGGTTCGCTGCTGCTGGTGCCCGCAGTATTTGCTCTGCAAGCAGCGCACGTGCAATTTGTAAGGGCAAACATGCAAGTGCACCGCATGTCTATGTGCAACATGGGTTGGCACTCCTGCTGCTGCCTTCCTGCCGCTGCCACACCAGTGAGCACAGGCACACAGGTGCAGCCCAGCTCACATTGTCTCGGGTTTTCATCTCTGCGTATAAATGAAATTGGTCAAATCACTGTGGGTTAAGATAGAAAAACACAACAAAAGCTGCCCAGCTGAAAGATTTTTGGCACAATGTGAAGATGAAAATAGCTGCTAGCTCCTCTTTCAAACAAGCGCTGTGCTCTGTGGAGCAGAGATCAAGCCAAGGTTCACGTTATCGGCTCCCACCCCTCACCTGGGGCTCCGTTACTGATAGCTCTGTCATCCCCCTCATATTGCTGGTAACAGCAGCCGGTGATTAGGCCACTCTCGAGCTATTAGCCGCATTTCTTATCCCTCTGCCAGAGCTGCTCGGGGACGCAGACAAAGGCGTCCTTGAGCGCGGGCGCCGCGCGGCTGCTCCCGCCGCCTCAGCGCAGGGCGGCTGCAGCTGGGCAGCGCGGCCGCCGGGCCGTGTCGGAGGTCACTGCTGCGCTATCTCCACCGAGCGGCTCTGCCCCCACATGCTGACAGACAACGCGTCGAAATTACAGAAAATTGCCTGTTTCGTCAACATTTTCTTGGGAGTTTTAGGGGAAAAAAAAAGGACTCTGGTTTCAGGGAGTTAAAGGGGCTCAGTCAGCCTAGAAGTTACTGACAAACACTCTATTATTCATCTATGTAAAAAAGTGATATTTTATATCATTTCTTTGAGTGATTGTTAAGTGATTGGGTAGTGACATTGACGTGCAAGATAATTCTGGGTATATTTCCCCTTCTCGTCTGGAGGCCGGGTTGCATGTCGTCAGCACCGATGATGGATGCTCCAAGGAGCTGGCTCCCAGCACGAGCCCAAAGCCTGGAGGGGGCTGCACCCCATGTCCCGCGCGAGGGGGCTGCGCTGTGCTGGGCAAGTGGGGAGCTGCACCTTGTGTCCCACCGCAGCACTCGTGGCTGTTTCCAAGCTCGCACCCTTGAACACAGAATGAGCTGTGGCTTATTGGAGCAGACAGGCCTTTCCTGGACACAGCTTATCCTTTGGGGAATGAGCTAGGACTTGGTCTGTGTGTGCAAAATCCATGTGGGAAAGGACAATCTCGAGCTACACCTAGAGCAGACTATTCTTGTAACTAATTTCCATAGTATTTCTTTTGATAATGCAGCTGTACTCAGAGATCAATCTGAACTCAAAAGTGACACAGGAATTTCTGTGACACTTTGCAGGACGTATGCATATTTACAAATTTGCTGTGGGAGGACTACTGTCTGGTATTTGTTCTTTTAAATAGAATAAATTTCCATTTAAGTGGAAAAAAAGAATAAATAAATGGAACGTGCGAAAAGATGGATATTAATGGGAAATAAATCAGTGGAAGAAAATGTTTTAGGGCAGTGTCTAACACTGAGAAGCAGCACATTGACTCTCTCTAGCTGTTCTATTTGGAGGTTGTGATCCATCTCAACTTTGGGAGATTTGGTGATCTCCCGATCACCAAATTGGCATTTTGGAGGTGCCAAACACCTCAGGACTCAACACAACTAAACACAGAGGCCAGTGTTTTCTAGTGAGCCAGGCAGTTGTGCAACGAGAATGTTCCTGAAAGCTTCATCTGCTGAATCTGGCTCTGCTTCCCAGGGCTATCTGCAGTGCGGCTGATGTGAGGAGTTTGCTGTATATGGAGCTCACTTCAAATAGTCACAGAATCACAGAATACTTAGGGTTGGAAGGGACCTCTAGAGATCATCTAGTCCAAACCCCCTGCTCCAGCAGGGACACCTACAGCACGTGGCACAGGGCGGCATCCAGGCAGGTTTTGAAGATCTCCAGAGGAGACTCCACAACCTCTGTGGGCAGCCTGTGCCAGGGCTCTGTCACCCTCACAGTCAAATGTCACTTTTGCGCTGTGGTTTGCTAGAGCTGAAAAGCTAGCTCTCTTGTGGGATCTGGGAAGTAAGAAGTCGGTGCTGGTTCTAGTGCGTGTGAATGTGTCTGAATGTTGTATGGGGGAACATGAACATTAACACATGAAGAGCATTGATTTAGAGCAATCGCAGAAGACAAGCAGCCATTCCAATGGTCAGCAGCACATGTGGGAATGACATAGCAGGTGCTGGAGCCAGGACCAAGCACGGGGGCCAAGTGCACCCCTGGTGACAGAGGTGGAGCATTAGACAACACTGCAAAGCTGCTGGCTTGGACTGGAATGCTGTATTTGTTTGCACTTCTCTGTTAGGGGGCTTGAAATACTGCTGTACTAGGGTTAACAGAAGTTGTCTTTTGTAGAAAAATCCACCTCATGTCACGGTGAGTTCCTGCTGCTGCATTGCTCCCAAATGCAGGTCAGTTAACTCTAGGAAGAGACACTTTTTCCTTGTTCTGAGAGAACTGGTTCTTTGGCCCTTTTTCTTAGGTAGCTCCTAAGTTGCTTGTTTCAGCTGGGATAAGAAACAATATGGATGTAACAACAGTAAAATAATTGTGTTGACCTAACAGGACAGCAGATGATTGGAAGTATTTATTGCTATTTCCAATCGCTTATGTTGCCTTCCAGAGGCTAGTGCATGTCAAAGTATTGGAGAGATGGAGGTATTTTAACAGTTATGTTGCAATCAGTGACTATGCTCTCGGGATCTGCGGTGCCACTGCGGCTGGTTTCACACCTTAGCATGCAAAGGGGAAACCATGCTCACCTTGGTGCTTCCGCTGGGGTCACTGATTTAGGTCTGCTGTGATTTGTGGTTGCTCTAGTGGAGCTCAAATCATTCACTTACACATGCATATTGGGTATATTGCTTTAAAAACATATAGCTTTCAAATCTCTTTACAAATGGGGAATTTGTTAGAAGAATACTGTATATGTAAGCACCGCATTCAAAGCGAACTGCTATTATGACTCATTTACAACAGTGGTGATATGTATATGACAAGATGTCAAGAATATGCTCAGAAATGCGATACCCCGTACATGAAACCTCCTGGTTGGTTCTGCTCAGCGACTCCAGGCTCACCCCAAGACCTCTGCAGGAGCATTCCTGGCTCTCTTGGAGCACCAGATGTCAGTTCCTTAGTTAACCATTTTGCTTCTCCATCCATTAGGACAGCTCTCAGTTACAGAAAATGCTTTTTAGAGAGTGAGTGAAACTATGTTCCATAAACCATAACTTATGATAATTTTATCTTTTAATTTTGTCAGAGCCAGCATTCATCTCTAGACCCATGGAGGATGCATCCCCGATGTCGCTGCTGCAGGGCTGTGTTCATACTGCCAGCAACTTTTGGTTATAAAGCTATAAAACTAGACATTTTTCTAGCCAGTCCATGTAAAATTAGTAGCTACTGAACATTCCTGATTTCCTGCTGTCATGAAGTTCAAATCATTTGAAGTTTCTTGCATGGCAAGATTAGTAAGGCAGTCCTTATTTTTTCTCCCTCTCCCTTTAACCTCTGCATTAATACTTTCTTCGGTGTCTGCTTGTTGCCTGACACATTTTGGGTGCCAAGGAAACAAATAATAAAAATAATAGCTCTAATGGCAATATAATAGTCTGCAGTCTGTTAATCTTTGTTTATCTCTGCAGAGGACACTTTGGTTATTAAAATACATTTTACACTAAAGCCTGTGGTTTAGGAGGCTGAGGACAAGTTGTAAGAGTCCTGATGTGTGAGAAGTTTTTCTTTGCAGAAGAGTTTCCATCACATCAAGGAATTTAGGTGAGCTTTTACAAAAACGCTTTTCTAAATTGCTTTGCATGCTGATTAAAATTTGGATGACACAAGAATAAACAAAGCTGACTTCAGAAGCTGACCTGTTTTGTGTGTTGTCTGTTCACACCATTATTTTTAATCAGTTAGGTCATTATGTTGGGTTAAATAAAAAAGATCTAGGACTGAAAAACTAAAAAGGGAAGGATCAAACATACTCTGTCTAGGCTTTAAAGTCTGGGTCACAGGCTGCAGCCAAAAGACCCAGCATAAACATGATTTTTCCTCTGTACAGCTGCAGTTTCAGTAAAAGCAAGCATGGACTGCAGTAATTTTGGGAAGCAGGAAGAGACACTGCCACCTGTTCCCAAGGTCCTTGATGTTGGGCACTGTTCATGAACATCTCCTTCTGGGTCTGATGACTTTTCCTGCTGGGAAAGCCAGGCAAAGAGGCCTTCCGCACCGTGTGACCTGTGTATAGGTCAGGAGTGTTTTACAGAGCTGCACCTTTTGCCTCTTCCCTGTGTGTTCCAGCACCTTCAGCTTTGGCAGCTGACAGAGGATATGGTAACAAATCCTTGTAATCTTCATATATGAAAACTGTGTGTAATGCAGCCACAGCTGTTTCACACTTCCTGCAGCAGTTGAGAGATAGGAAGCAGTTAGACTATTACTCATCTTGTAATTTATTCTTTTATTTATTCTTGCAGCGGCTTTTGCTTTCAGAGTTTCTCTAAGTGTGTCTTGTCCTCTGTCCACTTCCTCCCGGCATAACAGGAGACCAACTAACAGATAACTCCCCAGCTTGGGTTCTATCTCATGTCCCTCTCACATCTTCTATCCTGAGAAAGGCAGTAACAGCACCTGCAGCAGGAACAGCCATGAGCTCTGAACTAGAAAAGCCAACAAGGAATTTTTCTCTATTTTCTGCTATATAGCTTACTCTGCAGCTGGGGTGTATGGTCATTACAGACCTGTACAAATGTTAGAGTTTTTACTAGTTGTCAAAATAATTCAGCTTGCTTGCATCAGTCCTTGCCATCACTCCCAGAAAAATACAGGCATCCTAGGGTAGAATCGCCAGCAAAGGTAGGTGAGTTAATCCTGAATGGTCTGTGGAAAAGTCAGTGTTAATAACCCAGAACTATCACAGTCTTGCAAAGCAATGCCAGCCAATCTTGTTAGTAGCATAAGGCAGAGACCCACTCATCTTTCTTTCTCTTTTCAAGCACAGCAGCTCTTAGAGTGCTGCTCCTTAGCTGGGGCAAGTTCTACTCTATGTCAGAGCAAAGTGAATGGAAGCTGCACTTTGGATTTGTGCTACCCATGCTAGAATTGCCCAATTCAATTGCAACCTTAATTTAGTGATATTTAATGATAATGAGTTTGTTTACATACTGTGTAACTGCAACTGATGCAAGTGCACCCTCAGGAGCTGGTGTTTTGATGACATTGTGGACTCCTGTGACATGAACCACTAGTGTGGCAGTGCTATCTTTGTAAGTTTTTGTGCACAGGAAAAAGTATATATATATATGCAGAAATGATTTATACATGAATGATGTTCACTGCCACCCTCTATTGTGTATGATTTTATCAAAAGACCCTTTTTTTTTTTAACGCAACATCAGTGAGTCTATTCTCAGTAACCACAAAGCCATACACCCAGCAAAGTCAGGCAGCCTTCCCTGAAGACTGGACTTCTCATCTTTTATGTCTCAGAAACGGTTGTTCAGATTTCCCCGCTACACAACACTGTGTAGAAAATGAAATAGTTGGGATTTTCTCTGCAAATATTTCTTTTTCAAAATAGAACATTTAATGTGTTCTAAACAGCCTTTCTAACTTGAGTTTGCTCTCACTGTTATTAATTTTTTTATTACAGATCTTGTTATTTTCAGGGTTCCTAAGGGACCCATTAACAGTAGATTTTTATGGAAAAGAAGCATGGTTAAACTGGTGAAAATAACTGTACACAAGTCATAAGTAAGTAATATAAGCTGCAGCAAGGATACTGTGTGTTGTTTTAATTTCCAAAATAGCAACAGTTCAGACATTTAATTGCATTTTTTATGACTTTTTTTTTCATAGCTGCCTTGTGTAAAATATGTTGCCAGTAATATATAACTGCTAACAACATTTAAGTTTCTTAAGCTGGCATTAGATTCTTATCCTATTGGAGAGGAAGGTTACTTAATGTACTCTTCATACTTAGGAGGGAAAAAATGTTATTCATAGTGGGCATATATCTTTGTTGTTCTGTTCTTATAGTGTCAGCATTACCTGAAATCTTCTCTGCAGTAAGAAAGATACAGGACAGATTGATTTATTTATATATTTCCACAATGTTAAGGTGTAAACAGAGCTTTTCCATCAAAGGGATTTTATGAGGACCAACTCGGCTCTATTTTGTAATAGGTAACTGGTAGAACCAGGGAGAAGCAGTGCGCACCATCCTTGCCCTCCCGCGTTTGTGCAGTGACAGCTCCCTGCTGTGTGGCTGTGCCCAGTGCTCCATGCAGCTCTGGCGATGCGATTCCCTGCTGCTCTGCCAGCACTGTGTCCCCGCAGCTCGTGTCCTCATCTGAGGAGCAGACAGGGCCACCAACGTTTGTTCCAGATTTCCATCCCCATTTCTGATCACCCTGAGATGAGCAGTCTGAAGAACGCAGAGCAAGCCCAGTGGAAGCAGGGCAGCACATATTCCCTCACCTAGACATGATGTTGAAAATTTGGCAGCTGACAGTTGTCTCTGTATTTTTTTCTCTTTCCTTTTTTTTGTGGTAGCACTGCTAGGAGAGGCTCTCATTGGCTTTGAACACTCAAGTATTACTATTTCCCTATCCCAAAAAATCACTGGTAAAGGCCGTTTAATATCCAAACTTGCTCTGACATTTTATTTCAAACTTTATATCAATCCACAGTGACCTCCAAAATCCTGCTTATTACAGAGGACCAGGAGCATCAGAGACAGGCGCTTGCCCTGAAGCTTTGGCTTAAGCATCAAGTTATTTATTTGATCTGAAACTAAATAAATATTTTGAGGAAGAGAGAGCATGACAGAAAGAAGTGGGAAAAGGCTTCCTTAACAGGCTGTTTGTTATACAACTGTGTATCAAAAGTTAGCATCAATGAACTTTGCCACCAGTATTTACAAACAAAGCAGACATGTACAATTCATAGAACATTTAAAGGAAAAGTCCTCCAATGCTGTGTTTGTTTACTCCCTGTGCACACGCTATATCCCTGAGTTCATTGAAAAGTTTGGTGAATTTGGCAGGCCTGGGACAAGCACTCGCTACATCTGGCTCATAATTAATGATGATGGAAAATCATTTATCTTAGACTGTAGAAAAGCAGGCATGAGATACTACCACAACAGACTTACATGTACCAGAAAAGAGAGTAGGAATTCATTTGTTGTTTGAATTAGTCTGAATTTAATATATTATTTAAAAATTCCTACTCAAGGTCTCACCATTTTAATCTCTGATAGTGCAAGCTGCTTTTCCCAACTTCCTCTATTCCCTTGCCTTGCCCAGTCCTTGTGTGAATTACTCAGTTGCTCTTCTCAAATGTCTGTGAGGGAGGGACTAGTGACCAACAAGAAAGGAGCCTCCCCATGGAATATCATGCCTGAAGTACGGACTACCTGGCTGCCAGTCTGCAGCAGAGAGGGAGCAAGTCAGTCTGGCAGGCTAGACACAGCAAGATCTAAATCTCCTACTCAGAAACAACTTTACCATTTGGGAGGCCAAATCCTATTGAATGTCAGTAACTTAGTTCCTTCTCTTGTTCACTTCTTCAGCCTGAACGTCATAAAAGAGATACACAAACCTTCTGAATTTATAGCACAGTATTAACTTCAGCTACCCATACATCTTGCCACTCTCTCTTCCTCTTTGTTTTGCATCCACCAGCTCCTTTCTAAATCACTGACAACATGCTAAAGGATTGCTGTATTTATTAGGACCCAGTAATGCATTACACATTCCTTCCGCATGATGCACTTTTAATTATTCCCTTGAGGATTATTCAAGCAATGTTGATGGTAGGAATATATGCTAGGTCTGTTTAGGTTAATGGCCCAATGATTCACTAGACAAGACATTCTTGGAAAGTAATTGATTGCATTAATTGTTCCGTAGAACAGTGTGAACCACAGCTGCTGCATGGTCCTCCCAGCACTGGCTACAAGCTTTGCCAGGGCAGCAGCAATGGGATCAGGTGTAGACAGTTGTCAACTGCAGGTATGTTGGTTCTTTTCATTCTAACTTTGTCCAAGGCTGTTCTCTACTGCTGTGTCCACCCTTAGTCTCTCTTTCCAATTCCTGCAGGAGATCTGTGATGTCCTCTGAGACCAGAATAGATGCTGAGGAGTGGGGAAGAACATTTAGCAGGTGGTTCTTAAGCCTGCCTGCTCTTTGACACTGCAAAGTATTAGATTACTAGATACTCTTATTCAATAGGTTTGAAAAATGGCAAATTGCAAAACTTTATTATTCTTAAAATAGCAAATGACTTGGTGAAACTTAATATTGCTCAGACAGACTGAAAGCATCTATGATTTAGGTGGCTCTCAGAGCTAACGATGGAGCCTAAGGCTGAACAGTCTGCAGTGGTGAGAGGTAAAGCAACATGGCAGAGAAGCACGAGTACTCTGTGTCATGTATGCCATGTGCACATGGAGATATTCTTGCTTTTGCTGTGATGACCTAAGGAAGACAACAACAGCACAGTTGCCCAAGTGAGCTTATCTGTGTTGCTGCTCTGCGCTGTACCCATAATGTCTATGCAGCCTGTGGTGGAACTCTGGCCCCCCAGGGTCTGGCTTTAGCATTAACTCTAGTAAAGAGAGCAGAATGGAAACTTCAGCCTTGTAGCTGCAAGGGCTCCTGCAGGATCTTCCGGTTTCTGGGAACTGTTGTATCCAGGTGACATAAGGGAGGTTTCTCTTTGGTCAAATAATTCACCATAGAATACCTTGTTCTATGAAGAGCCCGATTTGGGAGTGAAGATTGGTCCTCTACTCTGAGCATGCTGATGGCATGGCCTGGTCAAGAAAGAGCTGTGTTTACAACAGAACGGCACACCAGCAGCTGAGATCCCTTAGATGCACAGGCCACTTACCCAGGCAAGGAGGTAGAAGTAACACAACCAGCACCATGTTTTATATGCAATGAAAAAATGTGTACCAGCAAAATAAGTATTTGTTAAAGCCAATGCAATGCAAGCAAAGACTGCAAACTTCTACCTGACTTAAGCAGACCTACTTATTCATCACCACTACAGTGGCATGATTATCAGACTTACAGTGACTGGCATTACAAAACATTGCATGTATACCAGGTAACCTAATTTCTGAGCATTTTAGGGGTCAGACCAGAGGAGGTTGGCAACTTCAAAGACAAACATAACCCAGGAGGCTATAAATTAAAGTAACAAATTGTAGGAGACTTGTTGATAAGGAATATGTAGTTGAAAGTGTCATAGAGAGTAACCTTCAGTAATTATAGTTTGTTTAAATACTCCCTTGGAGACTTCATCATTATAATTTACCCTTGCCCAGAGTGTTATCTTCATGAGGAGTCAAGGTGATTGATCACTCGCAGAGCATCTGAGCAGCTAACGGGGAGCATTTGGGTAACTTCTAACAGAGGGGGGAGCAGGACTTTGATGTCGTCTTTCCTGCTAATGACTCCCTAAATCCTGCAGATTCCTGACAGGACATTATTCCTCTGTGGTGTGCCTGATCCAGCCCCTCTGCCTGGCACATAAATAATGTCGCTATATCTGTTTATAAAACCTGGATGCCTTATACAGACTCTGCCCTTGTGTTTGAGTGCTGCTCTGTCACACGGACACGACAAAAACAGTTTATTCAGGCAAAAAAGCTGGAAGATATTTTGGAATCTAAAGCTGCATATTTTGAAATGTCCTCACTTTAGAGCAGTTCCTTCATGAAAAGATGCACACAACTTTTTCTTGCTAATGAAAGAGAGATAGAGGCAATGGAGCAGGATGGACATGAAGAGTGGAGGGCGGGTCTTGAAATGCCATACCCTTTCAAGCATGAGGTGGAGAGTCACTGTCAAGAACCAAACACAGCATGAGTGCTCTTTCTTCTTTCTGGGAAGAAAGCTGCTTGGTGCTTGGAAATCAAAAACTTTGCCTCAAATGAAGCAGTCCAAGGCAAACTTGACTAATTATTATTTCATAAGGTGTATAAAACAGAGCAAAAGGCTTCAGAAAGGCACACTATCAATGTCAGGGAGTGCAGCGTCTCCTTTGAACCTCCTGCCAACAGTGAGTCACTTACAGGAGTTTCATGGCCCTAGCTCAGCAGTGGCAGTCTCCTGGATCTGCTGTGTCTTGTTTTACCTGCATGGAGGCTATAATTATATTCATACAAAGTTTTCATTTTCTGAGGAGCCAAAAGCTGCCCCTGATTTATGCTCCCTACAAGGCAATTCCTCGTCCGTGGGACGCGGTGCACCCGACGCGGGGTGCAGCAGCACGGTCCTGTCTGCCCCATGGGACATGTGGAGGAGCAGCAGGGCGGCCAACTGCCCATGGTGCAGCGCTGGGGCACCCCGGTGTGCTGCACCTCAGCACGGCAGCGCACAGGTGCCAAAACCCCCTCCCAGGAGCGCCAGCATGTCCAGCACACTGCGGGGCTGCAGGGGCAGCGAGGCCTGCAAACACTGCAGGGACGGTGAGAACCGGGATGAGAGCCCAAGCCATCAGCCTGGACCTAGGGACAGGGTGGCCGTGTCCTACCACAGCACTCAGGGCTGCTCCCCTGCTCACAGACCCTAACACAGGATGAGCTCGTGGATGCAGACAGGCTTTTGCTGGACACAGTCAGCATTTGCACCTGTCCAGCCACAGGAAGAATGTTTCTGGTGCAGTTGCAGGGACAGACACGGGGCTCTCACTCACTGCCTGCCTCCCCAGGAGCCTCACAGCTGCAGTAACAGGTTTCTCCCATTCACGGCTAATTGATGGCATCTGAAGTCAGAAGCTTTTCCCATCTCTCCTCCTTAACTGCTGTTCCTATTTGGAAGAGCAGCAGTAGCTTCCCAGTCAGTGTGTGTAAGCTGTGCCCAGTGTGTGTGGCATTGCACTGCTGTTTGCTGCTTGCACCAACATGTGTCCCTGTTCAGTACCAACAGCACTCCAGCAATAACGATCAGTAAGTGACATGGGATATCTCTAAGGGGTGCGATTGCATTTTTGAAAGAGTTTTTAAAAGCCTAGGAACAGTTGGTAAAGCTGTGCATCAGTTTTCCCTCCCTAAGAATATTTAATTTTCTATTAAACAGAGAATGTAACAAGCCTGGCCAGAAGCATGGGTTCTATCTGTGGCTTTTTCTGTGCATGCACAGAGTGAGCGTAGGTTTCCTGTGTATCTGCCCTGGTCAGTTAGCAATTTGCAGGTAATAGCTGAAGGTGAGCAAAGGCCTGGTGCATGGGTGCAGCAGCCCTGCCTGAGCTATCTCATGCCACGCTGTGTTTGCCTAAGCTCTCTGTGCGGCTGCAGCAGAGCAGCACCAGCCTCCTGCGTCCCGGTGCTGCCCTGGCTGGGGCTTAGCCAGGC
This sequence comes from Tinamus guttatus, assembly GCF_059628265.1. NCBI lineage: Eukaryota > Metazoa > Chordata > Aves > Tinamiformes > Tinamidae > Tinamus > Tinamus guttatus. The sequence continues at coordinate 5,128,138 of NW_028288760.1, read as the reverse complement.
TCCACCCAGGCAACATCTCCCTTTTGAAATCCTGGCCCTGCTTCCAGGGAGTCCTAGTGGTTCGCAGCCCTCAAAGGTGCATTGTTTTTTCCAGAAGCATGGGTCACAGCAAGCAGAGGGACAAGTGGCCATGGAGCTGGTGCCCAATGTGGTAGATTTATAGTCTGTCTAGCACTTTACTTCTCACCCTGCTGTTGTTCTTGAGTGGTTGTGCAGCCTTCTGCATTGTGTCAGCCGGAGAGCGGGGCGCGGGAGGCAGGCGCGTTCTCGGCTGCGCTCGCGGCTGCTGCTCTGAACTGCCCTGTCCGGCCGCCCCGCGGGGCGCTCGGCGGGCAGGGGTGCGCGGCTGCCCCCCGTCCTGCCCGGAGCTGCTGCCCGCAGCCGGCTGGCCCGGCGCTGGCGCTGGCAGGGAGAAGGGACCGACAGCCCCTTGCCGCTCGCCTCTGCGGCTCTGAGACAATGCTCATTTCTGCATTGCTCATAAACAAATGTATCTAAAACACCACACTTTATATCCACTTACAATTCTGAATACCTTTCCATTTATCTAAAGCTTGCTGAGGTGAGTTCCTATAAGGGAAGACTTATTTCATTTCCATGAAATGTTTATATTTTCTGGGAAGTTTCTCTCTCACCTCTTTAAATTTTACTGCAGTTGGCGTGCAGCCTGCAGCAGGGTCCTCCCAAGGAAGCTGGTGAGGCAGGGAGGCTCAAGAGGGACTATAAATTTCAAACTCTCTGGGTTAGAATAATTTAAGTGCACCAAGATCTTAACCTTAAAGGATCAATACCAAGTTAGGTTTTTTTCTTCCTTTTTTTTTCTCCTCTCTCTCTTGTGCTGTGAAATTCAAGCTAAGAAAAAAAAATCCAAAGTAAATAAAGATTGTATGTGAACAGGGCACTGATTCTGAGCTATATTTCTGGAGTTTCGAATTATATTGTCAAAAGGACGTCTGTTTTGGCTGTTCATGAAAACAACCATCTTGGGAAGGTTTTCGTCACAAATATAAAGACCCATGATCTGGTACTCATCCTTACAAAATGGATGTGGTTCTCTTTCTCCATCTAATTTCTATGTTTAAATCCCAGAAGGGACCTGGACTTTTCAGCATTTGTTGAGTGGATTGGGATTGGCAGATGTGATGTGTCCTTGTGGGTGACCAGGTTGTGGTTGTGCAGACATCCATTCTACTCTTCACCTTGCTGCAGTTGCATTTTCTGACTAGTTTGCTGAGTGCTCAACTTAATATCCAGAATCTATATTCATTATTTCTCTCCTATATGTCATTTGTATTAAGGCATTGACTAACCTGCTTTCTTCCAAGAATATTAATGAATTGTCTTGGTCGAATCTATAGCAATATATAGAGGCATCCATATTCATTTGGTGGGGGAAGAGGGAGCGCAGGGAAGGAAATACCTACAAATGCAGCTTGTAAGTCTTTGAAAAAGAAAAAGATCACAATCCATTTTAAGATCCCACATGGGGCTTATACAGTGGACATGCAGGATAAATGTATCTTAGAAGTAAGGCTTATATAACATTTCCTGTTTATTATTTTATCCAGAACTTGGGGTAGGGTTTTCCTGTTTTTTCTGATGACATCACAGCCACCTACCGCAGTTTCTTTTTTCTTTTTTTTTTCTTTTTTTTTTTAAACCTTATTTTAGTAGGATATGTGAGATCATCAATCTAACATAGGCAATGTAGGAGGTCAGGATTTGACAGGTGAGTGAAAGAGAAGCTGTTTTATAAAATACAAATTCACATTTAACCTCTAACTCTGCACATAGTCTCTGCTAATAATTTTCAATCTAGAACAGTTCCGCCTCATGGCCTTCTCCCAGACTCCAAGCATCACATGCATCTCCTGCACCAGGCAAGAGCCATGCTGGCCTTAAAGCGTGCCTGCAGGTGAGTGCCAGCTGTGCCACGGCCAAGGGCAGCGCCATGAGCAGATCCTGTCCCCAGCAGACAATTCTGGGAAGTTGCTATGGTAGGAACGTTTATGCGAGTGAATTAAATGCTTTTGGGTGCTGGGTTAAACTTCAATAAAATAAGTTTACTCAGTTGACTGGACACAATTACCCAGCTGGCTGGGAATGCCCTTTCCAGCCTCAAGTTCAGGTTCCCTGTTGGTAGTAGACCAGTACACACAAATTATATATCTCTGTAGTATATTTCTATAAATACCTCAGATTTGCTGTTGTCTTGGCTGCATGGGCCCAGCTATTTGTATTTGGCTCTTTCTCATTACTCCTTTGTGCCTTTAGTCTCTGTTGCTCCTGCCTGTCCCCTTCCACACATCTGGGACATGAGGACAGTTTGTCTCTATGTACATTTAAAATGCATGTAAACATATGCATTAAAATGTGTGTATTCTTAGACATGGATGGCAAAGGACAGTTACACCAGTTTGTTGTAGGAGCCTCAGTGGTGCTTATCCCTTAGTCACTAATTGTGTCTATTTTGTGATAGAAGCTATGTAGATGACCATTTTTAGAGCAGTGACATACACAGTCATCACTGAGTTTTGTTTTATGGAACATGCTTTAAAATTTCCCCAGGTGCAGGCACAAACAAAAGGCAAAATCCAAGTATTTATTTTTATTCACCATTAATAAGAATACCTCATGTAAGAGACGACAGGAGAGTGGTCTCATGTCCTTGTTGTCTTGTGAGGAGTCTTACTTGTGAGCCTCATGCTCTTAGTGAAGGTTTTTGGGAAGACCTCTTGCACGTCTGACTCTTGTCAGAGTACAGCTTGGCAGCCAGGGATCAATGTTTCTTTAGTCCATGGTAAAGAAAATTCACATGCATTTGCTCACTCAAAGTGAAATAAAGTATTATTTTCCTGTTTTGTAATTTATCAGGAGTTCTTTGCAGCAAGTTGGTATCATGTGAAAGAATATCACAAGAGCTTCACAAGAGCAGAGGTGTTACTGCAACAGCAGACTGTTTAGGCTTTTTATTTTCCCCTTTTAATTGTCTGATTAAGCCCCAGAAGCAGCCTTTGCTGGTGTTGTTTCTTGAAGGAAAGCTTTCTGAAAATCCAAGCTCACTCAGAATCACCTGGCTGTGTGCATCCTGCAAAAGCCAATAGATTGCTCTGCTATGTCTCCCTGCAACAAAAGGCACACTTTTCACTGGTATATTAGATCTAGCTATCACCTAGTAATCCTACTCCGTGTATTTTCCGACAGTTTCCCAGAGATAGTTTGTAACTCTGAGCCCTTTTGGGGTGCTGAGGAAAAGTGATGGATTAATCTCCAGAAATCCTCTCTTGACCTATGACTTTCTTTTTCTGTTTTACTGACCTGGAGTTTCTGAGCAACTCAGACCAGCTGAGGCAGAGCAAAGTGAGTGCTCATGGTACTTCCAGCCCTTCCACGTGAGGGTGGCCTCATCTGTGGTTGCCCAGGTGAACCCTGCAGGGGCTGAATAGTTCTGTCCCACCAATGATAAGTCCCATAGTTGCCTTTCCAGCATGCATGCTGCCTGAATTTTAGCAATAAAAACGTCCCAAACCTGTCCTAGCTGAGCACAGTGGAGCTTTTCTGATAGTCAGCCGACAGCATGCAAAGGCAGTTTGTGCAACTGCAGTCTGATGCTGCCAGAGCATGGCAGGAGCAAAGCCAAGTGTCATAGAAATGTAATTTGTTCTCCATAGCTTTCAAGATAAGAAGGGAAACATGGTGTTGATTTACTTAGTAAAAGTGACACTCCTCAGCATGCAGAAGGTGTTGCTGCCTATCATGCAGCCCTGCTCCACTGCTCGTGCAGCGGGGACATATTATCAAGTAGAAACACATTGCTTGGCCTGACTATTAGAGCCAGCTTTAGAAACGGTTATCAGCCGTAACCTTGAGCCATAATGATCTTCCATTTGGTCTGATAACCAATGATCTTCCATTTGGTCGTGTGAAAGACCAAATGGCACTTGGCAGCAAGCTGCCAATCTGACTGCAGAAATATGCACAGACACCTCCATCTGAAGAGGCATGTTTCTGGATAAAAATCTCACAAGAAAGTTTAATTGTTAACTTATTCAGTCTACTTCAAATCTATATTTTGTGTCTGGCAAAGCTAAGGAGCGATGGTCTTATGAGCCTCTGATACACCGAGACTCTACAGCAGAGAAAGCTTAGGAAATTACCCAGAGCTGGGCAGATTTGCAGAGGATGTGGTTGCTCATTGCTTTGTAAATGTGATGATTTCTAGGTGTATCTAGAGACTAATTAGGTTTACAAACAGTCAGCAGGTCAGTACTTCCTGTCATGGCCTGGGGTCTTCTTGCAGTGAAGATCTGAGTGGGGTGAAATGGATTTTTGTCCTTTGTCGATCTTAAAAGGGGTGGTTGGAGCTAGAATTCTGCCTTCATTGATGCCAGATTAAGTGGCCCTATTTCCAGCTTGTTGCTTCTCTTGATTTGTCCTGCTAGTCTCCATCATACTGTTTCACACAGGTAGAAAGGAAAAATGCCTGGAATGCTTCTCTGCTTTTGTCGGGTGTTCACAGGCCAAGGACTGAAATCCAGCCCTGAGCACTGTGGCAGCCCCAGCTGAACAGCCACAAAGGGGAGCACAGGAAAGTGCCGTAAGCACTGCATGAGCATGGAGATAGCTAACGGACAGGAGCAGCTGGGTAATCCTAGGCCTGCGAGCTTGGTATCAGCCTCAGGGTTGGTAGCAGATCTGCAATTAAGATATTTGATCAATAAGAAAGCAAATTTATTAATAATACTGATTATCTGGATTGTGAAAAACAATGCTTCAGCTATCTCAGAAATTGTTTTGAGGAGAGAGAGAAAAAAAAAATCCAGCTAATAGTTGATGGCAGTGATGAGAGACAGGGCTTGCTCGGGTGTTCTTTGCCTCTCTCTGTGCCTCATTGTCATAATAGTCCCAATTGGGAAGGGGAGCACTCTAGGCACTTGGAAGTGTTTTGCTGTTGCACTGAAGAAACTGTGGTCTCTCTTAGTGAAGTGTCTTTGTCAAAAAACAAATCACTTCTGTCTTTCAAGTTCAGCCTGGGTAAAACCTTGCTTCCTGTGATTCTTCATGTGTAAAGCAAGGAATAGCAATTAGTAATAGACTATGGTCATTGTAACTGTAGTGAAGAAAAACTATTTGAAATCCGTTTTTACCAGAAATGTTTTTTTCTAAGTTAATTAGCAACAGAACTCTTGGCATAGATCCTGTTTTCATGAATGTGTCTCTGGTGACAAGAAATGGAGAAAGAGATGCAGAAGAAATATTATTGTGAATAAGGCTGTTCCTAAGCTGAGCTTTCTTCACACTTGTTTATCTAAGATCCATTGACCTTCCAGCAACAGCTTAAATGTTCTTGCACGCAAGTTACTCTTGTAGCAAGCGGTTCCTTAGCAGTGGTAAATAATGGTAAATAATGCGTGCTGTGGGGTGGGAGGCAGACCCTCTGCTCGGGTTACCCTGCTATGTAATCTAGCACAGCAGAATGAACAATGCAAACAATAAATAATGACATAATCAAAAAGCCTGGAAGCCCTTTTTCCTGTAGAAACATATATCTTTTAGTGAAACACTCTGATCTCACAGAAGTAATGCACCATTATGCCCCTGAGGCCACTCCTCTGATTCCACGTTTTATGGGCTAGCTCTTTATTCCTAAATTCAGCAGATGCATGGCTTATAGCTGGTCCCAGTATGGGATGCATCACAAGCAGCTTGTCTATTACAAGTGACCTGCGAAGGAGAAGAAATAGTGTTTGTATCCTCTGTAGCATTTTTATGGCTGAAAGGAGAAGACTGGGATTTTTTTTTTTTTTTGTCCTGTTCATTGCTCAGTATTAGGGCTCTGCAATATCAGAAATACTGAAGATATATAGATATATATATAGAGGGAGGAAACAGAGGATGATTGCTGGAGATCTTTGGGAAGGATTCTGCCTGTACAGCAAGACAACTAGAAACTATCTACAAGTGTTCTCTGGAATTTTAGCTGAATAATCCTCTTCACACAATTTCAGAGTTTTTATTAAAAATATGATTTTTAAATAATATGCTTAAATTGCTGCAGAAATTTTTATAGATACTTTTTAGATTTCTGTTCAAACAATCCTTGTTGTTTGCCCTTTTATAAAGGATTATTGTATTGCTTTTCATTATAGCACAGTATACACTAAGTAACCACAGAGGTCCTCTTATGTCCTTAAAAATGTACTATTTATTGCACATCTGTCCTTCCAGATTAAAGAGATTCTTCTCTTGGAGACTTTTTTTGAGGTGTAGCGCTGGGCTGTGTGCCAGGTTTAGACCAGAGTAACAGATATGATATAGACCCTGGAATGCCATTTAGCAGCTACCCAAATTCCTGAGATTATGCCTACAAATCTCTGTTTTGATCTTATATGCATCATCAGCTGCTGAAAATTTGGGGCACGCAGTCCACCTGATGGGTAGAAACCCTCATGTCTTGTGCTGCAGAACAGCAGAGTGGAGGGTCCATCTTCTGCTGCCCAAGAGCTGAGTCTGTGCCTAGTGTCCCTGACAATTGACCACTCCTGTGGAAATGAACAAAAGCTACTTCCCGTCATCTTCGGGTCTTGCTTCAGGTCCTGGCTTGGCCCTAAGCAGCAAAGTTAGTCTCCTGTATGTGAGGTCATACTGCTTTCTTGGCAGGTGATACAGTATTGGCCACCGCCAGAGCCATAATAAACTCTGAGAAGTTCCTAAGCACCATTACTTAAAGATCTTTCTGCTTTCAGTATTTTTTTTGCATTGTCCTAATCCCAGAATTCTGCAATTTAGTCATAACAATGTAATTTGCTTTAATTATTTTTTTCCAAACTTTTTTATCACAGACTTGCCTGTTTCCTTCCCAGAGCTTATTTTCAGCTCAACTTCCTCATGGCTTTTGGGTATTTTAGGCAAAACAGCCACCACTCTACAAGAGGTGACTGATGTGCTTGGGGCAGATCTCAGCTTTGCCCTGAAGCCAGTGGCATGGTGTTGGCTTTGTATCCCATGGAGTGAGGAACATGCTGTGGAGAGGATGACGATGTCATGCAATATGAAAAGTATCTGTCAGTATAACCTGTCTGGAGGTGGCTTACAGTAAAACTTCTTCAAGGTGAGGAGAATAATAAATAAACCTCTAATTTTGTGTGAGAAGTAACCATGGAAATGTGTTCGCTAGGTCTTTTTTGACTTTCAGCTGGATGAAGGAGGATCTTTATATGCGTGTGTCCCAGTTAAACATCATCTGCCTGTTGTCATGCATCAGTGGTGGCCACCCATAAGGACTCTGGTTTCTACTGTTGAGTGGACGGATCTGTAATTGCACACCAAAATGTATGGCACAAACCAGGACTAGTAATTGCTTTGTCTCTTGTTTTCTTCTCTCTGTCCTCCTCAACCAGTGTTGTATGGAGAGCTGCCACAGTCCAGTGTTTTCCCTGTATAATGACTGCATGCAGGCAACAGATGTGGAAATGGTGGGAAACTGAGAGATAAGGGGGGGTGTTACAGTGCAATGCTATTACTGAGTGAGCACGCAGAGCCCCAGAAGAGTGCTCAGGGTGGAAACAGCGCAGGAGCGTTTGCTAGTAGATAGTTTCAATTTCTGCACAGAAAAGGTTGGAGCTGTGTTACACAGCTGGAAAGTACCAAGATGCTGGGAATGCCTACACCACAGGGTTGTACTTTTTGAAGATTGTACTTTGTTTTATGTGGAGTTTCTGAACCTCCCCATTTCTTTATGACAAAGTTAAACCATCCAAAAAAGCTCTGCAGTGTCAGATGCCACAATCTGCTTAGACTGCTACTTATGTCAAAGAGTTTGAAATGATCTCCTTGCTGGTATTTTTTGTAGAATGTGTTCTGCAATTTGCAAGGCAACCCTGTTCTAAGGAACAGCACATGACAGAGAAGAGAGAAGGCAATGAAGGGATTAGCCCCCAAGTTATGGGAGAGTCTGATCCTAGTTATCTGAAACTACATGGGCATCCAAACCCAACAGGACTGCAGCAGGAAAGGAAGGAGGAGCTCATTTCTTCGCTGGAATGGAATGACATGTTGCTAACACTTTGCCAAGGAGCTTTATTATTGTTGGTGTGATTTCAGGGTAGTAAGGAAAAAGGTCTGAGTGCTGATGGGAAGGACTCGTGCTCTTACTTCATGATGTTTAGTATTTTAAAATAATCCATTGAAAGGAGAACACAACTGGAATCATAGTTGAACGTGTTGATTCTTCTCCCTGCAAAGTCTACAGACAGCCTTACTAGAACAGGGAAAATCATCTGTGTGGCCTTGAAACCTTATATAATATTTCTGTGTTGGGCCAATAAAAAATATCCTATCTGTTATTTTGTCTGAGCTAAAGGCTTGAAGGAAACATCAGGCTGAGTAGGAAAAAAGTTCTACAGTTACAGCTCTTATAATTCTCAGAGCTTTCCCCCAAATACCCCCTACTTCCAAGCCCTGTCTCCGAACACTCAGACTGTGGAAGTGATAACCTGCAGACTTGGCAGTGTACATGACGTTTTACTAAGGGAGCTTACACAAATATTATCTCAAGTGAAATGAGGGTTTAATTCTATTATCTGTGGCTTTTCTTTCCCTGGGGTCAAAAGTACAGAAAGTGGTCATGTTGTCTTTATAGCCCAAGAAACAAAAGACCTGTTTTTAAACCAAATAATTAGTCATCCAGAACTAATGTCCCACAGCACTAACCACTAAGGGGGCTTTAGGGTGATCTGAACCAGTTCACAGTGCTCCAGCCACATCATTTCAGGAGTGTTGGGAAGAGCGACCGCAACAGACGATTCACGATGGGTGACACTATTGTTGGGGGAATGGGGATGTTGCAGGTACTGTGGAAGACCCCTAGGGTAGCTCATTTCTTGGAGTTCCTTGTGTTGCACTAAATTCCATTGTCTGTTGCTTTCTTTTCCCAGTGTAGCAGTTGCAGGCGTGTGGCTGTACCCAAACATCTGTGTGACAGCTAACAGGCTATCAGGGAGAGCAAGGCTCAGCTCCGGCGTGATGCTGGTAGAGCTCCAGATACAGGCAGTGAGTGGCATAGCATCCCACAAGGCGACTGCTGCTGTGATCAGAGAGTTGCTTTTTGGAGGAAGAAACTTTCCACCACAGCGCCCAGAACTGGAATTATCCCAAACCTGCTCTTTAGCCTTGGCTAGTTACTTGTTATTGGCAGTTCTTATTCACAGCAAAAGGAACCCAGATTCAGTTCTTTGCTTTTAGCATACTCTTTGCTATGTCCTTGACACAGATTTGGGAATTCTGAAATCTGTGAGAGAATGAAAAATAATAGAAAAGAGTTTTTATTTGTTTGCTTTTTTTCTTTTTTTTTCAAGAGCTTAAACATTAACTTCAGTGCCTCTGTTTTTTCTCTCCTTTTCCTTGGAACCTGTGTCTTCAGCAACTCTCAGTTTACACAAAGATGCATAAAGGGAGCTGGGAAGCAGCTAATGTATTACTGTACACTGGCCCAGTGCTGTAGTGTGACTTCCCTTTAAGTAGTGAAGGAGGTAAAGAGGAATGAGACAAACTCTGTCAGAAGAGGGTTTTGGCAGTGGATCAGGTCAGAGGCTGTGCACAAGAGCTGTTGGAGCTGGCATGCACTGAAGAAACGAGCTGGGAAGTATGCCTGAGCCAAAAGAACATGCATACAGCAGCTTGCCTGTGCTGCCAGGTGACAGAGCAGAGCTGCAAGCTTTATTCCTGTGCAGCATGCAAATCCTGATGAGTCATAGCCATCATGACCTTGGCTTAGGGACTCAGGAAATTAATGACTTACTGTGATTAGTATCCCAAGCCAGCTCTCTTAGCTAGTCATTAATTTACAAGTAGTGCCCATAGCACTGATTATTAGTGCATCGAAGAACAAAGTTGTTCTAGCCAAGGCTTTCATTGTGTCTCTGATACGCATTGCAAGGATTAAAGTTGGGTCATCTTTTCCACTGCAGGTTCTTGAGGAGGAGATGCTCCATTGGTTTCAAACAGTTTCATATTTTCTAAATAGACTACAAAAGTCTAATTAGGGGGAGGAGAGAGTCAAAACACACAGAAAGAGGAAGCAGGGAAATGTATAACTGAAGGGAATAAGGATGCCCTGGAATGTCTCTTAAAGCTGTACAAGCCGTTGAACAAGGCAAAAGACCAAAACATAATGTAGATGCAGCACTTTAAGCAAAGTTTGGAATGTAACAGATGTACAAAAGCTACAGTTATAAAAGCTTTTTTGATTGCTCCTGTAGATAAATGAGGAACAGAGGTGGTGGGGAGGAAGATTTCTTTTTCTGTCTGCCTAGCCCTCTGACCCTGGCTATATGATAAAGGATGCTAAAGGAAAGAACTAGCTTGGTTCCAAGCCAGATGTCTGGGAAAACAGAAGTTTGTCCGAATGGGTTTAGCACAGCTCATTAATAAGTTCTGTAGCACAGTGCCAAATTGGAGATCTGAGAGGTGCTTCAATGCAATGAATGCTTTTCGGTTTCTGGCCTCCGCTGTGCGTGGATTTGATTGGCGAACAAATTTTACATATATAATTTTACATATTTAATTTTTATATAATTGCTTTATATGCCACAGGGAGTGAGACTTTGCATCTGGCTCATATCATTTGTAAAGCAGCAACTGCAGTCCTTTCTCAGGATTCAAGAGACACTGTCCATTTTCTGTGACTACCTAAGTCATCCTAGACCTTTTTCTCAGACTGTTTTCTCTAATACTGCATTGGGAACTCTGAATTAAAGCGGAAAGTGTTTGTTTTAGTAAAGAAGTAACATTGAAAAATGTGTTTCATTTACAGTATGTGCTAGAATAACAAAACTCAATGATATTGGCATGATAGTTACAAGTGAAATAGTCCTTTGCCCTAAAAGATACTATGCAGACTCTGTTTGTTCAGATGGCACACTGTCCTTTTAGACTAAAACTATTACTTAAAATTTCCACATAACAACTTCCCAAAGATGCCTTTGAAAATTTCCAAAGACAACATGTACTTAATACTTTAATATAATCAGGTTTGATTCAATACAGATTGTTCAGAACTACCAAATATCTGTGGATGTATCTTGGGTTGTATCTAAATCTGTACTTCCGTGCATAGTTTTGTGTCTGAAAGCAATCCCAAACCACACGGTCTGTGAAACAGCCCAGCAAGCTTAAGAGAAATATGAACCATGTGAACTGTGATGCCACTAAACCACAGATCTTCCTTTTGTCTGTTTTGATAGCCCTTGATCCTTCGCGGACGTGGAGATATTTTTCAGGCCAGCATCTGAAAAATAAGACCATTCTGGATTCTGGAAAGAAAAACATTCTGTTTAAATCCATCCCTCCATACTTTGGTTTTCAGACACTGTCTGTCAGTCTAGCCTTTGAAATTAGCACAAATACCCATGAGAAATATAACCCTGCTCAAGGCTCTGAATCAAATACATTGCAGCCGATAAGTACTTACCCTTTGACTTCCAAATGACGTTTAATCTCTGAAGCAGGTACAGTAAACTTGGATAATCTGCTCATCAGTTTTATAGGTTAAATAAATGGATAGCTTAGTTTTCTCTAGATTCCATTGTTCTATAAAAGCAATGGGAACATAAGAGAGCACTGCAAAAAAAAAGCAACAGAAGTGTCTGCTGTGCATTGTGGAGTCTATCAATGAGCTTTGGGGAAATTAATCTTTACATCCCAAAAAAGAGACTGTGCTGCCCTGGCATTTCTGGGGTGAGGAAACTGCTGTAGGATGGTTATGCCTCAGTCAGATGCAACTCGCTAGCAGGGCTGTTGGCTGCTAGTCAGACTGAAAGAGTTTGTGATTGTGCCTTGTTTGCAGGGGCCAGTGAGGCTGGAACCTTGCTCTGCCTGAGGAGAAAAGGACAGCACTACATCCCTCTTTGCAGGGCTGCAAATTCATTGTGTGTACCCCAATATCCCTGACTTCACTCAGCAACTTGTTGGAGACTTTAATTTACTCGAAGGATAGAATAGAATGAGAACACAATCCCTTTAGATATTTAAAAAGCAATATAAAGAAGATTAATTAACAGAAACTTCTACATATTATTGTGCATGCTAAATGAAAACTTTAGTAAAACAGAACAGTATCTGTATATTTGGATGAAAATAACTTATAAAATTCAGATTCAGTTCAGAATTAAATAAGTGAGCTGCAGAACCCATTGCACAGTCTACAGAATTCACGTAGATTGTGATTTTCAAGTTTGTGTGATGCTTCCCCCTTCCTCCCCTTCAAAGCATTCTCTGCAACCCCTAAGGACATAACCACCCCAATCGTTAGCCTCTACATCCATGAAAGTGTACTATTGAATCATCTTTTGATAGACTCTGTTACACGTTGTTTTGAATGCAAGTGCCAATAATCAGTGTGGCTTCCTTGTCACATAAGCTGTTGGAACAATTGAGCATGTACAATTACCTACATCAAATCTGTCATTGAGTGGAACAGAGAGTCAATAGGGAAACTGTGTAAAATTCATTGTCTAATGCAATTTAGAGATCATTTAGAGAGATGATTTATGGAATTATAAAGGTCTGACACTTGCTGACCACTGAATTACCCTTTAAATTATTCAATGGTTTTGGAGATTATCTCCTGACCTACCGTGACCTAACCTGAGTTGACTATTGCAGCAAAGAGTGTTGTCTGCTGCTGCAGTGCAGGCGGGTCACATGCGAATTTTACACCCTATTGGTAATAAAAACAATTCATTAGGTCCAGGCTGTTTTTTCAATATAAAGCTATAAAAAAAGCATTAAAGTAGAGGTCATATCAGGTCGAGAGTCCCCAAATCCTTTTCCAAAAAGAAAGCAAGATGCCCACACCTCTACTTAATCAAAATTGAAATCAGGTTATGCTTCTCTTTGCTAAATGTAGCAAGCAAAGTCAGACATTCTTCAAAAAGTGGTAGAGAGATGCCTGATTTCTATTAGTCAGAACAGGCACTAGACATCTTAATGTGACTATGAAAGAGTCTTTGTGAGAAAGACTGACTTAGTGACAGTAACAGTGGCACTAGCACTGTATTCCAGAAACATTTGGTTGCTGCCATGATAGGTAACTAAGCCTTTTAATAAATAATAATAATAAAGAAAAAACTTTTGGTTGTCAAGCAGATCTCTGAAGCCAAAGAGGAAAGCAACAAGGACTTCCCAGCTGTTTTTTTAAAGTAATGATGAAAAAGTACAGGTCATATTTATAGAACAAGAAAATGTAAGGCTGAGTAATGGATTTCAGGCTAGGTTTAAATGAAAGCGCTTCCTTGGCATGTCAAACTAAGTAAGTGAGGTTGATGAGGGAGCTGGCTTTTCAGAGAGCTATGAAACTGCTAGAAAATAAGCAAAAATGAACAAGTGTTTAGAGAAACTTGTGCAGAAGCTGCTGATCCTTGTAAAAGCTGTTCACACCTGAAGCATGAGAGGAACAAAACAATTGTAGAATATGTCTACAAAAAGGTTCCAGGCTAAAGCAGGTCTAAGCATATGGGTGTCAAAAGGCTATCATGTAAACACCATTTTGGTAGAAGTAAAGCATCCACCACAGATATACTGGTGATCTTTATATCTTTTGAAAGCTTGTCCAGAGTTATACTTGTGCTGTCGTATGAGTGCATATGCTATAAAATGATGATTAATCTAAAGCTGAAAGGAATCACTAGATGAGTAGAATAAATTCCTTCCTAGGTGACTTAACAAAATGCTCTGTAGGTTGTATCTCTCTCCCTAATCCAGTTTTCCTGTGTTTCAGACAGGTTCTGGTGCTAGATGTTTTCATCATCATTACATTTATTCAGTTATTATAATCTTGCAAGTGTTCTGAATACATAATTTACAGGTATTACCATTTCATGGAAGTATGAGAAATGCTCTTCTCCCTGGGCTCTATCTGCAGGAGACATTGCTAATGATGTGAAAGCTAATAAGGACTAGGGAGTTCTTGATCTATACTGCTTGAGGTGTTATGAGTCAGTCCAACCATAAAAGCAAAGGGGCTGACAGTGTTTGGGACAGATTGTTTTCTGTTGCATGGCAGATAATGACTGGCAGCTACTGCAAGAGCTTCTCAGGTTGCTGTGCTTAGTTCAGCCCTGATAGAAAGAGGTTTCCTGGTCTGTGACAGAGAAGAGGCCCAGTGCCAGTTCCCCAGGAAGGCAAGGAAGGGCATGGACATAGGCTTGACTTGCTCTGGAGTTCCCCTTAATTAAAGCCTAAGGGTGGTGAGACAGTGAAGGTGATGGTTGATTAGCACAGGTCAGCTGCAGAGAAATACAGGGCATCTGAATTTCCTAAAAGAGGTCATCTACATGTTTGCCTTGGAAAAGAGTGAGGTGTTAGAATGCTTATTTCCATATTAAAGCAGTTAAGAGACATTAGGGAGTCTGGATGCTTACTTTCAATTGAAAATTCCTTGGGGCAAGAACAGGATCTCACTATGCGTGTATACAGCGTTTAGCAAGAGGAGCCTGCCTGATCCTGCCAGGGACCTGTGAGAGCTACTTAACCATAAATAAAATGCAATTCTGGTTAGATGCAAATGTACTTTGACACCTGTAGGGTCTGTATCTTGCTAAGAGCAAGCTTTTAAACCAGTATGTTCTGTTATATTCTGTGCACTGAGAAAGGCAATGAAACAGATTTCTGCAGTGCCAGATAGGGTCTAATTGCAGGTACAAGAACAGTGACCTTGCAGGATTTTTTGCAGACACAAAACAATGACTTTTCTTCTAAAGTTGTGGCTTCTACAGGCCATTAACCATCTTGCTGGGGTTCTATATGCTAATCAAGACAATGTAAGCATGCGTGTACATGCTCACAGACACATGCATACACGCATACTAAAAATGATCTTGAAGACTAATGACAGCTGCGTGATTCTACATGCCTTAAATCTCTAAATCTGCATCCCTTGGAAGACACTTCATGTACTTATTTATGATTCTTTGCCAATAACAAAGAGAAATTTCTTTTCCTGTATTGCTATGGGTGACAGTGTTATGAAGGGACAACATTACAGCTCTGCAGCTTAGGGGCTGAAGTGAATGTTCATGGGATGCAAGTGTTGTATCAGATTTTGTCTCCCTGCCCATGCACCTACAGCACTGGTTTCATGTTCTGGTTTCCAAGAAAGATGTCTGAAATCCATAATGGGAACATGCCTGAAGTAGACTCCCTCACACAGCTACCAGGATATCCTTGTGCTATGCACCATGCAGACTCTCATGGGACCTTCACAGGGACAAGCAGTGGCTGGTGTCATTCTCAGGCAATACTTTGTGGTTTATTGTTTCAAAAGAAGCTTCTAACACCTTTGTTTTGTCTCTGTCTTCAGGCCTGGAGTGCTGTGTTTTAGCATGTGCACAGGGTCCCTGCTTTCCCGTCCTAGGAATGGCAGGAACAAAGGTCTGGAGGTCTCTGCCCATTGCAGGATGAGGTCAGACAAGGAAGAGAGGTGTTTGGCTCTAGGGAGACTGCCCAAGCTCCACATACTCATTAGAGAAGTGTTGCCTAATGCTTCAAAGCTGCAGACACTGGAACATGGCAATATCCTGCCCTCTCCCTGCAAGAGAGGGTTGCCTCTCTCAGTCATGAATAGTGTTGCTGACAGAAGGTGAAGGAGCAGGTGGGCAGAGCCACTGCCAACTGCTGACAAACGCTCTCAGAGTGAACCAAAGGATGGGTGTATCAAGATACATATACAGAGAAGGCTTTCTCTGGTAAATGATAGTCTCTTATTGAAGTCTTGGGAATGTTATGGTAAGGAGTTAGAAAACAAGGCACAAACATGGAATGCAGGGGAATTATAAGACAGGAGAATAGTTCTTGGAGAGGGAAGGACCATGCCTGATGGAGCAGATGTGTGGAGAGATGTCAGTGTGAGGGCAGGCAGATAGAGGCCTCCATGGGGAAGAACTGAACACCCTCCTTTATAGCAGGACTGGTATAGCAGGTAGGAACTGAGACTTCCACAGAAGAAGAAAAACAAAGACAAAAAATCTAGAGCTAATACTGGGAGGACAGACTGGCGAGACAGATTCCTGGTCTTGCAGAGTCAAACATGCAAAGTGTTGTATGTCTTTCCTGAGTGAGCCTCATGTGGGCAGGGACTTTCAGATGTGTTTTATAAAGCAGTGCAGCTGATGAAGCCTTATTCATAAACCCTAATTGTCCTCCCCAGGGGATGCACGTTTGTTTCTTTGTCTAGTTCACTCGGTCTCCACAGTGTTTACAGAACCTGAGCTTGAACCTAAGACGTCTTCCATGGTGCATTTGAGGTATGCTGCCCACACCATGGGAAGGTCTCATGGACATTGCTCCTCTCAAGGAAGGGAGAGTCTTTTTCTTTTAAATAATGAAACCTGTATCCTGAATTAGGTGCAAAAAATCACTAGTCCCTGAGCACTTTGTAAAGAGAACATTCTTCCTTTGAATACAAGGTCTGTACAGCTCATATATAAGGAGTCAATCCCTGCCAACTTGCAAGAGCTGTATGCTGTTCTTTGGTACTCAGCTTCTTCCAAGGCAGATGCTCTGTTATGGACCACAAAACCCAGAGCTGTGGCTCACTCCTTGCCTCTCTAGTGATGTCTGATGCAATTACTTGGTCTGCATTTGAAACTCCTGTTCTCCTTCACAAGCATGCATATGAAGCCATATCTGGAGTACTGCGTCCAGTTCTGGGCCCCACAGTACAAGAGGGATGTGGAGCTGCTGGAGAGAGTCCAGCGCAGGGCCACAAGGATGATCAGGGGCCTGGAACATCTGCCCTATGAGGAGAGGCTGAGGGAGCTGGGCCTGTTCAGCCTGGAGAAGAGAAGGCTGAGAGGGGACATGAGCAGTGTCTAGAAGTACCTCAAGGGAGGGAGTGGGGAGGATGGGACCAGTCTCTCTTCAGTGGTGGCAAGTGAGAGAACTAGAGGAAATGGCCACAAACTGAAGCACCAAAAGTTCCCCAGGAACTTAAGGAAAAATTTCTTAACAGTGAGGGTGCCAGAGCCCTGGAACAGGCTGCCCAGAGAGCTTGTGGAGTCTCCTTCTCTGGAGATCTTCCAAACCCGCTTGGATGCAGCCTTGTGCCACGTGCTCTAGGTGACCCTGTGGGTGCAAGGGGTTGGACTGGGTGTCTCTGACAGTCCCTTCTAACCTTAAAGGATTATATGATTCTATGATCCACAGTTTAAAATGCAGCTGCATTTAGTGTAACATACCATCACTTTTTAACCCTAACAATTATCACAGTCTTAGGTAAACATGATGTGTACGAGGCTTCTGCTGAATTTCACCAGATTTAATATTTGTTTAAAAGCTTCACAGCTATAATTCATTGTTGGGATATTATTTATACCAGCTGCAACATTACAGGCTTAACTGAAATTAAAATATTATATTTAATACAAATTTACTGACAAATATTTCTCAGAGGAAGTTTTATTCAAACAATATTCACTTTCCCTCTTTTCATTTGCATCTGATGCTAAAGACAATGAGGAATCAGGGTTGTGGGTGGTAGTTGGTATACAGAGATTTATTTCACATTCCAGCTTTGGCAGCAGCTGGCAAGTTTGTCTGGGTTTGTTTGTTTTTCTCTAAGAAAAAGTGGCAGTTCTGCTCTGGCTGTGCCAATTACCATGTAAGTAGGGTATTCCTGAAGGTCGTTTCTTCTGCTGGAAGAATTAACATCTTTATTGTATGGTCAGCTTTTAAGGATGCCTCTATATTCTTTGCTGCTCTCCCACATTTCTTATTCCTCCCACAGTGGAGTGCACAGCGGGTTTTGCAGTCACGGGATTTCCGCATAGACCAGCAGTGGCAGCAGATGTGCTTGGCACCAGCCCCGGGCTGAGCACTGTCACCCCATCCTGAGACGATGGGGCTGAGCTGTGACCCCGAGCAGCACTGTGGCCCTCCCGCGTCTCCTCTGGTCCTTTCCTGGTGCATTCACTTCAGCAAGCAGAGGACTTAAAACTCCTGGATTTGCCTCTCCTGTGCCCCGTTGGCACAGCCCAGCTGCAGAGTGATCTGGAGTGAGGCTGATGAGAGCAGGATTTGCTTCTGGCTCACTCTTTCCCTCCACAATGGATGTTTTATCTATGTGCTGGTCCCTGAACCTTCCATGCAATCTCTGCACTTTTATGCATTTCAGGACTGGTGACTGAGTATTTTTAGTTCCTTAGGCCTTAAAAACTGGGAGATTCACTTTAATGCAGTCAGAGTTGGCACACTGATTTCATTAATTGAGCAAGTTTTCTTTTAGTTTGCTCTCATCTTTGTCTTGACTGTGCCATCAGAAAGCAAAATTGCAAAGCTAAATTTAAGGGCCTAAGAGAAAATGTAATTTTTGAAGATAAAAACTAGTTTTGAAGTTATTTTAATATTTTTAACATGGCTTATCAAAGCACCTACACCCTTTGCAGGCTCCAGCTGAAATTTTGCTTGTCAGGGAGAGGCAGCAATGGCAGTACAAATCCTAGGCTAGAGTCAGGATTGTTTTTTTCTCTTCCTTCACTAGAATAACTTAGTTTCTAAAAAGATAAGGAGCATTTTATGCCAAGTGTATATATTTCCTTTCTTAACATCAATTGTATGTGCTCTTAAGCATGTGAGCAATGTGCATGTGTGATGGAGATGAAGTACCTTAATCAACCTTGCAGAATTAATCAGAATTAATAACTGACATTTCAAACGCAGCAGAAAAGTCAGATTTTATTTCTGCTCCTTGTAGTCTCAGTATTGTACTACTATCTAGTCAACTGCAGAAGAAAAGTCAAGGGTTCTCACTCACCATTAGGTGGTGCCCCTGCCTTTCATTAAAAATATAAAATGAAGAAATCAAAAAGAAATGCGCAAAAGAATTTAATACCCTCATTTTCATTACACAAATAAAAACAGTTCTAAAAAAGAATCTGTAGAGGAAGATTATGTTTTACTGTGAGAAAAAATGAAATACATATACTTTTAATGAAATCCGTTTTGTCTGTTGAGGTGCTCGGCAGGAAAGAGCAGCTTCCTGCCATGTGCCCAGTTATGTCACAGTCCACCGGGCACCAGTGGGTTTTGCCACCTACCCACCACAATGCCCCGGAGTGCATATTTTGTGCCTAACCTTTCTCACTGCTGTTTCTGCTGTTGTGTAGCCAGTGTAGATGTGACAGCCATCTCCTGTCCATGGACCAAAAACACTCAACCAAGTTAGGTGCAAGAGGAGCTGGACTCCAGTCCCCCTCTAGTCAGGCTCCAGGTGAGTCAGTCCAGTAGGAGCCAGGGCAGGTGGCTTGTGCTTCAGAAGTCCTGGGTTCCAGCAATTACAGCAAAGTCCACAGCCACATTTCTGCACATCAGCTTTCCCATTAACATAATTGAAAATAATGAACTCAACCAGAAACCGCAAAGTTGACTAATAACTACAGCTCCTCTGATGATGGAAAGTATTGCACATACTATTATTAGCAAATCAATATGAATACTTGGCAGACATACAACAAAAGCTATTAGGCACACAGATTTCACTATGGCTTTCAAGTAAAATTCAACAGCTAAAAATCTTATAATTTAAGTATTACCTCTTTGATTTCATCTCTTGAAGCACTCAAAATTACTGTTATTTTTATAATTTGCTTATCTGCAATTATGGAACCAGAAGCTGATAGTCATCCTAGATGCTTGTTTCTTGCAGTTGCCTCAGTCCTTGTGATTCCTGTTTCAAACTGTCATCCTGACACGGCGAGCCTCATTTCAGTGCTGCAGAAGCAGCTGCTGCTGCTGCCTTGGTGATTTTGCCAGGCCCTGCCTGGCATCACTTTCTTGGAGACTGTGCTTGGGTTTGAGCAATGAATCAGTAAAGAGACTTCTGGATTTCTCCAGGCTGCTCTGTAATGAGAAGTGGCTTCCTCTCATGCATGTCTACTGAGCATAAAGCTGCAGCATTCAGCTGGCACGAGAGAAAAAAGCAAGTGAAGCAGAGGAGCTGAGGTCTCCTTTGCAAGCGATGCGAGCGGCTACACGCAGCGTTCTCATTCACTGATAATTTGCCCTCACTCAGCTGCTGTGATAGAGGCAGAGCATGAGGTCACCAGCGATGAGGCCATGGCATTCCTATCAACCCATCACCTGCTGGGGGCCAGGACAAGCCCCAGGGACTGCTCCCTGTGTCATGCTGGGCACCTGCAGTGTCTGTGTCCTGGCTGGTCCCCAAGCTGACACTGTTGCTGGTGCCTTACACCGGGGACTAAACCTGCGGTAGAAATGTCACAGCCAGAGTCTCAGTGGTCTTTAATCTGGCAGCACCATGATGACGCCCTTAAAACACCTGGCCTTTGGAATGGGTCATGGTGCCTCTGTTGCCATTTGGTAACACGTGTTTCTAGAGGCTCTAGGTGAATTACCCACTCAATAGATTAACAGCTGCATGTTTTGATCATCAGTTAAAGTTTGGTAAGGTTTGTCTGTACTTCTCTGAACTTTTTAAACCAAATTCGATGTTTTGGGGTATCACCTGCTCCTTCTGTTTCAGAACTCCTTGGAGTCCTACCTCAGCTTTTCCCCCATCAAGGTAGCTGTGCTGATACAGCAGTGAGTGGCCAGGCTGTGTCTTGGCAGCCCAACAAAACTGTCCCTTTGTTCGCTGGCTACTGTGGAAAGCAATCCTTGGGAATGTGGTTTGCACCTGCTTCCTTTCTTGCATGTCATCCTTGGAGATGAACTTTCAGGTTCTGTCAAACTTAAAAAAAAAAAATCAAACAAAAGCTCTAGTCATTGGTGTAGGATTTTCTTCCTTGAACTTCTTCCAAAATCACTGGCTGCACATTACTTCATCTGTGAGTGAACAAGAACGTTTTCTGGGGCCACCGTATGCTGCAGAGGAGGCTGTTGCGTTGTTAGTGCATGTCTGTAGCGGGAGGATGTGAATCCGCCCTGATGCCGAATGAGACAAGGCAGGTGGTGGGATGGGACATCTCCTTGAATATATGGACAGTGCTCTTGGCAGTTCAGCTGCCGGTCTCCTCAGGGCCAGAGCAGAGCCCCTTGCTGTGGACAGCAAGGGATTCGACTCAACAGATATTCCTGGAATACCAGTTTTCTACTGAGAGAAGGCACGGGGCAGAAAAAATGAATATGTTTAGATGAGCATGGTGCATTTAACCTTGGGGGACTGACTGTTCTCTTTTGTTAAGCCCAATTGTCACCCAAGTTACAAAGTTACAAGTTACAAAGTTTGTAATCAGAATCAGCCTTATCTTTTGTGAAGGTAGAGACTTACTGCTCCAGTTAGTGATCTTTTAGCCTTTATTCTTCATTAATACCTCCTTGGCCTGAGTGAAAAGCTAAACCTGTATAGAGGATCTTTCCACTTAACTGTGACCTGGTGAAGTTCCCATGGAGGTTTTCATTGGGAAGACTTTACAGGAAAATGTAGGTTTGTCAGAATAGCCTTTTCTAACCAAAAGCCTTATTGTAAAGAAGATTTTCTGCAAAGCATCACTGCAGAGCATGTCTCACTGGGGGCAAAGATGGGCCTGGGGTCTGTGGCCTCTCTGCCCCAGCATCCCTCTGCTCCTACCTACCTTGGCAGGGGAGGAGAGGATTTACACTAAATCTCGCCTTTCCGTAGGCAACTGTGCTGCAGGTTGGCTTGATGGAATAGGAACAAATCCATATTTTGTGGAAATTTTTAAAGTTCAGACATAATATATTGAAATGTAAAATACATTCAAATTAGAGACTAGGTGTAACAGCGTTAGTGGCTTACCGCAGCTGGAATTCAGCGCTGAGCTAGGGAGGGTGGTGCAGGCCAGCTCTAATTTGGATCAGATGTGTCAGAACATGTGCGCTGGATTTGGGAGGTTTTCTGCTGGGATGGCAGGGGGTCGTCTACCCCACAATAGCACCATAGATTCGCACTGGCCAACTCGACTCACTCCGGTGAGAGCGGAGTCCTGAAAAGCTGGGGCATCCCAGCAGATGAAGGATTGATCTCAGCAGGTTGGGCTAGTCAAATAATTGTATATAAACAAACACAGGCAGTAAAATATCTCCTCATTTTACCAAAAAGGCTGGATCTTCTGAGTGGGATGTGGCAGGCTGGTAGGGCGGTGAAGGGATTGCGCTGCTGAAGGAGTTTCCAGGAGACCTGAAGTCATCACTCTCCAGCATCAGCTCGGTATCGCTTGTGGAGGTTTTTAGCTGACGTAACGTGTGTGAGTTCCCACCAATCCCCATTTCACTGATCTCCATGTAAAAATCCTGCAGTTCTGCAGTGTTGGGCTGGGAAGGCAGCAATGTTGGGCAAAGTATCCTGGGGCTTATGCTTTTTTTTCATAGCTGAAATACAAAGTCAGTCTCAACATCTTTCAACTTTGTGTGGCTCAGAGACCTTTTTTGTTCTCCCTCTTTGATTTCCAGTGCTGTGCACGACTTCCGCCAAGAACCGTCCGTCCCACGTGCCGCCAGGAATCAAAGTTGCTTTTGCTGCGCTCGCAGCACAGCTACCGAACACAAACTGTGCGGCAGCCCAGCGGGGGCCGCGGCCAACCCGCCATCAAAGGGGACGTCGCTCTGCCGCCCCAGCTCCGAGCGAGCTTGTTTTAACTTAAGAATGTCAAAATAATATAGAATAAAATGCGTGAGGAATGGTCTCCCATGGCTTGCGGGGGGAGCAGGGATTCCTGCCTGATGCCCTGCTGAGCCCTGCGGAGCTGCGGGACATCGTGGGAAGGGGAGGGGAAGGAGGAGGGAGGGATGAAGAGAGGATGGAAGTGGATGGCGATCTGCGCACGGCTGCATTGGGAGCCCCGCATGGGACCATCACCCTCCCCACGGGCGGCCACGCGTGGTGCTCAGGGAAGCTGTGATGGAGCTTTGGGGACAGGGTGTGAAAGGAAGCCAGCAGTCTTAGCTGACACACCAGGGACAGGTTGGTGGGAACTCGGCCCTTACACTGGTAGTGCAAATCTGAGCTTTTGTGGCTTTGCTGTCAGAAGCTGCAGCATGACAGCTCCCTTTTGCAGGGTAATCCAGCCACACTGGCAGCTTCCTGTTTGACTTGAACAGTGCTGAAATTTCAACCTTTAGATCCATCGTTGCATTTTTTATTTGAGCGCTCTTTTGTGCCAAAGAAAAAAATTGCAATTCTGAGACTTCTTTATGGTTTCCTTATCAGTCCAGTTAAGCAGAGAATGAAGTAATTTGTAATGGGATTACCTGCTCTTGCTACCTGTTTCTGTGGAGAGTTGCTGTGAGAGATGCGCTTCCTTCTAACGAGTTGCTCGTTCTGCTAGTTGTCTGCTGCTCGCGCCGCGCTGAAGCCAGCAGCGGAGCTGCCGGGTGGGCAGGACGCGTCCTCAGCCCAGCACTCACGAGCAGTCCAGGCACAGCAACGCTGCGTGCGAGCAGCGAAGGAAAGGGATTCTAAAGTAAAGAGTAACTACTCAGAAGATACATGGAGTGAAGGGTCATTCTGAATCCCCTGACAGTGCTTTGACACAATTGCTGAGCTTGGTTGGACAACTGGGCTTTACTGCTCTCTGCAGATGTCCTCAGGAGGCCAAGAACTGCCCTGACGGGGGGCAGTAAAAGCAACTCATCTGACTAAATTTCATATAGAATCCTGCAAAATGGCCAAGTGCAGACATATCTAGCTGAGAGCTACATCTATGTGTGAAATGGGAAAAATCTGACCACTCTCCCTACCCACAACACAATAAACCTCTCCCACTAGCACAGCACAAGGCCTTTATACCTTAATAGCTAATTGCAGACAGGAGATTCATTCAACACTATTGATAATATATTACTATCTTCACTTGTTACCTGTCAAGAAAATATCACACCTGTCTTAGAGGAGAATTTTACTGTTTCACTGCATCTGCTCAAATGGGAGAATTCAGAAGTATTCCCTTGGTAAATAAACACTGACGTAGGAACCTAATTTAAGCATTTTCATTTCTTTCTTTCTCTCTGTCTGTCTTTTCATTTGTGCCTTTTTTTTTTAGCTAATATGAAGATACTAGAAAATAATTTACAGCAAATAACTTATTTGACAAATTTATTCTCATTTTTTGCCTGTGAAATAGTATGAATGTATTGTGTTTTTTAAAGACTGATTCAAATATTTTCCCATCCTTTGTACTAATGATTATGAATATTTGGAATTCAAGCTATGCTGCTTAGCAGGGAGTGGTCCAACAGCTTCCATGGTGCCTTTGAATGTCCCTTTTCTAGAGGTTGAGCTAAGAAATCTGTCCCAAAGACTTCTAGAATCTGAGAATAAAAGTTTACTTCCACATAGTTCAGAGTCCTCTCACCAGAATCTTTTGGGCTAATTTGACAGTCTGTGGCTGCTGAACTCAGAAGTGGCCTGGACATGTCTGTGGAATGTGGTATTGGTAGAAAGAAGGCTTGGGATGGGTCTTCCACCTTTCTCGCCATGAGTCCCTGCAGCCCCACAGGAATTTCTGCTGCCTGGGCTGCAGAGTACCTGGGTTCGGTGCCTTGCAGAGCGGGCAGAAGAAGGCCCTGCAGATGGAAGAAGCTGTGCTGGTTCAAAGACACATATGACACAAAGACACATATGGTGTTGGCTTTATTGCCAAGTGGGGGTTAGTTAGAATGAAAATCAATTACAGGGAGAATTTGTATATAAAAACTCGACCCTTTGAACTCATTTACTTCTGAATTCATAGGTATTTACTGGAACCGATCCATTGTACTGTCACTGTAATGGGAGTTTCCTCAAGGACAGAAATGGGTAATACTGTAATGAGATATTATTCCAGATCTGTGGACTTAGGGCTATCTGCTCACTAGTTGCAGCTTTAAACTTCCACATGCAGAGCTATCCTTCACCCACCTGAAGGAGATATTGAACACAAAAACTGGAGTGTCAACGGCAGAGAAGGATAAAGCAATGTCTTCGAAGTGGTGTTTAGTGCAGGACTGCAGAGACAGGGCTTTTAACTGGCTCTCAGTTAGTGCTGGGCTTTGCGACTTCCCAGAGCTGAGCATCCGTTCGTATCCTCCCCTGCTTCGCTTTTGACAGAACTGGTGTAAAGAGCCACAGCCTTGGGGGAAGACACACAGCTTCATGTGGAGAAGCTCTGTTGTGGAAACTTCTTTATTTATGGGGGAGAACTGGATTGATGGAAAATAATATGTGTGGGATCCTGTATCCTGGGAGAATAAACAGCAAAAATCACTCAAATCCCAGCAAACTGGCCTGTTCGGCTTGGAGGTTAAACCCTCCTTCCCCTGGTCTGGGATCCCTGTTGGCTGTTAGCACAAGCACAGCTGATGCTTGTGGCAGACTCGCTGGCTCTGCCTCTCTGGTCTCAAGTATCCCCTGTAACTTCACCTTTATTCTGCTTAATAATACAGCCCATTGTCTGCAGTTCCCCTCAAGACATTTCAAGCAGTTCTTAGTGTCAGCTGTAATTCTGTCAGTAACTCAATCCAGGATGGGCTGTCACTGTTTAGCAATGCTCTTGAACTCTGCAGCTCCTTGGAAGCAGTTGCTAAATTAATGTAAACAATGCCCTTGGGATAATAGATGATACTACTTTTTTATTTTTTATCTGTAAACAAAATAAGACTTGTTTCCACTGGGAATGCAAAGGGCCTGGTAATGTGAGCCCAGCTTGGGCTGGCTTCAAAGTCCACATTTGTTTATCAGAAGAGGAGTCAATCCTGGATGTGAACCTGGTCAGGGTCCCTCACTTGGAAAGCACGGCAGACGAACAATAAAAATACATGACGAGGTGTCATATTTTCTTTTCTTGAAAGGCCAAGTGTGATCAATAGAAGGTTTCAAGAAAAACAGCGGTTTGCAGAGACGCCAGCACTTCTGTGTCAGAGGCTCAGCGTCGTTCCTGTTTGGCTGATTGTTGATAGATTTAATACTACGGGTCAGCAGCCTCCACTGAGGCATCATCCTGGCCACTCGTTGTCCTGTGGTGTCCCTAGCCTTGGTCTGGGGCCTCTCCTTGGCTGCCCATCCAGGCCAGCAGTGCAGACCTCGGATACTGTGGCCAGGGAGAGGCAAGAACATGTGGAGCCACAGTGGAGCCAGGAGATGTGGTCCTTCCTCAACCTTGTATTGCCCTTATCCAGCCTCTTCTCAAACATGTGGTGGCATCTAGCCACCCCTGCGGCGACAGCCACAGACATGGACCTGTATCGATATAGCTACCAGGATGAGTGCTCTGTGTAATGGCTGATGCTGTGGAGAGATGGAGCACACCTTCCAGATACAGATATGCCAGTGATGAAATTGCACTTACACTCATCACTCCATAGGAATACAGCATATAATATCTGTGGAGGAGATCTTATCTTTACTTAACCTAAACAAGCAGACATTAATCCTTTCGGCTTTAGTGAATTGCTCTGGAGCAACATAGCTTTATCTAACAGCAGGATTTGGCCTGCTAGGTCAAAATACCTCTTGGTAGAATGGTGTAGGCTTCCATCGCCAAGTCTTTGAGTGTTTTGCAATAATAAGACCAAAGACAATTATAATTCTCCAGTTTTACCCTGAATGATTTATTTGATATTTTTTCTTGAAACTGGAAGGCTTGCATGTGCCTCTGCAGAGCGCAGCCATGGGGATGGAATGGCACATGGAAGATGCAGGTATTCCTGCTCCAAAAAGAAAGCTAAAATTAGCAGAACAGATCCCTCTGTTAGGTCCTGTAAAACTCCAGGTTATCAGTGAGGTGTTTAAACTTAGTCGACTTTCACTTTATATTTTCTTTTATTTTGTCATAGAGTATTTGTACTCTCCACAAGTGATTCAGGGGCTGCCAGAAGCTGTTAGACTTGACTGTAATTTGCCCCAAGAAGGTGCTGCATCCCGGCTAAACAAAGGATGTGAACATGACTCATGAATTTCAAGACAGTCTAATCCCCAGCTTCCCTTTTATTAAAAAAGCAGACATGAAGTTATAATTGCAAAACAAAGTCTTGTCTAAAGTGCTGTCTTTTGCCCTGGAATGCAGCTCATCAGTGTGACACCGGGAAACCCAGCAGGTTGAATGGGTGCTTGGTAGAGCCTTCAAAATGCCAGCCCAATTATCAGGGTACAGAGAGCTGCTTTTGGGAGAGGGAGTTTGGTGGGATATGGCTGACTTTGAAGGAGGGACTTACCTTTGGCATAA
Organism: Tinamus guttatus; assembly: GCF_059628265.1. Classification (NCBI taxonomy): domain Eukaryota; kingdom Metazoa; phylum Chordata; class Aves; order Tinamiformes; family Tinamidae; genus Tinamus; species Tinamus guttatus. The sequence continues at coordinate 5,100,965 of NW_028288760.1, read as the reverse complement.
CTACTTATGTTAGGGTTAGAGATATTATAAAATGCATCCCATTCCTCAAGTGGTAGAAAACACAATGCCTAAGTATAGGCAATGCAATGCACTCAGCCTTGCTGAAAGCAGATTAGGAAGGTTTTTTTTATAACTTCTCGAGAAATTTCTCTCCCCTTCAGTAAGTTTGTGCAAGCGTCTTGGTTGGATTTTTTAAAGATTTTTCAAGGTTTTTGAGACTATTAATAATTCTGCACAGGGCCCCGGAGAATGAGAAGGATGATCTAACGGGTTGTTTCCTTCTCTTATTTCTGTGTTTCTTTGATTTAAAGATTTTCTGCATTTATTGGCTGTTGCTTCTCTTGGCCACTTTATACACTGTCTAGTGATTTTGCCCGTCATAGGTAATGGCACAGGCTGCTTGAAACAACACGTTGCCATGGAAACACAATAGCATCCAGTTGGGTCTAACCTCTCTCTCCAGTTTCAGCCCCCATGTGAAGCAGAAATTCAGGTTTCAAAAATTCATCGATTTGATGTTTACTTTAACAAGTGCTTTTCTTTTGGTTGCCTGGGCTTCCTGCTGGATTCTCTTGTGCAGATTTAATTATTTACACTATTAATGCTATATTAAAATTACAGCAACTAATTATTAGCAGCAGTAATGCTGTAGTTGCCAGAGTCATTGTTGCTCCTATTATTATTGTGTGTTTGCTGGAAAGACTGGGTGGACTATTGTGCCAGGCACCAACTGATTTAGTCCCAGAGAAAGGGGCATCAGACACAGGTGATGCGGCTCCCATGGGGGACCCCAGCAGGACACATGTGACACGGATCCCTATGGGCAGTGCACATCCCTCAGGGGACCCCAGTGGGATGCGAGCCTGGAGCTGGGCCCAGAGGCCATGGCAACTCCTGGGACATCCCACTGCCATGATGCAATGAGAACTGTACATATTTTTCTGGTGCAAACAGAAACAAACAAACAACATCAATTCCTTCATTCCTGTTACCTGAGCTGAGTCCAGTAGGGTCTGCAGTTTGCAGTTCATCTGTATATTTTACTGTTGTTCTACGCTTCCCTTCAACAATTAATGTGTTTCTGATCTGCACCAGCCCGTATAAAACTCAGGGAAGAGAAACACTCTCCGTGCTCTTTCCATAAACTGGTAAACCTCTTCCAGAGACTCGAGTCCCTTTGGAAACACACATAGTACATTTCATACTTTCCAGGTACAGTGCATGAAAATTCTGCTAAGTAAACACCATAAAGTAGGTTTTGAGAAAATGTTAGTCACCATTATGCAATTCCAAAACCAAAACCACAAATAAAGTGCTAGTATATTTTGTTTTATTGGTTGTGACTGCAAGTACTGTGTACACAAAGAAAACCTTTGAAAACCAAGCAGCCTACAATTGTATGCAGTTTGTTCTTACAAGGCAATTTGTCTAGTAATCTCAGTGTTAATTTTTTTCATCTGGTACACCCAGCTAATCTGCAGGACAGTGTACTTCGCAGTGCAGATGAAAATCCACGTTTTGTATGTTTTCTGCTTAGCTCAGTCTCTATTTTTTAACAATCTTATCTGGCCTTCCCTTCTGTCTTTGCTATTAAATATACTGAAAATGATGTTTTCATACACTGTCTTTTCACTTCAGAGTTTTCAAAGTAAATATAAGCAATGTGCATTCCATTAAAAAAATATACAAAGTATCCAAATCTTAATTTTCCAGGCCTGCCAGAGCTGCATCTGTTTAAACATGTTACTTATATGCATGTGTACAGTACAGGAAGCAGGAGTGCTTTCCAGAATCGCCTGGAGTTGTATCTTTTTTATTCCCTCCTTTCTCAAAACAATTTTAAATCTACAGGAGAGGTCAGGGAAGGTCATGATTCCTGACCCAGCGCTGAACTGGGGGAGCCTCCGCTGCCTGTTTGATGCTCCGACCGGGTCACTGCGCTGGGGTTATTGTCGGCTCCCCGCGTCTACGAGGCACAGCCTACCCCAAACAATTTTTAAATTACCACTGGCATGAGACCATCAGGAGGGAGAGTAGCCGGGAATGTCTAGACGCGCAGCCAAGACACCAGGCTCCGTGGGGGTCAGGAGAGGGGCCGAGGAGCTGCCCAGGATCTCCCAGGCAGAGAGACAAAACTCCCATCCTGCTCCCGCAATTTGCCCCAGGGGCCGAGACGAAGAATTTGAGATAAGGAAATCTATAGGGCCTACAACTGGGAGAATTTTTAACTGCTTTATTGCTTTCCATGGATGCTAAAGCCAGCTGTCTGCTTTTATGAGCTCTTTAAATCACACATCACAGTATCTCCTAGGTTCAGCAGCACCAAGCTGTCTTGGAGTTTTTAAGGATTGTTCTTGACTTTACGCTTTAAAAATAAGCATCGTGGCATGTTTTTAAGGCTGCATGGAGAGCCTTGATCTCCCTGCAAAGGCCCAGCAGCGGTGCAGCTCCGGGCTGCAGCAGGCAGAGGTAGCAGGGCGCTTGGCCAAGGCCCAGCAGTGCCGCTGGAGCAGCGTGAGGAAACCCAGTGCGTCCCAGCTCTGCATGGACCAGCCTGTGGGCCAGCAGAAAAACTGTTCCTGTCGCTTGTTTCCCAGCATTTTGTTTCTTGCGCTCCCGTGTCTGTTATGTTTATTCTATAAAAGATATAATGTTAGGGCTCAGTACAGCACCTACCACACCAAACTCCAGCTCTGTGTGCCTCAGACAGTCACAGTTAAGCAGACAACAGATGCTGACATACAATAATAAAGATAATATAGAGAAGTAAATTTGTTTAGCTTATCTGTTCACTCTCACTGGGTCTTATGCCAGCACCCTCCTTGTCATTGGGTATAAAATAGCCAAAATTTGTAGCATAGATTAGTCTACATTTAAGTCATTGGTTTATGTGGAATTTAATAGCAAAAAGAAAAGAACAAAAAAAAATCAATGTTATGAGGAGATGACGGTCCCTGTCTTGTATCCAACAGGAACTGCTCGGTTCAGCCGTTGTCACCCGTGCTTGCACGTGGCAGGAGGGCTGCGCATGGCAGCACGTGCACATTGCCCGGGCGCGAGCCACGTGGGGCAGCACCGGGGGCGCAGGCAGCGCAGTTCTGGGAGAAGGGCCCTGCACGCTGCTTACGGACAAGTTTTATCTGTACCTTTTGCTGAGCTTCACTCGCAAATTAATTCACATGAGGTATCACACTTCAGTTTCAGCACATGACTTAAGATTAACTCCCTGTACGGACAAAAAAAATCTCTTCACGAGGCAGTCGAGCTGCCCTTCTGCCTCAGCCTGCCCTGGAAGCGCTTCCTAGCAGATCAGGAGGAAGATCCACCCCTGCCCCGGGGCAGCTAACGGGGACAGCTGGCAACAGGCATGGAATTCTGCCTGGCCTGGGGCACTGGCCTCCAACCGCGGGGATCTCCAGCCCTGCTGGGACTGCAGGCCAGTCGCTCTTGCGCCTCTTTTCCTACCTTCTGTAGTGGTTTCTATAGAAAAAATAGTCCTTTGTCTTCTTTTTTTTTCAAAGTTGCGTTTGAAGGCGAATAATCTTTTTTTTAAACCAACACTTTTTCTCCTGAACTCAAGCACTCCACTGAAAAATTGGCCTGCTTCCCTTAAGGCAAATGTTTGTAGAGAAGTATGATGCTTAGCTATGACCTGCCGATTGCTGCTTCAACCTGTTAACCTTGGATGTTGAGCACGCTTGAAATAAGGAGGCTTTTGTGAAAACCCTCTGTGCTTGCGCTGACAGCCCCTCTGCACTTGCCTGGCCTGCACTAGGCCCAAACGTGTCCCTCTGCTTCCCCCAGGCTGTGTCTTTAGTGTCACTGTGGGCTCATCTCAGCACCACAGCTAACCAGGGTGCCAAACTTTGCAAAGCGACTCAGTATGCATTTAGGAACTGCGGAACGGGCCACTGCGTGCGTGAAAGGACAAGGTTTGATCTGTGCTCATCTCGTGTAGGAGATATAATGGGTGTTTTATCAGGGCAGAGATTGTCCTGTGCTCATCCAGCTCCTGTAAGTGATATAGGTCTGTTTTTCACAGACTTTTTTTTTTTTTTAAAGTCACTGCAAAAGATGAAACACAGTCATTTTCACTGCACCAAATAGGCAGATTCAGTGGTGCTGCACCAGGAGGGTTGACTCTTTCCAGTATTAAAAGTTTTCTCAGTTTAAGAGAACATGGCAAAACATTCAAGGCAGAAGCACAGGAGTTGTTTCTTTCTGTAATGTACAGGAGACTGTCAGAGATTCACAGCAGAGGGAATTTTCCCCAGCAGAGCTGCTCCAGGACAGCTCCTCCTCTGCGCAGGCCTACAGCTTCATGCCCCTCCCCATCCTTTTCTTTCCTATTCTGTTTTTATCCCTTTATCTGCAGAAAAAAAACTGTCTTGGAGGGTCTCACTTGCAGCTACTAAGGTAATTTGAGATAGAAAAAAGACCATGCATCTGGATGAGTAAATCCATCAAGAAAGAGTGCGGATTAGTAACGGACTAAGCTTTTACATCCTGGCTATTTCAGGCATTGAATAACAATATAAAAAACTGCTCTAAGAAAGCTGAGAAGAGCCATGGCTTTGTGGTGTGTTCCCACTGCAGCAGCACCAGGGCTGATCTGCTGGTTCCTTTTGGAGTAAGAGCTATAAAATGGTTCCTGTTACCTTGTAGGTAAATCACAAGAACAAGCTCAGCAAAGTACATGCTTACACGCTGCTTCTCCTCTTGTCCTTCTCAGACCTTTGCTCCCAGCAGGCAGCTCCTTGGCTGCACGAACCCTGGAGCTGGTGCTGGAGTGGCTGGAGGCAGAAGCAGGGATGGGATTCCAGGGTCTGTTTAGCCCAGGGTGGGGGAGAGAAAAATAGGTTCAGATTTGGTGAAGTTAAAGGCAAGAAACTTGAGTAAAACTGAACTCTTCAAACAGCAAAATCGCCCCATGCGATTGAGGTGCCACCAGGACATCCTGTCTGAGGGGCATAACAGGGCTGGAGGCTGGGCCAGCAGTGCAAGAGGAGCATCCCACGTTCCGGGCAGATGTGGCCTTGTCCCTGTGGACCTGGCAGAGCTGGGATGGGCATCAGGCTGCGTCTTGTCTCTGTGCACAGCACCCGGGGCCTCTCTGCACCCACCACAGCGCTGGGCTCCAGACTGCAGTGGTCCCTTCGGCCAACAATCCTCATCTGTCTGCAGAAACTGTGGGAGCTGGAGGAGCTCCCATGTTGTTTATCTTCCACTGCAAAGCCTTCTTACATGCAACAGGTGATGGAGGAAACCTGTAATTCACTAGCCCGTGGCCTTGTCCTGCTGAAGAGCCTCAGAGGATCCTCTGTCCTGCCATGTGCTTCCAGGTTTTGCTCACATGCAGGTTCCCTGGGTCTTGCTTGGTGCAGCAATACTTTTTTTTGCCAAGATGTGTGTGCACTTCCCTTCCTCAGAGACCTGTGAGATTTCCTGGGCAAACGCATGTGCTGCAGCCCAGGATGTGGCACGGAGGCTGTGAGATCATCATGGTGCAGGTGAGCAGGAGATGCACCACTGGACACTCTGGGTTGGAGCAAGTTTCCATGAAAGCTTTCCTGTAAAATGAACCATTTGGAGAATATGGTAGCATCAAATACAATGAGCATATTTCTCTGTGGGTTTCTCAGCCACAGGAACACCATACTTACAATCATAGAATGCGTAAGGTTGGAAGGGACCTCTAGAGATCATTTAGTCCAAGCCCCCTGCAGGGTCACCCAGAGCACAGGGCACAGGGCTGCGTCCAAGTGGGTTTGGAAGATCTCCAGAGAAGGAGACTCCACAACCTCTCTGGGCAGCCTGTTCCAGGGCTCTGTCACCCTCACTGTTAAGAAATTTTTCCTTAAGTTCCTGGGGAACTTTTGGTGTTTCAGTTTGTGGCCGTTTCCTCTAGTTCTGTCGGTGGCCACCACTGAAGAGAGACTGGTCCCATCCTCCCCACTCCCTCCCTTGAGGTACTTCTAGACACTGCTCATGTCCCCTCTCAGCCTTCTCTTCTCCAGGCTGAACAGGCCCAGCTCCCTCAGCCTCTCCTCATAGGGCAGATGTTCCAGGCCCCTGATCATCCTCGTAGCCCTGCGCTGGACTCTCTCCAGCAGCTCCACATCCCTCTTGTCCTGTGGAGCCCAGAACTGGACACAATTCTCCAGATGTGGCCTCACCAGGGCTGAGTAGAGGGGCAGGATCCCCTCCCTCTCCCTGCTGGAGACGCTCTTCTTAACGCACCCCAGGATCCCCTTGGCCTTCTTGGCCACGGGGGCAACTGCTGCCTCATGGTCAACTTGTCGTCCACCATGACACCCAGGTCCCTCTCTGCAGAGCTGCCCTGGAGAACTTCCTCCATTACTTCCAGTAATAAAACCTGCTTCCGAGAGAAGCTGCGAGTTACAGGTTTAGTGTTAACAGGATATTGAAAATAAAAATAAACCCTTAAAATGAAGATATTGTGTGAAATGATAATCCTGGTCTATGTAAAAACAATCATCTTTTTAAATGTAATTTTGAGAATACTTTCAGTTATGTGTTATGCTTTATTCATAAAGCTGCCTACACATATCCAGATACTAATCAAGTATTTAATAACAAATTAAAAATATATTATTATTGCATGTACTGTGTGAATATTCAATGAAAAAAAGCTCAATACAATAGATAAAATTGCATGATGGTAAATATTTCCTACCCAAGTCACTTGACTGTTAGCTGCAATATTTGTCTGCTTTTTTTCATGTTTTTTTTGCTATTTTTTTGATGTACATATCACTTTTAACTCCCAGTAAACTAAAGGTGAATTTGGGCACATGTAGAAAAAGTTTCATCTCTCTACTGCAAACTAAATGCATTTTTTTCCCTAACCAGATCAACTGCAAAGCATTCTTATTGCAGTGATAATTCAAACATAGGGTACTCTCATGGAAGCAAAATATTGTACTGGACAGCATTACTAGAGTGTGGTTTCACTTTTCTTTGGACTACTGTATTCTCTTTTGATTTTTTAAATTACTTCAGTGTATAATGATGTCTATATTTTGATAAAAAAGGTTTTGAATAACTAATTTTCATTCTTTAAATCATTAAAGCAACTCTCGTTATAATAAAGGTCATTAAAAAAAGGCTAACAGAAAGCTATTACAAATTTAATCCATACTAATTGTATTGAGTGTGATTTAAGAAACAGAAGTCCTATTATTAACATGCTTAATGGTGATAGCGCCTGGACTCCTCCTGCAGGTCACAATCCTATATATTTGCACTTGAGATTCTATTTTCAAGGCTAATACACATTTCAAAGTAATTCATGTTTATTGATCAACAGCTGCACTCAGTTTTAAGGTTACCTTGTATGATACATTTTAAAAGGAGACGCTGGCAAGAATCCCGTTAAGAGCATTTTGGTGTCTACATTTGATCCATCTTAAGCAATTTCCCTAACTTCCTGAGGAAAGCAAGCATGCGGATCCTCCCTTCCCTGCCCCCCAACACCCAACCTGGATGATACATTTGGATTTCAGCATGTAACAGCAATGCATCTGAGAAAGCTGCTTCAAAAATCCTGTGCAATTCTGATATTTGATTATTATAGAACAATAATTTTTATATAAAATGTGGGTAATATATCAAGTCTTTTTTTTCTTTTTCCTCATGTTGCTATTTTAAACAGGGGCATTCACACTGCATGGTACAAAAATATATATATTCTGAATATTTGCAATATAAGGCACATTAAATAACACTTACTTTCTTCTTCTTTTAACTTTTCATCACTGATTTGCTATTATTGTCTGCTTCTACCTATGTGACTCATCCTGAATTACACTGTATCTATCTGGAGAAGAATGTAAGCCCTGAGAAGATAAATTTGATTAAACTGTTCTGTAAAAATAAGTAAGAAGAGCAATATTAGTTAAAAAAGAAAAACAATGGAATTAAAGCTGTTATTTTTTTTCCTATCAAAATAGTCTTTTTTTCCCCCCAAATAGTCACTCATCTTTTTAAGGTTTATTTCAAATTTAGTTTTAAACAGGTGGTGTGTTGCTGTGTTCAATCAGCTTTCATAAGCTATTAAAGAGTAAAATTCAGGAGATAATGTATTTCTCAAGTTTTATCTCTTTATCAATGTGTAGTTTTGCTTTTAACATCAGGCTGATTAGTCTTCTGATTAAACAATCAGAAGACAATTGCTGAGTGTGCAATTTCTAAAATTGCAACTTTAAAACTTCTAAATAGCAAATATAACTTCTACAACAAAAACAACTAAAAGTGATCTCAAATATTAATTTACTGGGGGGAGGGAGGGAAAGAGCTATACTACAGATACAATTTTAGCTCTAAAGATTACAGCTACATTTTTTACCATGTTTTAGCTTCTTAAACATAGTGCATAAGGCATTTATTCCATCTTGTATTCTTCACTCTGAATTTAATATTCTTTTCTATTGAATCATATTCTTCAAAGTCTGTAACAAGCTGATTCTTTGTATTTAATTTTAACATGGTTAAACTTAATTTCTCAGTGTACAAAGGAGCTTATGGTAAGTAGTTGTGTAGTTAAATAGAAAACCCAGAGAACAATATTTCTGAAATGTGGCCAAGTGCATTTAAAATGAAGAATATGTAGAGCATTTCTAACCAGTAAATCCTTTTCTATTCTCTGCTTAGCTAGGGCAGCTGATGATTTTTTAGTTTACAGGTACAGTATCAGTAGCACAGCATTTATTTTATGACAAAGGAATATAAGTTGCCTTGGAGATTTTTAATTAACTCTTCTCCTGTAGCTTATCATTTCAGTAGTTATTTAAGCTTCATATCAGATTGTGGATATTATTCTTCAGAAATGTTGTCTTAATCTCCTCAAATTAGCATTTTAGCAAAATATTGCTCCATAATGCACCATTAATTCGACTTTTTTTAAAGGTACAATTAGTATTTACAACATTAATTCAGCCTTGAAAAATAGGTGTCCTGGATAGTAGAATCTTTATTAATTCTGCAGCTAAAACAAATAGGAAGTCAGTGTGACTCTTTCCCACCTTAAATATGACTAAGATGTTTCCTAATCACCTTTTATTTGTTCTTTCAAATAAATTAAGGCGATGAGATAAATTTCTGAGGAACTGGGATATTTCAGATTTATTTAGTGTATTGTTGTTCCTTGAACAAATTAATTTACCTTGTAGTATTTACACAACTTGTTCAATGCTGGTATGGAACAGCTAATGCTCTCAACAAAGTAGGTATAGATATATTAATATTTTCTTTGAATACTAATAGAAGAGAATAAAGCTAGAAGAGGCAGAAATTGCTGCTAATGACAGCCACAACTTTGGATGTCATAGATTTTTTTCCCTATCTTGTTCTTTCTAGAAGCATGAAATTTATTATAATCAGACTTGTTAGTGCCATTCAACTAGCAGGTGGGTTTTGGCGACTTTTTTCAGCTGGGTTATAAATGTCATAAATGTTTCCAAGCCTATAGAATCGGAAGCCTTTTCTACCCTGAAAATGGAGGGATGAGTCTAAGTAAATATGATTTACAGATACAGGGTTAATGCCATAAGCTAGAGGGAGCTCCACCACAACAAAATACAAAGGTTCATCTTCATTTATCAATGTGCTTTCCTGGCTTTGTCTGCTTCTGAACATAAAAGACCCAGTTTTATTGCAGATATTATCTACACCATTCTGTGATATGAATGTTATTGTTTAAACTGTTGCTGAAACACAAAACAGCTGAAACCTTCCACCAGTGCAAGCACCATATTTATGCCAAACCCTTTGATAAATACACAGCTGACAGTCACTGGTTGTATTTCCCCTTTTTTCACTATCACTGTCTTTGTCTTCATCATAACCCTCAGCCATCTTTAATGAAAATGCATACTCTGTAAATCTAGAGCACAGATATGCTTCAGGAACTGATCTTTTACCCCTAATTGTATCACTTAATGTCCATCAGGTGTGAAAAATCCTGAATAAGCCCCAAGCGCTGCATCTGCAGGCACTAATACCTGCTGTTTCAATTATTTCACCAAGCTCTTTCTGAAGTAATTTATACCACCAATTTGATTGATGCTGAATCCTTCTGAAAACTTTTTTACTCCACAACTGGGCTCCTAGAGAATGATCTGCAAAATGCGGTTAGTATGACCAGCCTCTAAGGGACGGGCGACTGCTATAATTGGGACATTCATAATCTGTTTACTTCTAATGAGTATCTTGCAGACAGAGCAACTCCTTTAGAGTCCCAATAATTTTACAGTGTTTCTGTGTAAAGACAATATTTCTCCACTATTATTATTAGATATAATTTCAATATAAGGATGACTTTTTCCATTTTATTTTATCTCTGGTCACCTCCTGCACACTGGAGTTTCCCGGCCTATGTCTGAGGTCGTCCTTGCTCACCTGGTCCTTGACCTAGTGGATAGTATTGCTCTTCTCAGAGATGGTAAGAATAAACCTAATATCATCTCATTGGTGGTTTTTTTTTTTTTTTTTTTTTTTTTTGGTTAATGACATTTTGCAGAGAAAGCAACAGCTGAAGCTATCAAGGCTGGGTGGTGGCTGAGTGGATGGAGTTTATTTTTGTCTACGCTGGATGTGAAATTTGTGGTGAATTATTTATTAAATTATTTTTTTCCGTCTTCCTTGTTTGGGAAATGCCCAGGGGCACATCATGATTTCATTCCTTTTAGAAACTTTTTTTTACCTTGTGTTTTCTAAGAACTTTAAATCTTATTGACCAGTTCTCTTGTTTTCTTTCACTAGAACAACCAAACATATTGGTTAGCACGTTGTTGTCCTACTGAAGTTAGGAATAAGATATCCAAAAAGGCCTGTTGCAAATATTCGCTTGTGTAAATTTAAAGCCGGGTTTCCACAGATTACTGGAAAGAATACTTCAATATTTGCTGTGCATCAACATTCCTGAGCACAAAACCTACAAAGTTTAAATTCATTCCTGGGCAATGGCCTGCACAAGGATTGCCCCTGTGTGCAAGTATGGTCATCCAAACTCCAGTAAATTTTGTTCCACAAAACCTTTTTCACCTTTGCCTCTGCCAGGAGGAAAGATGTGATCCAATGAGATAAACAAGCATTTCTTATTCTTTGTGATTGGGCTGACACGAACCCCTCATCTTGAGCAAACATCCTGCTGATAACAAAGCTCATGGGGTACCTTGGACAAGCGGTGGCAGAGAGCAAATTGCCTGAATCTAAAACCCTTGGATTTATATAGTGAGTGAGCTCTGTAATGTCTGTGTATGTCTGGGATATAAAAGCTCCATCTTGTGAAGATACCTAGTAAGATTAGTGGTCTCACAGGACTGGGTCCAAAATCTTTATAAAAATCTATTCTGAGAAACCTAATAACAGCATCATCACCGTCAGGTGCTGTGCTTGTGTGTCTGACATTATTGAGGACCAGCATGTATAACGAAATTACAGTTCTCTTTTGCAGTGTTTTTAGGAATGAGGCTTTTGAGGCCAGATCAATAGGATACATCCAGCAGATCCATTTTATGTTACTGGTTTATAATATTGATGTAGAAAGGAAATAAGGAAGTACCACTGTTTTTCAGGTGTATCAGCTCAGGAACTGAGACCCAAGTACAGTATAGATCTGGAGGTTTTCAGATCCCCTGTGTTAGGGGGATCAACATACCTTCTAATGTTATGACTTTATTTCTGTATATCTAAATATAGACTTTTAAACTTATTTGTTGGTAGAAGTATGAAAATGTTCCCATTGTGGTGGAACAGGAGGATCCCTGAGGAAGGGATCCCTTTCCCCGGAGAGGATACATTCCCCCAGGAGTGTCTAGGTAGATGTAATCTCCAGGGATTCTCATTTTGGAAACTGAATGGTTGGCTTTATAACAGGTCCTGAGGGGATTCCATGTGCTTGGGTCCAGCTAAGGAGATGAAATTAAGCGATGAAGACCCCTCTGTTTCTATCTCTGTTTAGAGCGGGTCCTATCCAGGTGCAGTTACAGGGTAAGGGACACTTTATTCAGTTCCTACAGCTCCATCTGGATAGACACCTCCTACATTGGAGATTCCTGCTTGTTCTTGGTATACTGCATCTAGTTGCTTTCCCCAGCCCACAAAATAAAGCACAAATATTCTTGGTGTTACTTTCTGGAGTCTTTTTTTTTTCCCCCCCCCCCCTTCATCATTGCCATGGGGTCAATTACCAGCAATCAGTAAGAGAAACCTCTGTGCCCTCTTTGAGACATTTTGTGTTGCTATTGCTGAAGTTGCTGTGGGTGGAGGGACCTGGCCAAGCACCAGCAGCATCTGCAGCATGGTTTCTGCTGAGAAGGTCAGCGGAAGACGGACTTCTGGATGTAAAAGCTGACTGAGAACCCCATAGTGACAGACTTGTTTTGCAGATATCAAGATATTTTCATTCCTAACCAAAAGCAAAAATTTCATAAAAGGTTGTTTGAATTGGTAATTCTGTTTTATTCAGAAGTGCTAGGAATTTTAGGTAGATTAGGCACCATCAGAACCATCAACCTAATCTGTCCTTCTAATCCATATCTCTCGATCTACTTTAACCCCTGACTTCTCCTAGTGTTTCCTCCAGAAAAGCTGCTGGTTGCAATCAGCATTTTAGAAACAGTGATGTCAGATTTCCCTTTCTGCTGCTCTGTACTTCTCGAGCCACAAATACTTATAAATTACTGGAAATATCTGAGCAGTGCTGGGGAAATCACTTTGTAGGTGCCAATTGGTTTCAGTACCTATCCTGGTCAATATTAAAAGAAAAAATAGGGAAAATGGAGAAAAAAAAATAAATAAAAACCAGTAAGGTCCTTGGACGTTTCTCCTCACTTGATGAGGTGCAGGGGACAAAGACCAGAGCCAGGCCCAGACACACTGGAGATTCAGTCTTTAAAAGTGTTTTCTTTGCTTGCAGCTAACTGACAAGAGCCACAGGTCAGCAGGTATAACCGTACTTTGAAAACAAGAGGAGGAGCAATGGTGACTTAGTTTTCTCAGCTGCATCTGGTCTCAGGCTGGAATAGCTCTGCTGGGTTGCATCCAGGCTGGCTCCACTTTGGTATTGCTGTGCATGCGAACTGGATCCTACCTGGACCCAGGGAGCACATGGACGAGGGCAATTTCTTTAGAATTTTCCCAGCTGTTTCCCAGGCTCTTGTCTGACCTGAGAGGGCTCACTGGGGATTTGCTTGTCTGCAGCCACCTCCGCTTGGGCGGGATCACGGGCCCTGCGATGACAATCCAGCCCGGCAAACCCCACAGCGGGCGGCCACAGTGAGGTAGGGGCACAAAGCTTTGCAGCGCTGGAGAGCGTGAGCTTTCTTCAGGTGAAGCCCCACAGGTGTCTTGATCAACAGTGCAGCCAGTGACCAACCATGGGAGTCTGGTCACTGTGTGGTGCATTGCAGTGAGGTGAAAATGCAGAGTACAGGCTGGGGACTGATCTTCTGGAGAGCAGCTCTGCAGAGAGGGACCTGGGTGTCATGGTGGATGACAAGGTGACCATGAGGCAGCAGTTGCCCCCGTGGCCAAGAAGGCCAAGGGGATCCTGGGGTGCGTTAAGAGGAGCGTCTCCAGCAGGTCGAGGGAGGTGATCCTGCCCCTCTACTCAGCCCTGGTGAGGCCGCATCTGGAGAATTGTGTCCAGTTCTGGGCTCCACAGGACAAGAGGGATGTGGAGCTGCTGGAGAGAGTCCAGCGCAGGGCCACAAGGATGATCAGGGGCCTGGAACATCTGCCCTATGAGGAGAGGCTGAGGGAGCTGGGCCTGTTCAGCCTGGAGAAGAGAAGGCTGAGAGGGGACATGAGCAGTGTCTAGAAGTACCTCAAGGGAGGCAGTGAGGAGGATGGTGTTCGCCTTTTTTCACTGGTGGCCACCGACACAACTAGAGGTAATGGCCACAAACTGAAGCACCAAAAGTTCCCCAGGAACTTAAAGAAAAAGCAGTGAGGGTGACAGAGCCCTGGAACAGGCTGCCCAGAGAGCTTGTGGAGTCTCCTTCTCTGGAGATCTTCAAACCCGCTTGGACGCAGTCCTGTGCCACGTGCTCTAGGTGACCCTGCGTGTGCAGGGGGTTGGACTAGATGATCTCTAGAGGTCCCTTCCAATTTTAATGATTCTATGACTCTATGAAAAAGCTGCAATGCTCATGGAGGGAGTTACTAAGCTATTTGGTGTCCCTAATTATCGGGTGGTCTCCAGGACCATGCAATTATTCTGGATTCACTCTCTAATTTCATATTAGATAGGAGGTTAAGTGGGTACCTGTTATAAAGTGATACCCTACTTCTGATGCTTGTGTAGTGGAACTCAAGCTAGAAATAAACATATCCAATGGAATTACTTGGCTTTTAGGACAGGAGGAATGACAAACCCTTTTGTGCTCTCACTTGGCAGCAGGATTGCTTGCTTTTCCTGACAGCACTGAGTTGTTTCTCCATGGTGTTTTTAATGCAGCAGCAGACCTGGGAACCTGGGAAGCGCTCGTCAGCAGTTGGTGCTGCCCAGGAGCACTTCCCTCGTCCTTGGCCATAGCACAGGAGGGCAGAGCATGGACAGGCGCTATCTGTAGTTTTGTTTTGGGTATTTACTGTGATCCCAACCGTTTTTAGTGACCTGGTGAGGTGGGGTGTCCACATTCTGGCCACAATGTCATGCAAGGATGGCTCTCCTTGGCAGGGCAGTGCACCCCATGTTTGCAGGTTTCCAAAAAATCAGCTGTGCGGGAAGGAGTTGGTCCATCTACAGGATATACTGGGTGGTGCCGAACTAATTTGCTGAAGTCGTTCATCAAAGCCTTGTCCAGGCAGTACCGATCAGGGTCGTATGGAGCATCCTGGTGGTGAGAAGAAGCGGGTCTGTCCCCCCAGCACCATGGATTTAGCGGGAATGCTGTGGCTGCCTGGGAATGAGTATGTGAGACCTGTTCATCCTCTGAGCAGGAGAGTGAGCAGGTCTCAGAGCGGGCACTGGTGGCAGGTCAGAATGTTTGTCTCCAACAAAGTGTCTGAACTTGCTCCTTGACAGATATTTTACCTTCTGCAACAAAAACATACTTGATAATTGCCGAATATCCTCGGAGGTCAAGCAAGAGAGAGGGTTTTGTCTGAAAGTGTCTCGTCTTTCTCCATCTCCTGCTCTCCACTTTCCAGCATCTCACTTTCAAATGCAGATGCAATGGAGAAAAAAGCATTTTTTGGTTGCAGACAGCAAAACAAGACTATTTTCCAGCAATTCAGGGCTGTTCACACGAGTGTTTAGCATATCCATCTGGACACTGTCGCCGTTCTCCTGCGCTCCCTTGAAATATATGGTTAGTGTTAGCACAGCACGCAAAGCCCCTGAGCCTGGCTGCAGCCCCGGGCAGCTGATGGCAGCAGTGGAGCCGCTGGCCCGTAACCTGCACTCGCTTCTGGATCTGCTGCTCTGCGCGATGCCTTCCAAGAGGCCCGTGATCCGCATCAGTTCTGCAGTGGCTGGAGCCTGGCTTCGGAGCGCTGCAGAGCTCTGCTGTGCCCGGCACCTCTCAGGTTGCCATGGGGATGGACACCAGGAACACAACTCCAGAAATGCTGCTTTTTTGGAGTGCATTTTGAAAAGGATCGTATTGCAAACTACTCTCTGTGGTCTATACTAGAATAAGCAGTATTATCCTCTACTAATACGAATTATCTGGGACCTGCCCTTTGCCCAGAGGCACACAGAGGCAGGTCACAATGTGCTATATGCATTTTACCCTGCATTTAAATTAAGTGGGTGGATATGTCCCTTGTTTCCCTTCTGAGTGTCATGCCCATTTCTGCTTTGGAGGTGTCTCCAGTTTCCTGCAAGGAACAGGAGGTGCTGAGTCACCGCTGCCCTTGCTGCGCCGTTTGTCCCATTCCCACAGAGCATCCTGTCTTAGCCATGGATGTGGAAGATGCACAGAGGTGTTGAGAGCTGGCGAATGTCAAGGATGGGGCTCTGCAGCCTGCAGCACCTGGCTCTGGAAAGGGGGCTGGAGGTACCAAGCAGGATAGAGGTGGGCACCGGCAGCAGACCGGACATTTGCAGCAGTGCTGGGGCCCCTGATCCAGAGAGAGCAGGGAAGATCGAACGCCCTGGGAAAGGGGCTCTTTTGGCTCCATGCGGGTGCACCTGCAGCCCAGGGCGCAGGGCCCGTTCTGCTCCTCGCTGCGGAGGAGGCCGCAGGGCGGCTGGGGCCGCAGCTCGTTCCCCTGGCGACAGCAGCCGCGTCGCTGCCGGCAGCCGAGCTGTGGGCCGGGGGAGGCCGCGATGGCGCCCGGCCCAGGCCGCGCCACGGCTGCCGAACCCGCGCGAGGAGCCCGGGAGCACCGGGCCAAGGGAGGGCTTAAAGGCACCAAAGGAGAGCAAACCGCTGCGCAGCTTTGATGCGCGAGAGGAGGGAATAAATCATTTGTGGGTGATCGGCAAAATAATGGCATGAAAATAACCAGCAGGGTGACCACAAAACCAGACATGTGCAGAGGGTGAGGCTCAGCGCAGCAGCATCGCAGCGTTTGATCAATAGTAGTGCTGAAGTTGGGAATTGCATGCAAAGCTGTCAGGGCACATACAAACCATAAAATCCTGTCTCTGGTTACAAAGTGACAATTGGCAATTTTATTTATTTATTTATTGCACCTTACTCTGACTGTGAAATGTCAACAAGTTAGCACAAGAACATCAGAGGACCTAGAAATCATTAATCAACAATACCTCCAAGCTATTATGCTTATCAAGTGTCAACATAAAAAACGTGAGTAATGATTTTCTACAAAGCACTTCCACAAATGGTTTTAAAAAATGCTTAGGAAATCTCAGTTTTTCTGGAGTTCATATTTTCTCTAGGTGAAAGACTAAAAAATATTAAAGAAAACAGGGCATAGTGATTTTTTTAGTGAAGAGAATGTAAAACACAAGGAAGGGATAGAAGATCTGGGGAGAAAGTCTTTTCCTAGAGCTGAATGACAGAGAGAAATCAATATGACATGTTAGCTGCAAACCAGGGAAGGTTTTCTGCATTTATTTGCCAGGTTCTGAAGCATCTTAAGAATTAAGTTCTGGCTTTGTACGTATGTTCCAACTTCCCAGAGCCTTTGCTAACCTGAAATTTGGTGCACAACTGCAGCAAGAACTTTTACTTTTCCATGCATTCTTAGTGAATTGTGTTTTGTCTAATTTAAGAACATCTTTCAGCTCTTCTGGCCAGGAAATCTAACAGAAGGCATGCATGCATCTGATATTTTCCTGTCACCTAGGGTAATTGCAATATGATGGATGAACATTCAGTGCTTTGCATACATTCTGCTTCTGTTATTCCCTTTTTATGATCTGAAAGTAGGAATTCTTATTAAAATTTTCCACATCAGGAATTTCTTCATTGCATTTGAGATGAACAAATGCCTCAGGAGGAATGGTATGATCACGAAAGGTCAGGGTGTAGTAGCTCTATACAGTATTATCTTAAAAAAAAAAAAAAAAAAAAATAGAGGTCAGGCAAACTTTTCCAAATTCAGATCCCTAGGTAGCCTGTTTCAATAATTTATCTTATGTTTACATTAGCAGTTGAAATTGCACTTGGTTATTAGTGTGCTGTGGCTGTTGAAGCCTGCCCGTTCACGCTCTGAAGGCGCAGCGCAGGAGGGAGCAGCGTGGCTCAGGTTGGTCTCCGCGGCAGAGCGGTGGCCGCGCGTCGCCGTGTCCGCCGGCTGTGCCCTGGGACGCTCCTGCCGTCCGATCCCGTGGGACGGGGCTCCGCGGGAGCAGGGACACGGCTCCGTGCGGCCGGTGTTCGCGATGCCCGCGTGGTGCAGGCGGGTTATTCCCAACGTCCGAGGAGACGCCAGTGCTCCACACTGCAGGACAGTCGGGGATCCTGAGTTCTTATCCTGACATTAAAGAAATGGATTTAATTGTCAGTGCTCTTAAACAAGCGTTTAATTCTGTTCTGTGGGGAATAGAGACACTCTTAAATAATTGAGCGGCCAAGAGATTGGTTATTCCTGTTTTCATTGCCTGTATTGATTTAAGTGTAGTTAATCCTCTCAAATACCCGTGTCACACAAGCCTTGATGGCTCTCTTTAGGGCAATATCGCTCCTCCAGCTAGATTATGTGACATCAAGCATTGTAATGTCACAATAAATTCTTCATGTGGGCTGCTCTTCTCCAGGCCAAGTACCAGATGGGGACTTTGCCTCTCACATTACACTCTTGGTTTTACTAGTCAGAAGTTGGGCTTGTGAATAATTTTCATTAAATTTTCTTTTGTGCCTCATAAAAGCTACCTCTGCCACAGTGACATTAAATAATCAGAAGCCCAATTAAACAAGTATGTGGACATAAAATAAACCAAGGTGTTCCCCTCACTGCAATTTAAATATAGTTGTGTGTAAAATAATCTCATCTGGGACATAACCCAATGCAGGGCTGGTGGAATGGCTTTTACAGGCAGAAGTGAAGATGGTGAAGGAAGAACTAACATATGCATTTTAAAAGCCAGCAGAATTTTCCTCTCCTCTAGTTACCTCCTAGGTCCATCTCTGCCTTGAGTTGCGCCCCGTTGGCCAAGTGAAATTCCACATGTCACTTACAAATGGATCCGAATGGATCCCGTAAATGTCTGTTTTCTGAAACTTCTCTTGGCCATTGTAATAATCTTTCTTTCCTTACTGTGCATTTTTCATGACTGCAAAGCCTTCATGATTTGGCACAGGAGAAGGGGAAATCAGAGTAACAGAGTTCCCTTGAAGCGGAAGATTTGGTACCTGTGTCCATGTCTGCATTTCTGTGGGTTCACATGTGGGTGATTGCTCTGGAAAGGAGCTATTGATTGCTTTGCTTTGCCTGTCTTGTCTTCATTTGCAGTTATCTGTCTTGTGGGTTCCTCTTTTATATGGTTTAGACTTGTTGTGAGAATAATGGTAATAGTCAGCTGGCAAAGAGTTTGCATGATGTCTTTTTTATGAAACTTTGCTCTTTCTCCAAAGAATTTACTGTCTAAATACAGAAACTAATAGCAGGAATCACAGAGTAGTAGAGGTTGGGATGGACACCTGGAGATCATCCAGCCCACTCCTCCTACAGCAGGGACAGTTGGGCAGGCTGCCCAGGACTGTGTCCACTCCGGGTCTGAGTATCTCCAAGGATGACAACTCTAGAGCTTCTGTGGGCAGCCTACCCCAGTGCTTACTCACCTGCACAGTAAAAATAAAGCCTTTTTTTTTTCTTTTCTTTCTTTCTGTCTGTCTGTCTGTCTGTTTTTGTAGCTGCAGGTGGCCCATCCTTTCCCTTTATCTTCATAACAGTGATTAACCAGCAGTAGGAAAACTCTTGTCAAAGTGGTTTTGATCGCTTTTTTGTATCTGAGTTGCACTGGAAAAGTTGCACTAGCCTTCTCTCTACTAGTTCTTCTGCATGGGAGTGGAGAGGTGGGCCTGGACGCCCAAACAAGTGTGGTGTGGGCTCTGCTTGCGTGCGCAGCTGTGCAGATGAACATTGCACTCGTGTGTTTCACCAAGCCCAAGTCAAGTCCGTATTCTGTAGTGACAGACTGTGTGAAGAGTTGATGTCTGTTGCTTATGTGATATGGCTGTTTGCAGCATACTACTACACACAAAGCTTTTCTTACTTATTGACTGCCTCTCTTCTGTGTGCTTGCTACAGTAGTGCCCTATCTCCTCCTGGGTGGTCATAGCAGATTGAGGATCTAATTGCAGATTAATGCGTAGTTCAGATTATTCTTTTCAATGTACATTCAGTCACTCTTCTCCACAATCAATTTTAAGGAATACATGTTGCTGTCAGGTCGTGTCCTTCTTAAGTAAGAGTGTACATACTTGATGCATTTTTAAATGGCATTTTAAAGTAGTTTTCTTAAGATTATGATGGAGACAGCCTGTCAAGAATGCAGTGAGCGCAAGCGAGGGGAACATTCCTGCGGCATTACCAGGCCCGCTGCAGCCGCACACCCAACGCGCAGGCTTTGCTTCATTATGCCTAGAGGTGTAAGAATAGCTGTGAACAGCTAATAAGAATCAATGCTATTGGCGACATCTGTTTTGGTTTTCATTTTTCAGTGTTATTAGTGCTTATTGGTACAAGGCTCAGGAATGCAGCCAATCCCTTTGAAGTAAAGTGCATTGTAAGGCTAGAGGCATTGTGTGCCTTGCTGATGACCCTGTGCGTAACCTTTCATTACAGAGCCCTAATGCATGCGATGGGAGAGGAAGGGCCTTTCTTAGCAGAGAAGACTGCTATTCTGAAAATCCCATTTACCGGCATTTTAGTAATCACTTTGGATTTTAAAGAGTAACCTCAAAACAAATTCTTCACTTCTTTAATTCTTTCAGTGGAAAAAAAAACCTTAGAATGATCATGTGAATATGCCGCTATTCTTTTGGTTATTAATATGTAATAAAAATCCTTAGTCTCTGCATAGTGTGAGTAACCAGACAAAAGATGTATATTTTCCATTAAAAGGGCAAATGTGTGGTATGGCATGTGAATAATGGCAGTGGTACTTCCACCGGTGTCCAGTGCCTCTCCTTAGCAGTGGGAAGGATCATCTCAGATCCTCCAGCCAATGAGGGGAAGCTCTACCTCTTTTTTTTTTTTTTTTTTTTTTCGGAGTGATTAATACAATTACTTAATTGTACTTAAATGGAAAGAATTACAAATATTAGCAAAAATCAAAATTAAAAAAAAAAAATGGGCAAAGAGGGAGATGAGAAAAGTGGCAGTAGTTAGTTGGCCTCAGAGAAGAAACATTAAAGTCTGCATGTAAGTGGAGAAGGATTGTTTAGGATCGTAAAAGATGGAATGATGGAAGGAATGAATAATGGTAAAGCTTAGGCTGGCAATGAACTCCAATGTGAGAAAGTCTAAGGAAAGGGTGGAGAACATCACTAAGGACACTTAGATCAGCTGGAACAAGGTAGAGTAGGAATCATCTGCAAAAATGCCTGTCTTTGTCCACGGGACATGGGAGGTTGCAGCGCCCATAAGCTCCACCTTTGTTGTAGAGCAGGCCACTAAGTACTCCCTGGGGACACAGCTTGGCCTCTGCTGCAGGGAGGATATAATTGCTCCTTGGGAAGCACAAAGCAAGACTTTTTATCATAACCCATGAATTTTGTCAAATTCATGAAAGTGGGTAAATGGAGAAAGTAACAAATTATTTTTAGGAAGTCCTTATGATATTTATATAATTAGGTGTTTAGCATCATGTGAGGCTACACGTGCACAATTCAGCTGGTTAGTCGCCACGCCACGTCTCTATGTCATGTGAGTGTCTGCTGGCCTGTATGTATGCGCTGTAGAAAGTGCTAGGAGATACAGGGAAAAAGGAACAGAGTTGTGTTTGCAAGAGTGTTTGCTAAATGAAAAGATTATATTTCAGTTGCAGAAAATGGACTGGGGGAGAAAATGCAAACTGCAGAGTTCTTATGGTGCCTCCTAGCGTGGTTCACGCAAAATGAAAGTAGCGTTTTTTTTTTATCATTTGCATATGTTACCACTGAGGAAAAAAAAAAAAAAAGGAACCACAATAACAATGGTAATTTTTAAAGAAACAGAACTGTCCTGATTATTTTTTAAAAATTAGATACGCAAGAACATATCCAATATTGAAACATCCTGACACCAGGAGTGGAAGCATTTCTTCTTCTAATAACAATAACAGATGTTTCTGAAAACAAAATTTTGCTCAAACACTCCACAGAGAACATTTTGTTCCTTTTAAGTGACAGAATAGAAATATACCATAGGAGCTGTAAACTTTTCTTAATGGATCATTGCATTCAAATTTCTTCAGAAAAGATGCAGTCATAGCGAAAAATAAACTGTGTACTTTTATAGTTCTTAACAGAACAACCAATATAAAGAGGGAAGCATTGTTCTTATGAGAAGAACTCGTACATACTGGAGCATCATTTGCAGAAAAACATTTGTAAATTCTTTACCCAGCATCTGAAAGATATTTAGAAGGACCTCATCTTCCAAAATACTGGGGATGTCTATGTCCTTTCATCTTGTACGAGACACCCTCTCTATGGCTTTTTGACATAAAGCTGGGCATGGGGGAAGAGGGTTTTTTTAATTTTCAGAATGCTTTGGCCAAATTTGATGACTCCATTTTTGACCTTATATATCTGATATATATCTTATATATCACACGAATAGAGTGACTACCTGATGATTCTTCCATACTTGAAGGATAAAATAGCATATAGAGATTGTTAGAATTGCACAAGAGCACAGAAAATATTTATATTATGCTGAAGAAATACAGATTTATTTAAAAGTTGTTCCCATTAATGAGGGATTCCCAGAATGTCTGAGCAGAAACAACAACAGCAATAAATCCAGGAAGATACTAAGAGTCATCTAAAAGGTTTTTTTATTATTATTATTGTTTTGGGGACACTAACGTATTCCTGTTTCCTAAGACAGGTAGCAAGATTATGGGCCAATATGGATTTGATAATCCGTACAAGAATGCACTTAGATTTTCATCACTTGATGAGTTTAAGGAGAAAAAAAAAAAAAAAAAAAAAAAAGATGGCACATTAGGACAGTGGGTAGAAACGTGGAACAAAAAAAAACTAGCCCACCGTGAAAGTGGAAGTAAGAAAACTGCACATTCTTGTGCCTAGGGCTTCTTCACACCTCAGTATCCTTAATTACGTTCCAGAGTATTTTGGCACTCCTTATATTTGCATTCAGATCTTTCATCAGGAAGTTAATGTTCTCAGAGCAAGTAAGATCTCAAACCCCATAAATCCTAATGTTTAATACGTTAACGATATAGAGATAAGTATTTAATTTTACTTTATGCATGACAGAGAAGCCAATGACAAATAGCACTGAGTAATATTTATGAGTTCCATGCCTGGAGGAATAATAAGCACCTTAAATTATTGTAAATTCTGACAAGGCACACACATTGAAGACTTTATAAAACTTTATACCACGCATGTAACTACAACTCTGTAGTTCTTCCTCTTGCAGTTCAGCTCCCAGTTTTGTCAGCTGGTGCAATCACAAACCAGCATCTGCCCAAGCTGAAACACTTTGTCGGGATGTCTCAATCTCATGTGTGATGTCACCCTGGCCTGCAGATTCCAACTATACATACATATATATATACACTTATACACACACACACGTACCGAAGTGTGCCATGAGGAGAGCAGTCAGGGAATACCAGTTCACCTCGAGCTGCTGCATCTGGCCGTGACGATGATGGTGAAGTGAAGCTTAGGTGAAAGCAAAGCAAAGACTTTTAGCTGTTGGTGATGCCTCTTCAGACCCGCTGAGCACCGGGACCGGGCGCCCCAAGGAAGCTGTCTGGATGTTGCCAGATGTAAAAGGTGTTTCTCGATGCCCTCTTTTAAGAGCATTGTTTTCGGGAAGAACTGCCTGAAGGAATGGGAAGGAACTTGCTGCATAAATTAAGGCTGATTTTTGTTTTTTTTCTTTTGTTCTGAATAGGAGGAGTGCACTGCCCACTTTATTTCAAGTATTCTTTACAATGCAAGCCTGGACCCCCGGCAGTAGCCAACTTGTGGCTGCAGACTGGGACTATGAGACTCGGTTTACGGACACCCCTGCAATGACGCAACAAGGCAGAGGGTTGGGAAGCCTCCGTCCGGAGCCGAGTCCGCACGGATGAGGAGGATGGGCCTCGCCTGGGAGGCACCGCTGTGCTGGTGTTGGGCTCTGCTGGCCCTGCGAGGCACCCGAGGAGCCGTCAGCAGAACTGGGGACGTGGTCCTGCTCTCAATAACTCTCTCTTCCCTCAAGCTATTTGTTAGGGGAAAAAAAAAAAAAAAAGGAAAAAAGAAAAAAAGAAAGGAAGGAAAACAAACCGACGCCCTCCTGGAACAAGTGCTCTTTTCCCTCTCTCCCTTAAGAGCAAGTTGCAAAACCTATGTCTTGGATGGGACCTTTTCCAGCAGGAGCTGAGTTTTGTTTTCTCTCTGTTAATCAGGCGTGGCAGGAAACTGTTACCAGTTGTGCACAACGCATCCAGTTTCTTTCCTTCTCTGTTCCAAAAGTGCTTGGATTTATTAAGGTGCAAAAGACTTTGAGAAATGGGATGTTGAAAGCTTGCCAAAATAAACCACAAGCGATGATGAAGCAATAATGTATTTAACAAAGTGTCATGGAGAAGACAGGCTGCAAAATCTATTTTTTGCGCTATCTAGACTGCACTGTCTGCAGCTGTGTTAAGCAAGAATCCTGAGTATTTACTGAAAATGTACAGAAAAACTCCATGAATTTACCCGTATTTATTTGTTTCACCTAGATTCTGGTCTTGGTTATAGTCCTTTAAATTCTGATGCTAAATCTTAAAAAATATGTTGGACAGATCATCCCGGAGAGCTTGCTGTCTCCTGGTGTCTCTTGGATGAGCCGTTCTGGGCCTTTGGTGGTCCCTGCAGGAGAGGTTCCTGCAGTCCTGCTGCTCGGTGCATGCAGCCTGCACTGCACCGCATGCAGCAAAGCACTTTTTCGGTGGACTCAGTGCAAATGCAGCAGCAATAGTACAGGTGTCACTTCTATCACCTATGACATGCTTCATGATGCTCTTCCGAACCCCAGATGTCCCCAGATTTATGAATAAGCTTTAGAGTGTAATTTCCCATATTTGAAGTAGCATTGGCCACCATTTCAAATGTCTCACTGTGTTCTACTTATTTGTCTCCCAGCCATTTGTATGCTGTTCTTAAAATGTGTCTAATTTAATTTCTCAAGACCTTAGAGGAAGGTTCATTAATTTCCGCTGTGTTTGCAATCTGCAGTGCTGCAGAAATAACAGCCATGTTGGTGGCAGCTGCTCTCTAAAAGCTGCAGTGAGGGAGCTGATGCCGTGGACCTCACAGCTGCACATGATGCCAACATTCCTGTACAGTGTATCCTCTGGATTCTCCTACGTGCAACTTCCCTCCCGAGACTGAATTTCGAAAAATCAAATATAAGTATCAAATAAGTATATAAGTATATAATATATATTGATATATAAGTATCAAAATATAAGTAATCAAATATCAATTTTATCAATATATTTTCTATTCAATTTTTCTAAGTGAGCTGTGGAGACTGTCCCTTGCCAGCTCTTGCTGCATTCTGTATTTTGGGTGGCACATGCACATAACAGCTCTTAGGCAAAGAGCAGCATTCTGTGGTGCCCATCTGCAGCTCGTTGCCGGGCTGAGGACACGCACAACAAAAATAACTGCCAAGTTCAGAGGTTTGTGCAGTGCTCTCTTTATTGGCCCGGGAAGAGGCCCAGGCTGCAGCAGGGAGGTGCCGGGCACAGCAGAAAGGGGACGAAGGCAGCGAATGAGCAGAACGAGCACGGCACGAGCAGAACGAGCAGAATGAGCACGGCACGAGCACAAGGAGCAGAATCAGCACGGCACGAGCACAATGAGCAGAATGAGCACGGCACGAGCACAATGAGCAGAATGAGCACGGCACGAGGCAGCGCGGCGCGCGTCGACGGAGGGACCGGCGCGCTGACGGCAGGACCTGGGGTGCCGCGGCCTGCGAAACCCTGGAAATGCAGCCGAGGGTGGGAAGGACCAGAGCCTTCCCGCTAGCAGGGAACACCGCCACCTGCACGCCACGTCGCGCCGCTCGGCCCCGCGCGCGCGTGCTGTACAGCAGATTATTGCAATTAACACCTAACTCATACAGACAGCAACGCTGATGGCTTAAATTTAATAATACCACTAAATGAATGAGTCTTAACATAGTTGGGGATCTATACTACAGAAGCAATGGTAAATATGAAATGTAGTAATCCAATTAATAACAATAACTTTGATCTGTGCATGAGGGCAAGATGACCTTCACTCAGCGTGTGGATTTGAGGAGGTGCTAAGGAATTTGCTAGAGATCACATAGATCCAGGAGACCCGAATCTGAGTTACCACTTGCTCTTTCAAAGAGCATTTAGAAATTTGCTGATATATTATTGCTCATATTATTAGGTTTTATTATCTTTTGCCAACTTCTTATTTAGCAAAATTACTTTGCCATCCTCTTCCACTTCTGGTGCGTTGGAATCAATGGACATTGCAAAAGCAATAGAAAAGTCAGGACTTTCTTTCTTTTTCTCTTTTTTTAGTATCAGGGCTGTATTTTTCTTTTTTCATGATGAGTTTTGCTTTAGCTTAGTATTTGCGAATGATGAGCTGCTATGTAGGAGGACAGGAATGAAAAAGCTATTGAAAAATGAAAAATTTTCATGAAAAAAAATTGAAGCAGGATTGTGGAGGAAATGGATGAGAGAGCAAACAACAGTTATTTTCAAGGCCTCAGCAGGAGGAGTTGAAGGATCTTCTGTGCTTGGGTTGGTAGAATACTTGCAGCAAAAAGATTTTTAAAGTGTCTTTCAAGGTTTTATTTAATACATGTGTGTGTTTCCTCCTGGTTTGCCAGGAGGAGGAGGATGCTGGCCCTCTTCAGCCTCTCAGGATGATGAGTTTTTGCAGCAGAGGAGGGCTTTTAAAGAGCTTGGGGTGGGCAGCAGTTGGTAGCTGAAAAAAATGTTTAACAAGGCTTTATTTCTTGCTCTCCAACTAATGAAAGTGGTTTTTTTGGAAAGAGAGTTTTCCTGCGCTCCCAAACAAGTGTTGCAAGAGAGTATTTAAAGCGCTGCTGTCGGTGCTTCTAGCTGCAGAGCTAATTAAGTTGCTTTCATGTCTCGGAGGACTCGTGCGCCTGTTCCAGGACGGTGCCAGCGCGGCGCTGCCAAGTCCCGGTGTCAGCGCGTGGGGTGCCGCTCCGCTGAGGGGTAAACGACACTCGGGCGCTGGTAGCTGTTGCTTGTAGCGCAGACCCAAAAAGCTAAGATTGACGTTTCCTGGCAGCAGTTTTGTTGTGGTTAAGTATCTTTTTTTCTGTAGCCAAGGAGAAATGCTCACACAGAATTTGCTTGATCCGCAGCAGTAGAACAGGACTAAGTGTTGGAGGGTGCGGGCAGCAGCCCCTCGATGGCCCTGAGCGGAGCGCGCTCTTCCCGTGCGCGGGCACCGCTCCGTCCTCGCCGCGCTGCCCTCTGCCCCTCTGCTGGGCCACGAGCCCGCGCAGAAACCAGGTGCTGCTGTTATTGTAGTGATTTCAGCACGCCGAGCGGATGGAGTGGATGGCTGCGGGGACCTGCTGCAGACGGACAATGAGTGAATCCTCCCGGGCAGTCGCACCCAGGCTGGGGAGGCTGGTCCCGCTGCATGTGGGGACAAAAGTCTTTTCTTCTGCTCTTTGTTGTGGTAACAAAGCTGGTGGGATGCAGCTGGGATCAGGCCCAGCTGATGCTGGCCGCCCCAGGCCGCGCGCTGGGCCCAGCTGGCGCCCCGCACAAAGCCGGGCCGCGTCGCCGCGGTGCGCTCACCACGGACGTGCGGGCCTGGGTGCGTCTTTGTTTGCTTTGCTCTATTGAAAGCAGAACGGAAGACAGGATAATGCCCCTGCCTGGAAACAGACATGCAGGTGACATAAAAAGGACTATAAAGTGAGTCCGCAGTCCCGGGTCTCTGCTCTGCTCTTGCTCTGCTCCCGTGTTCTGTGATCTCCGTGGGGCCAGGGGGCTATTGCAGCGGCTGTGCTGCCTCGCTGCAAGTTACCACAGAACACATTCATTTCCCTCAAGGAAAGCCCTGGCGTTGCTCAGGTAGCAGACTGCCTTGGCGCAAGGTGTGGAGATCACCCATAGCTCCTGCCTCTGAGCAGGAGAGCAGATAGCTCTGACTCAGCTGCAGATGGAGAAGCCACTCAGGTAAGTTCCTCATGGATCCCCGCACAGGAGCGCTGCTTCCCGCGGTGTTTGATGACGGTGCACTAAGAGCACAGAATAATTTTTTTTGCACAATGTACTTTTGCGGTCACCCTCCTCCCAGCACAGAAGCCAGCAGGCAGATCTCAGCAAGCGCAGTTCTTCCCGATTGTGTCTCAGCTTTAGAGACGTGCAATGTGCTCCTGTCTTGCCAGGACTCACCTTATTGCCTGCTTGCCCACAGGTTGCCCTTTGGGGCTTTGTGACAAACTGCTGAACAGCATCCCCGTTTCCATATAGCATGCTGCTGCCACAAGCTCCCCAGCATCTAGCTGCCTTTCATGCTGTTATCGTATGTGGTGGCTGAACTCCGTTTATTCTGCATAGCAATGTGAGAAACCATCTGTGTGCTCATCGGCACTGATTGCCCAAGATACCATCCCCAGAGCTGCCCTTTCTCAGACCAGAGGAGCTGGAGGAAGGTTGCAATGGTCTTCTTCCATCTTCTCCCTTTTGCTGAATAGCTGTTTTCATGCCTTCAGTGCAGGGTGCAGCAGAGCTTGGTAACCATCCTTAAAGGACTCATTTAAGTTCTATTTACCTATATACATAAATACAATTTGAGATAAATGTTCATTCTAACTTTCCCAGCAGAGATAATCTCAAATTCTGTAACATCTAATGTTAAAGGCATGAATGGTTCCCAGGGCATTTAGTCCCTTAAAATAACACATTTCTTGATTTTTGAGATGTCATTGAATTATTGATAGTTTAGTGAGGTCTATCTGCATATGAATGCTTGTACTCCCTTCATAAGAGATACTCATCTAGGAGCATGGGGAAATTGAATACATATTCAGGGCTCAAAGCAATTCTTGCCTGATATATTCAAACATAGCAGCAGAATTTCATCACCTACCTCACCACTAAATTCTTTTCAGATCTTATCTTTTCCAGTCATAAGCTAAAAAAGATGCATGATACAATATCCTACCAGTGCTGCAGGGGATGTGACTCCATCAGTAATTTGTGAGATAGATGATGGGAGTGTCCCTAACGAAAACTGAGGATGAAATTACTGAGCATAGGGCGAGATGGTGGATCATCCAGTGGCCTAGCCTAGGATTTCCAGAGGGCTCCTAGGACATGGGTGCCAAATAATCCCGAATTCCAGTTAAAATTGTGTGTCTAATTCATCCCCCGAAAAATCATATCTAATCCTTCTAATAGCATGCCTTTCATCTTAGGGGTGGTGACTGCATTAAAAAACTTGATGTTAACTTTGATGTTAACAGAAAAAATGCTATAGGAAAAAATCTGAAATACTTGTATCTGTGCTGACTGGACATACTGAGAAATTCAGTGGCATCCTTGGTGCAGACAGGTTGGCTGGACTTGGCCTGATGGGCTCGTGCTGTATGGCCATGCAGTGAGAGCAGGAATCAGGACATCTGAGGCCATAGGCAATTCTTTTCCACACAGGGTTTTCTGTTACAGCCCTGCTCTTGAGGTTTGTGTTAGTGGTGGCTGAGGAGGGGAGGCTTAAGCTCTGTGGATATAGCTTAGTTTTTTTTCAGTGAAGAGCTGAGCACGTAGTTATTGCAAGAACTAATGTATGCTCTCTCAATGTCTGAATAATGTGAGCTCTGCCTGGCAATCTGACTGACTTTTACAAAAGCCTAGGAAGATTTTGTCCACGGAAGCATTAGAAGAAAGGAAGATATTCTCTGCACAGTAGTAAAACTTTGTGTTGGATTTCCTGGTGAGCTCTACTAAGCACTATATTTTAAAAGTTCCTTTTTCAGGTTAAATGGAACATTATATTTTTAGACTCATGTTCTTCCTGTGGTTCTGTTTGTTACCTAGATGGTGCCTCCTGTTTGTTTGTTTGCCAGCTCCATGGCTAGTGGTTTTTGGTCTCTCTACCATCTTCAGCTTTCAAGTGAGATCACACAGGAGAGTAGGATGTAATTAATGCCATGGTAACATTCTTTATTAAAATTCCATATGTAAAAAAAATATTGGCATTGATTATACAGCATGGTACTTTATAGTTTTTATTGCAACTTAAAACTTTATTTAAAAGACATTTTGAAGGGGACCAACGTTACTACTGTTGTCTAGGCCATCATGTAGTCACACTTTATTACTAGTGAATTATATAAAATGCTTCACAGTGAGTTATTAAAGATAAATTGCTGTCTAATATGAAGTTATTAAACTGTTCAAAATGGAATTTTAGGGTTTTTTTTTTTTTCAAATTAATATCACAGATATCTGCTTTGAACTACATACTACTGCATCTTTTCATTTTGGAGTCAATATTTTTTAAATTTAGATTTTGTTACACCACTGTATGACTTGCTGCTGTCTCGGAGTCCTGTGTAATAGCACGGACTCCCACAGGTGAAGTAAGGCATCAGCAGTGATCAAAGCACACACGCTGCTGCTGCTGGCTCAGCCTCAGTTTTTTGTATCCATGCAGAACCGACAGGAGAACCCACCCCGCGCTTCCTCCCCAGCTCATTGGCCTTGCGCAGAATCCCGTCCCTGAGCAGCACTAATGCTACGTTCGGCTCTGCTAAGCTCCTCCCGAAGCTGTGTCAGGATAAGCCCGCTGCTCGTCGTTCCTCGGGGCAGCGCCGCTCTCCGGAGCGCTTCCCCTGCTCGGCACTTTGTGCGTGGGTGCTGTTGGTGCGGGCAGGCGGCGCCGCTGCCCGTGCGGAGCCTCTGCAGCCCCGCACAGCTCCCCGCTGCTGCGCCCGCTTGGCAGCAGTCTGAGCTAGATGCTGTCCAGACAGACCTGGAGCCGAACGGAGCCAGGGCCGCTGCGCTGAGGAGCAGCGCGAGAGCTGCGGGCGCTGCTGGAGCGCACGGCAAGCGGCCGGCTGGACGGCCACGCGGCTGGGGATGAAACAGACACAGGGGAAAGCCACATGTGTCACCAGCATGTGACATTAGCATATCCACATGTCCGTTTAGCGGCTAGCATGACAGCTCTCGAAAAGTTAGGTATTCTACATGGATGCACATTTCTAATGTGAATTGTTCATCTTGGAACAGACAGTGTAGACTGTATGGTTAATTCTATAAGAACAGAGAGTAACAGAGATGCAGGAGGGCTGCTATGTTCCGGGAAGGGTAATACACAGAAAGGAGGTGCCACCTTGTCCCGCTCTTTGGAACCTGCTCTCCCCTGTGACATGCCCGGTCTGCTTTTGGCCCGGAGGGTGCAGGTCCTGAACGCCTTCCAAAGCGCGTGGGCCTCGGCGCGTCGCCGCAGCCGGGTGAGTCAGCACGGGGCACGGCTGGCGGCTCCAGAGCCGGCGTCCAAGAACAAAACCTTGGCATTGGCAGGGTCAGTAGCTCATGCTGCTGCTGCACAGTCCATTACATTTGAAGATGTTGGGAAGAAGCCGATTAAGGCCTATGATGGTGGAGGACGGGACATTAGCAAATATTTTGCCTGTTTTCGGAAGGGATTCATTACATATAGTCTGATTAGGAGGGTTATGGAAGCCACCTTTGTAGGGGTGCACCATCCAACATGGCTGAGAAGTCCAAGGCTGCTTCTTACCAACAGCACTGTAATATTAATATGAGCAACTTCCTCAGGTCTTGCTAAGCATGTTGAGGAGTTAATGGCTGGATCAAATACCAACTCAGAATTTCCATTCTGAGGCATCAATCTGATGTCCTCGAGATGAGTTATCCTGGAGTCACACTGATTTTTGATGTATGAACAACGGCCAGACTCCCTTACCTTTGCTTTGATGTTTTAGTGCTTTGATACCCACGTCAGTGTGAAATCAAGTTAAAAGAAAAATTTAGAGATGCATATCAGCTTATTATGGCTGCTATTCATAAGAAGCTCTGATAGAAAAGAGTACAGATGTGATGTTTATGCACTTTTTTTAGAAACACCAGCCAAGGGACAAAGGACTCTTGCAAAAATCAAGGTATTAGTGACAAAAAAAAAACAAGATAGGCACCACTATACTTGGAAGTATGACTGTTAGGAGTTGAGTCAGTTTAATAGGACTGGATCACAGATGTCCAGCACACACAGAATGTCCTATTGACTACAGGGAAAATCATAAACAAGTCAGGCTGTGGAGTGGAGCAGGAGGAGCAGTGGAAAAGACTCAGATTGCGAAAGTGCTGGAGGGAAGGCTGCATGGTGGAGGAAGGTCTTGCACTCCCTCCGAACGGTCCAAAGTGTCCCTGGAGACATTACATAGAGATAGAGAGCAGGATTTCCCTTTTACTGGCCACTGTGTTTGTACAAGAAAGACTTGCATGTCTGACCGAGAAGAAAAGAATATTTGTGCTTCATGTATTGGAGAAATTGTTCAGGAACAGTTAATCCTTGTGAAAAGTCTTATCCTGACATGCAGCCAAGCGCAGTGGCTGTGTGGTTATCAGCTGTGTCAGTGCCAGCCTGCAAGCAATAGCATCTTGCCATGTAGCCTGTCATCCAGGCGTCTGACAAAAATCGCAGGGAGTTTCTTCCAAAAGGACCCGGTGGGTCTTAGTGCAGCCCCGTTCCCTGCGTGCCCTGGCCTTCCTCCATGGGACCGTTCGTGTGCGCGCTGCGACGGCTGCGTCACCGTGTCCCGTGGGCAGAGCGCACAGGCAGCGCCTTGGAGCGTGCCAGGCCCGCAGGCCCATGTGCATGCACGGTTTTGTACCTGGCAAGGCAGCCCGTGCCCTGTGCCGGCAAACAGCCGCCCTCCGCATCGCCCAGCCGGGCTCTGCTCAGCCCCTGCTGCCGGCCAGGACCTGCGCAAGTCACGGAATCACGGAATCACGGAATCACGGAATCACGGAATCACAGAGTGCTGGAGGTTGGAAGAGACCTCTAGAGGTCACCTAGCCCACACACCGGGTCACCCAGAGCACGTGGCACAGGGCTGCGTCCAAGCGGGTTTGAAGATCTCCTGCCGTCGGAAACGAGACTCATCACTGAACACAGCCTTGTGCATCCCTTCATGTGTTACTTTTCATGCTCTCAGCAGCAAAGACAAGTCTGAAAGCTAAACCCCGTGAAGACCCAAGTCTACAGGGAAGGATGAGAATCAAAATTCTCATGCAAAATTGGACAAGAAACACCTCCTGATTTCCACATATCTACTACGTTGTTCATGCCATGCCAAGCTCAGGAAGATAAAATGCTGTTTTTTTTTTTTTTTGACATGGTGCTCACATTTTCTTTCCCAAGCCACCCATATAGCCCTTAAATATAAACTTTTCAACAAAAGAATATTTTAGATTCATTAAACATTTCCCTGCCCTTTCTATCTGATTGGAATAACTAGCTCTGCTCTTTGGCAGCTCCTCTGAAAATAAATGTTATTCCGTGAATTGCGGTGCCTATAACACCTTCTCTGATGGGAGCCCACCATGTGGCAGGAAGAGACGTCATCTCTGGAAGCTGCTGCAGGACGTAGCGCCTTGCAAAGTCATAAGATGACCACACTTAGATAATTTTTCTCCAGTTGTATTTACATTTAGCATACAGTAACACTGCATGTGGAACATAGGAACAAATGCCACATGGTATCATGTCAGGGACATCATCTCCATACCAGCATATCACCAGCAGGACCCTGGTATCCAAATAAGTAAGGAGCAGTTGCCACTTGCTATTTAGTGGTAAGATACATGTATGTATATGTATAAATATATATATATATATATATATATGTCTCTAGTCTCCATTCTGCCCAAGATCAGTATCTAGTTCAAACTTGAATCTGGCAAAATGAAAAATGGGTATCTTTTATTTAGCAGGAAATAAAGTGTAAGAGATCCTCAGGTTCTCTGAGCGAGGAAAGGTGATTGCCTTTTCTAATGGCTGTGGGGCAGGAGAGAGACAAAGGAAATCCAGAAAAATGTTTCTGGATGATATTCCTGTTCTGCAAGAGTAATCTGGGGAAATGTTCTTATTCAGATCCTCTTGATTTTATTTTGGAAGTAGTGAAAGAAGTGGTACCCAGTCGGCTCATATAAACATTTTGTTTACTTTTAAATTATATAAAAATATTCAGGTTAGCATTCTACACATTAATAAAGCATTAATGACTGACTTATGTACTTGGTTCAAAACTAACCATTTTTAGAAATTTTTTCCTACCCTTTGGAAACTTGGCTTTTCTTTCCAGTTTGGCAGATTTTTTTTCTCTGGAATAAAAAGTACATTTTCCTTCAGGGTTGCAAGGTATAGTTTGGCAAGCTAAGATAATGATGATTGATAAAATATTATTCCTGTTCATGTTTATCTGCCTAACTTAGTCTGAGGAGGTTTGTTTGAACTCCTATGGTGTAATTCTTGCTTTTGGTACGGAAACACAAATATTCCAGACTTGTGATGCCAGCTGCAGCTTTTGGAAGCTCCTGTCTGGCTGCTCCTTGAGACAATTGCTGCATGGGTCGTTCCAGCAGGAGTGGCACTGTTGTCCTCACCCACATGCAACAATCTCTTTTTAGCTGGATATTTCACTGGTGTAAATGGATAACATAAGGAAAAGTAGTATCCAGTAAAAGTAAGCACTGAAGACTCTGAATGGGTCTGTTTTAGGGTATAGCAATTCTAAGCTGTTCTTCAACCCTGGGCATCTGGAGGGATTGAAGACCGGGTTCTCCCACGTGCTGTTTTAAATGGCTCAACTTTATTGTGTGTTTAGAGCAGATCAGAAAAAAAAAAAAAAAAAAGGGCAGCTTTTTTAATGGAAGATGAAAATCGCTGAAAGTGGTAATAGGTTTGGTGTGCAAATTTAAATAATAGTTTGAACATGTCAGTTAAGGTCCAGAAATGTACTCCGATGCCCTCGGGGGCCCATCTTTGCAGTAGCACTGCACAGAGATAAGGGAGGTACCATGAGAATGAGCTTGTGCTGCGAGACCTGCAGTAATTTGGGATAATTAGGGCAGGCTCTGCACCACCCCGGTGCTCTGCAGACATTCAAAGGAACTAAACTGTCAGCTTCAGTAAGTTCCTCATCCAAAAGACCTTGCTCACGATCACCTATGGAAAAGAGATACTTGCACAGGCAGGTCGTCCTGAAAGCATCCAGATCTATGAAAAAATACTTGAGTACTGAAGAAAAGGAGAATTTTTTAGAACTCCCTGCCAAGCCCCTTGTGATGCAGGCAGGGTGTGGGGCTGTGGACAAGCCTGGCCGCAGCAGAAACGCGTCCCAGACACCCGAGGGCCTTGCAAGCCCAGGGATGGCTCTGCTGGCTGCACGCGTCCCCGGCAGCGCAGTCGGACACTTGGCAGCTCCTCTCCCTGCCCGACACGCAGTGCGGCAGCACCCAAGGGCTCAGGAGCGGCGCTCTGCCCGTGGGGACCACGCTGTCCTCCAGCCAGCCCCGCGAACACGTCAGGGCCCTCTGGGACTGCCCGCGGCATCACTGCAGCACCCGCATCGGACACGTTGCTTTGCAAAACATTTGCTGCTTAATGCTGTCCCCACTCCAGTTCCCGGTTTGTTTGAGTGATGAAACCCTGCACGGTGTCAGCCTGACATGGCTCCTTCCTCCTGGAGAGGACTCACAGGTTGCATTGACGAAGCTGCCAGGTATGTGGAAGGGGAAGGGCTAGGGTTGCGCTCACATGCTCCAAAGGCAGTTGAGAAACCTGAAAACACGGCACAATCTGATGTAAACAAACAAGTTCTGCATATTCTCCTTTCCCAAATATTCAGAAGTCTTAAAAGAATTGGGTGTGTAATTGAAAGTAGCCAAAGGCAGCTTTATCCTGCGCTACCAGCACTTACACAGCCGATCATCCAAGGTTTCACTTGGCAGGTTGACAGGGACTATGCGTTTTCACAGGGGTGAACAATTCTTAAACAAAGCATTGCAGGCTGAGTAACACAAAAAAAACACATTGTCTTGTTGCACTGATTTTTATTTCAACAGGCTGGAAGAGGAATTTCCTTTCTCTTTGTCACGGCCCTGTTGTCAGCCTCTGATATCATACAACAGTTCTCCAGCACCATAAACCTATTCACTTTCACTGTTTGAATCTCACCTACATTTTCTCTGAGAGACATCGGAAATGATCTTTCTCGTGTAAAATCCCTTGTGGTCTTTTCTGTGTCCTCTATAAGCAATTTTAAAGTCATTGTATTGATGTCACAGGACCTCATCACCGGGAGGATCTTGCAGCAGCACTTTGGGGAATGGATGTCCCTTCACTGGAAAATACGGTGCTGGAAGGAGCTGCAAGGATCGAGAAGCGGAGAACGCTTCCCTGCAAACTCGATCACTGAGACCTGCTGCTCCAGGCGGGAGTGCTGGCACAGAGGCCAGAATACCGTGGCGGTTTCCTTGCATGCTAAGACCTGCACTGTTCTCCTACAGGCCAGGGAAGAAAAATCATCCCATGAAAGAAGAGCTCAGGAGGCAACTCAGTAGGCAATGCATTACTGAACACGCTGTTGAAGAAGATGAAGCTTTTATAGTTCTGCAGCTGAAGGAACAGAAAAAAATGTCCTGTGTACCACAGAAATTCAATAGCTCGCTTCAAAAAGTGTGAATTTCTCATCTTTTGAGGGAAAAAAAAAAAAAAGTTGCATTTACTGGCTTCATTCCAGGCTAAAAAATCAAGCTTTTTTTTTTTTAATCCAAATATAACCAGATAAACTGAAACCCCCACAGTACCAGTCGACCCTGTGTCCCGTGCTCTGGGTGTCCCTGCTGGTGCAGGGAGTTGGACTCGAGGATCTCTAGAGGTCCCTTCGACCTCAACCATTCTGTGATTCTGTGAAAGTGCATCTAGTTCACAAGATTTTGCTTTTTCTACCACTATGGCCATTTTGAATCATGCATCTGCATCTTCCTACTCCAAATAATTTAGAGAGAGCGCTCCATCCTCAAGAAACCGTGTGAGATGCTGAGCTTGGCGAGAAAAGGAAATTATCCTGACTAGCCTCATAATGAGCTGGCATTTACCTCAAAAAAAAAAAAAAAAAGGAAAATAAAAAAGAAGGAGAGAGAGGAGAAAAGAAGGACAAAAAAAGGCTCTTCACACAGTCGGCTTGTGTTATGCAGGAAAAAAAAAAAGTGCTTTTCTCCATCATCACTCTTGTGAGCGACAGAGAAGCACACCGACAATCCAAACCATATCATTTACCAACACCACAAATGAATGCATTTCTGGTTCCTTCTGTGGCAAACTTTGACGTCAAGTGGCATTCCCAGCAAGGAGACAAATTTATTTATTCATTAATTTAATATATTCAATAAACCAACCAGCACACAGACTTATTCTTTACAAGTAATTAGAATGTATTACAAGCATACAAATGTGCCTAAGATTGAGAACTTGGGTTATAATCTAATGAAAATATTGTCGCGGAATTAATTTCCTATGTGGTGCCAGAGCCATGGAATAAAAAGTATATTGAAAGCCTTTGGAGACCTACTGTCAACAGGCTAGCACTACCTCTATTTGCAGTTGGAGAAGATTAGATTTCAAAAGCCTGTTCTTTTTCATGCACATTCTAGTTGTCTTACAGGAACCTTCCAATCTTGAAAGATGCCTTGAAAATTTCTGAGTTCAAGAAAGTGAAGAAAAAGGCAATTTCTGTTGCAAATGTCATTAAAATGCATTAGGCTTGCAGAAATGCAATTCACGTGGATTTTTCAGGAACTTGAAGCGCCTCTCCGTGCCAAGCTGCATTCTGTTAACTGCTGCTGATTACATCATTGCAGCGACTGAGCATTACAGTGCGTCTCACTGCTCTTGGCTGTGCTCTTGGCTCCTTTTTATCAGGACTGCAGCAATACAGTGCACCCGCTGTGTGGGGAAGGTCACTGCTGCCTCAGCCCTTCTAAAAATGACATTTCATACTTGCCTAGCATTTTCTTTTTCTTTTAAGAACGGGACACATAATTGCCGTAACTCAAATATAAAGTGTTTGGAGTGAACTGGGACACTGACCAAGGCTATGTTTGCTGTTTCTTTCAGAAGAATAATTGCAAACTGGGGGACAAAATGATCGAGTTGCAGCAACTGCGGCTCAGCCTTTCCCTTGCTGTTGGAAGGACAGACATCGAGAGGAAATTCATATGGGACACTGGCTTTCTAGTTCAATCCACTGATATGGAGGCTCACGCCAGTCCAGCAGAAATGGCCTGGTCTGGATGAATGGAATTCGGATACAGCTGTATCCCTGTGTGAAGCCATGTTTCCAAAGTATCCGTGGATTTGGAGCTGCTTGCCTCCGAACGCACCGAGTGTGGAGGTCCTGGCATTTCTCCGTCTTTAATGGTAATGAGCAAAGGAGATCAAGTTATCCAGGTCATGAGAGCAACTTCTTTAACGCCCAGACACAGGCAAAGCCCCAGTCAGCAGCGGCTTCCCATCGCTGTGCCCTGCAGGAGCCGATGGCCACCAGGAGCCGATGGCCACCAGGTGAGCGATGGCCACCAGGAGCTGATGGCCACCAGGTGAGCGATGGCCACCAGGTGTGCGATGGCCACCAGGTGTGCGATGGCCACCAGGGGCTGATGGCCACCAGGAGCCGATGGCCACCAGGAACCGATGGCCACCAGGAGCCGATGGCCACCAGGTGAGCGATGGCCACCAGGTGTGCGATGGCCGCCAGGAGCCGATGGCCACCAGGAGCCGATGGCCACCAGGTGAGCGATGCCCTGGTTCCTGCGCCGTGGAGGAGAAGGCTCCGGCGCGGCGCGGGGGGTAGGGACGGCGCGGGGGCGCCGGGGGCGTTTCGAGTGCTGGGCGCCCCGCGCTAGCGCTGCCCCCAGGGACGCACGGGGTCCAGGGCCCTGCGCGCGGCGGGGACGAGGCCAGCGCCGGGCGAGCAGCTCGAGCCGGCATCGCCGCGGGCTGCCGGTCCTGTCCGGGGAGGGAGCCCTGCAAAGGGGATGGGTGCGAGGAGGTCGTTTCTGACCCAGCGTCACCCAGATACAGCCAGGGACCTGCTGTCACTTCATCCAAGTCAGTCACGTTTACTTCTCAACATCTGAGAAAAAAAACATCCAAGAATGCAAACAGAGGCGCTTGCATTCATGGATATGGCAAGCCAGATTCAGCAGTGAGCTTTCTGAGAGAGCTGTTGGTTTTTGGGTTTTTTTTTTTTTCCTATTAGATAGATACAAACAGGGAAATTGTGTTCTTCAGACTCTGTCTGGTATCAGAAAGCATCTGCTGGTTCAAGTGATAAATACCGTGTTTTTTGGAAGGAAAATAGCCCCAAAGAATGTTAACTGCAAAATTTGGTAATGAGATAGGAATGGTTTTCTGACAATATGAAAATGTATTTCCTTCTTACTGACTGGTTTCTTCTTTAATATAAATGAATGAGAAGCTGGAATGCTATTTATTTAATAGCGTTTAATGTATGATCATTTTAAACAATGGGGCCATATTCATGATGTTTCTCCTATGTTATTAAAAATATTGATAAAGCACCAGACATTCATTAGTTACACCATTTCCAAGCACACAGAAAAATGAACAAATGTGTTTTCATTATGAGAGGTAATAATAATTAAGAGTGACAGCACCTTATCCTCAGGATCTGCCTCCCAGCAGCAGTTTGGCTGATAAAAAAACAGAAGTTAAGATAAGGCAGCAATTATTAAGACAAATCTTTTGAAGGGCTGTTTGAACTCCGGTGTCCAGCAGATAATCTGATTTTACAAGGTGCTCGGAGGGCAGGCTGTGCGGGGAGCAGTACCCAGGTGCAGGCCTTCAGCCCTTTGCACCGGCATTTTTACCTCTAGCCATTTCCCTGGTTGCTTCTTCTTTTGTTTGCTACAGCTGTGGAGTATAAATCAGTCTTCATTCTGTCTTGCTGACACCAAAGAGGAACACAACACAAACAATGCAGAACACCAAGCCCCAAATGTATTAATCATCTTTTTTTTTTTTCTTTTTCTTTTTTGCTGATCCCTTTCACCTATCTTTTTGGGGAGATTCAGAAACTGCTATGGGCAACTCAGCAGTAATTCTTCCTTCATAAATATTAGATGCATGCAGAGCATGAATATTTGAGCAGCTAACCCTGACTTAGGTAAAACCAATTGCTACTGGCAATTCATTTTTCCGTGGTGACATTCTTCCAACAACAAGCACGGGGGCGCAGGATGATGCAGCTGGAGCAAGTCTGGCAGCAGGCACCTGAGCAGGAACAAAGCCGCTTTCCTGAGCAGCGGTCGGTCAAACGCTGCAGTGCCTCTTCCCTTGCTTTGGAGAGCGTTTGTCCAGACTGACCGGTGCTCAGCACTTACATATGGTCCCCAGGGACTACAATTTAGTCAGTAGCAAGTATTAAAAGGGAAAGTTAAGTGCTCAAGTGTGATTGCTGCTGTGTCACTGAGCTGCCCCCTCCACATCGTGGCCGCGCACGCGCCACGCGCAGCGACGAGCGCGGGGCAGTCGCCAGCCCCGCCTGGGGCAAGGCTGAGGCTGCCACGGGCACACGGGGTTGCTCTGCCCCAGCCCCGGCCGTCGCCTCCTCCCGCGGGCACCTTTGGCTTCAGCCAGATTAACCAGCTGGTCAGGGCAACACGTCTTCCTTTTGGGCCCTCGTGAACTGCTAATTGAGCAGGATGAAGTCATCTCGCTACGTGATTGCTGCAAGGAAACACTCATACTGCGGTGGGGACATGAGGGTGGGGGGCGGAGGGGGATGTCCCTTTTGGTGATACCAGGTTAAGTGTGAAACTGCACCTTTTCGTTTTCCAAAAGAAATCGTAAATTTATGCCTGAAGCATAGAAAAATGCAGTGACTCCAGACCAGAGAATGGCAACCAGTAATCAGATGTGACCAAATCAAACCACGGCTGACATTTATGGTTACACTCCCCAAAGACACCAGCATTTATCTATCCTCTTTTATTGGTCCCAAATTTGCCATTACGGAGTGAATACCTTGCAGTCCCTGGATGGTATGTATATATGTTTGTCTGCTTTAGATGTGACTCCCTACACACATTTTTCCCCCAGAGAAGATCCCCTAGCAGATTGCTCTGGGATCATTATAACCTCCTTGCCCTGCATTCCTACATATGTGTTGGGGTAAAGCCACGTCTGCTGAGAGGGGTTTCTTTGCAAGCGGCTTTCCCAGCCTGCAGTCGAGCGGAGAGCAGGCCGTGCTGTGCGGGAATGCCCCAATAGCCCCGTCTGCCTGCGTCCCCGCTTATGGCTGCGTTGCCCACCAGCCTCAACGGCCTTTTCTGCAGGGTCAGCTCTGGCAGGGGCCCCGCTCCTTGTTCCACATAGATCTACTTTTATCCATGCATTGCGGGTGCCCTTGGCAGAGGGAGCGCCGCCCCGCGGGGCTGCAGCGCCAGGGTCTCTGCTGAGGCCGCACGCTCTGAACGGCCCCTCCGGAGCTGGCGCTGCCGGTCCCGGGCTGCCGGCCCCGCTCCTGCCGCTCTCCCTGCAAACCCCTCCGGCCGCACAGGCCTCGGAGGCAGCGGATCCCGCGGGGCGGCTGGGCCGCAGGCAGCGGGGCCTGGCCGGGGCTGCGGGGCACGGGGCTCCGCGGCGCTGCCCGCGCGCTCCAGCAGCAGAGCGGACGCTCCGGGTCCAAGCACCGCGGATACTGGTGCTCTGTTCTCCAGAACACGGTGCGGTTGGCCTGCCGGGAGAGGCGGGCGACTGCTGTTTGAGTTGGCTCTCGTTGCCTGTGCACAGCAAGCGGAGATGCAAACCCGGCTCCAGGAGCCACAGCAGCACTGAGCGGGTGCTCTGCTTTCCCTCCTTTTAAGAATGGCTCTCTCAGAAAATGTTATTTTCTCAGAACTGCTGTTGCTAAACTGGCAGGTTTTGGTCAGAAATTTTGCACAGGAGACATTTTAGCACTATCAAAAATCAAAAATGTCTATGGAAAACTATGTCTATTATTTCTGCGAGTGTAAAACATCTTTTAGCTGGAAATCTTAAGTCTCTCTTACTGAAAAATAATTTCAATGAAAAGCTTCCAAGGGAGCCTGTTAGGGTCTGCTTTGCCTTGCAGCACAGCTGGCCGGATGAGATGTTCCGTGCCTCACAAGGCTGCCCGTTGCCAGCAGCGGGTGCTCGAAGCGAGCGGCCCCGCAGCAGAGCGGTGCGGCAGCGGCAGCAGAGCCTGCGCATGGTGCATGGCCACAAGCAGCAATGAACGGCTCTTACCTCTGCAAGCGCCTCCGGCTCTCAGGCGTCCATTTAGACCGTGGTGCTGCACCCAGAGATCCTCCCTTGCAGCTCTTCCCGCAGCAGCAGAGCCACTGCTGTCCTGCAGCCCTCTGCTAGCCAGCAGGTGACACGGACATGGTGCGAGCTGTGTCCAATGTGGGAGCTGTGTGTCCATGGCATCAATCATGTGTCCACGGCATCAATCGTGTCCACGGTGGGATCTGCATGTTCATGGTGGGAGCTGCACATCCATGGTCAGAGCTGCATGTCCGCGGTGGAAGCTGCATCCATGGTGGGAGCTGCATCTCCATTTTGGGAGCTCCAGATCCATGCTGGGAGCTGTGTGACCATGGTGGGAGCCACGTTATTGCAGGGGGCGATAGTTTCACTTCTTCTTCCACAGCCGTCCCAGCCTGGCAGCAGCCAGTGAACGTACCTGGGCTTGTGATGGTCCAGTGCAGTACCAGCCTCACTGTAGTGCCAGGTCTTATCTATGTGCTTGGGGATCAGGCCTGGAAAGCCAGGAGCAGGCACGGGGGGAGATGGTGCTGGCTGCGCAGCAGCTCGTGTGGCTCCTTGGGCTCTGCCTGGCGCAGCAGCTCGTGGCCCTGCAGCCGCGGCGGAACCGACCGACCTCTGCGGCGGCCGCGCCAGAACGGCCGAGGGCCGCAGCAAGACGCCTGCACCCAAGCGAGGAGGGCTCGGCCTACGGGCCAGGACAAGGGCTGCCAGGAGAGCCTGTCACCACCGTTCCCACGTCCCCTTGGAAAACAGGAGAGAGCCAGGGAGCGAATGCTCCGTTCGGCTGCCAGATCCCTAGGCCTCCTGCCTGACAAAGCAGCGCTGCCGCCACCACCCGTGTGCAAGCGCACACGCTGCCCTGCACAGAAAGAACTGCACACCAAAAGAAGTTCCTGCATTGTTTACAGGTTGCTTTTATTTACAAATATACTGAAGTGTAATCTCTCTCTCTCTCTCTTTTTTTTTTTTTTTTTTTTCTATTTTTGGTGGTGGTGGTGTGTGTGTGTGTGTGTGTTTCACGTGCAGTTAGAAGAAGCATAATGCATGAGACTCTCATGTATCTTAGCTGCCAGGCAATGGCGGCTGGAAAAAAAATGCAGTGAAATGAAATTTAAAAACACTAATAAATAATTTAACAATGACAAGTAATTAAATAAAAAAAAAATCCAATCTACATACATTATGGTGGTTTGTTACCAGCACAGAGGGAAAGGGGCAGGAAAGCTACTGTGAAAGGCAGATGGGTACGTATGAGAGAGCATATTCATATTTTTACAAGTTAAACAAATTGTAACAGACAGCTACAAAATACTACATTTTGATAACATAAATACAGAATATATAAATATACAAGTAATACAGCCATACACAGCTAAAAAAATAGGGTGTGCACTTAAAAACAGAGTTCCCAGTGTGGAGCACCCGGCAGCCCCTTCGCAGCCGCAGCCGAGCGGAGCAGCCGCTCCAGGCCGGGCCCGGCCGCGTCCCTCGCGCAGGCAGCGGCGCCGATGGCTGCGGAGGGCCCGTGCCGGCCCTGCCGCAGCCAGGGCTCGGGGACGCGCAGCGGGAGCGGGAGGCACGGCCCTGCGCCCGGGAGCACGGGGCCTGCGCCCGGGAGCCAGGCTGCTCCGGCGGGACCTGTCTGCGCCTGCTGCCCGCGGGCGCCCGTGTCTGCTGGGACACCCTGCCCTGTGCACTGTGGTGCCATGGGCTCTTAACGGGCCGGCTTCCCTCTCCCACTGCGACCAACGTCCGAGGTTGCAAGGCTGCTTCCCTTCCTGTTCACTCTGCTGTTAATTTTGAGTGGGTAGTTGGGACAAGCGGCACTGCCCACCCGCCTGGCCGCCAGTGCTCCCCTGCCCGGGGAGGTGGCCTGGCCGCCGGGGCCTGGAGGGAGGCCCAAGGCCGGGAGGCAACGGGCCGGGCACTGCCCCGAGGCCCTTCCCCAACCCGGGCTGCACCGTGGGGCACCCCGGGCTGCAGGCAGCAGCCAGGACTCCTTAAAGACCTGGAACCCTCCCCAGGCCCGCGGCGAGCCTGCACAGCCATGCAGCGGGCCCAAGGCCACAGCCGGCCATCTTGGCATGCTGGCAGCCATCACGTCTTTGACGACAGCAGTTAAAGAAGAAAACAAGATCACACGTCCCAGGATGATGTTTAAAGCTTAGCAAGGGCAACCGCATATTCTACTTACAGCAACATAATTATCCTCCCCACATTATCTGAACACCCACCTGGCTGTTTAGAGTACAGGTCTTGCCCCCGGTGCCGTGGTGAACCTGGTCCGGGGAGGGCAGTGCCGGGGTCCGTTCCATGCCCGCCTGGCGTGCCGTGGAGACGCGCTCCTACCCAGCGGAGCCGGGCCGCTGGCGGGACCGCTCTCCGCAGCGACCATCTCCACAGGCCTCCATGGTGGCTGCAAACGCACCTGCTAATTGCACGAGGAAGCCCGCCAAGGAAGCTGCTGCTTAGCATATTCACACTGAACTCACAATCATCTTTTTTGAACATTATTGAGCAAACACTGAAACCCAATCAATCATCTTTTACTTAATTGCATCTTGTCACCACTTTAGCTTAACGTGTATTTGTTGCTTAGACAAAACAAGATGATTGAAACACTGTGAAGAGCTCACTTGATGCATTTATATTAGAATGGGGTTAATTTCCTAGGGAAAATGATCA
Organism: Tinamus guttatus; assembly: GCF_059628265.1. Classification (NCBI taxonomy): domain Eukaryota; kingdom Metazoa; phylum Chordata; class Aves; order Tinamiformes; family Tinamidae; genus Tinamus; species Tinamus guttatus. The sequence goes on along the minus strand of NW_028288760.1, from coordinate 5,056,290 downwards.
CTGTAAGGTGCATGTAATAAACTGCTGTCATGACCTCTAGCCTCCAAGCTCCCATATGTGCAATCATTGTTTGTGGTTTCTGTGGAAGTGCCAGATGCTAAGAATTTTTGGCAACAGTATATCAATTTGACTCAGTATAAGATATTACTGTGATATGGCCCATTAAACATTTTACTTTCACCTGATTGGTGACATTTCCCCTGACAATAGAAGAGTAAAACAGAAATCAAAAAGGTCAGAGGTTGCTATATAATCTTTTACTGCAGGTCCCAGGTTAAAACCACAATGATCACACTCCAGTGGGATAATTCATTCAACAAAGAAAAGTGACATTTATTTTACTTTAATGAACTTTGGCCTTTGCCAGATATCACTGGCCCGCTGGAGGTCACTGGCCATGCATTCCTCCCCTCAGCCAGCAGCCGCCCGAGTGGCACAGGAATCATTCTGCGTTACCAGAGGGCTCAATGCGCAGTGCATGTGGCACCGATGCCAGCAGAATATGGGGACAAACAGCTAAGGCAGCATCCTACAACACACCATGGGGGGAGGCGATGGTATGTACAAGTACACTGGGATACAAGAAAAAAAAGATGGCAAATAACCATCCAAAGAGCAACGAATCATGGCTACTTCAGCTACAAAAAGGGGCATCTGATCCTTTCCTTAGAAAGAGGTAGAGTTGGGACAAGGCAGTTCTCCAAAGGGGGTCACATTACAGGTCTCTCATAAGCACCTGTGTGCACTGAGGAGGCCATGCGGGGCCTGCCAGCAGCGGGGAGGGAGGTGAGGCTGCGACTCTGCAGACCTGGCATGTCTGAGATGGTGAAGATGATGCTGTTCTGTGACTCTAAAGCAGCGCGGGGAAAACGGGAGGGGACTAGGTGAATCCCTTGAGATTGATGCTGGAAATGTTTATAATGTGCCATATAAAATGTGCACGCTGCCTGCCCTGCACGCAGTACAGCTCACCTGAGTTCTTTGTAGAGATTTGTTATTGTGCAGAGGGAAACTAGCATTTATTTGGGAACACAAGAGGAGGGAAAACTAACGGCGGGGGAGGAGCAGTCAGTAAGAAAAGAAAATTATTCCGATTGCAGAACATGTCCAGGGGCTCACAGCCTTCACCTGGAAAAGCCACAGGAGGACAAGGTCATTGCAAAAGCCTACGGGTGCAACGGAGGGGCCAGGGGCCTGCGGCAGCCCGAGGAGGGGAGAGCTGCCCGGACCTGCACAGGGACGCGGGCTCCTTGTGCACAGAGGCCCTGCGCTGAGGGGAGCGTCGCTCCGTCACCGCGCGGCTGCAGGAGGGGTTTCCCTGGAGCGCTGCGTGCCCGCGGCTGCACGTGCAGCCCTCGCTCCTCCCTAGCGCTTCCTCGCGTCACACAGCCAAAACACACGGGCTATCTTGCAGGTGAAGTCTGACTTCTGAAGCAGTCTCTAAAAATCTAGGTCCACATGTCCATCCTGGGCAGGAACATGGTGCATTTCCCCCTCGGAGCTGACATTCCCGGCAGCCCCCGCTCCGCCAGGACACAGGGCTCTGCCGGGGCTCCCCGGGCCACGTGCTGGGGCCTGGCGCTGCCCCGAGCCCCCGCGCGCCGCAGCCCTGACGCCGGCCACGGTCAGCCCGCAGGATTCAGCTAACCAACATTTCAAACCTGTTTTTGGCTATTATAGTCAATATATTAAAGGCATTTATTTAAGAAAGGGCCTATCCTGCCAATCTTTCCCCATGAGCTCTATTTTGAACACACCCTATAATTACTGATATTACCCTGGCAAATTTTGCCCACAAAGTTTTCTCTACTAAGAGCCATGACCATACTTGTCTGCCTCTCCACATTATAATTATCACCAGGCAATATTTATAACTACATTATTATTATTCATGATATTTTGTGCCCTATGAAACCTATATGATATGTTCTCAAGCTTCAGCATCTGAAATGTTCAGCCTTCAGCTGGGACGTTGCCTTCATTTAGTGGACTAGCAAACTTGTTCCTCTTTCAGTTGCACTGCTAATAGGTTAGTTGGAGTATTTACCGTAAATGCAGGCGTCCCTTCAGTGTGAAAGCTGCAGAACTTAGATTAGACTCCAGCTCAACAAATCTAAATCTCCCACTGAGATTTCCCCCATACTTTTTTCCCAATTCGAGCACATTTCAGGACTTGTGATGGCTGAGGCTAGAGCTGTATACCAAGATTCCTGCTGAGGCAAGATAATTAACTAAAGGAGTGCTTAATTATTCCAGATGGACAATGGAACATAGTACATTTATGCCTCATGCAAAACATAAATAAACAGAACAGAATGAACAACACTTTTGCCAATCATAGTCTAGACTTGAAGCTTGGCACTGAAATACGTACAAACAAAAGTAAATGTTTTATTCTCACACTTCAAAAATTAAATAAAACTCTGTCTTGTCAGCACCTTTAGTTTTAATTATTTGAGATCAATACTAACCTAAAAGCCTCTGCCCCTAGCATGCATCACCTCTCCAGGGTCATAGACCTTTCCTATCACGAAATCACTGGCTTTCTCCACAAATGTCACTGTCAACCAGTTTCCTCAGTATCATATGTGTAAGGACTATAAACTAATGAGCAGATCTAGGTTATGTAGAAAAAAGTGTAGAAAGGAAACAAATGTTGAACGTCACATTTACATTAACTTCTCACAGTTCAAATGGCAATTTGTCCACGACATAGTATGAATCATGCAGTAAGAAAAGGGAGGAATCTCCAGTTTCTTTGATTTATTTGTCATATGGTCGACTGATGTCAGTATCAGTGGCTTTAAAAAAAAAAGTAAAAAAAAAAAGTTTAAACATCCAAAAGAAAGGACTAGAGAAAGGAGGAAAAGGTCTAACTTTCTGCAAAATCCATTTCTTTATAATGATGAGCTCAAACCAAACCAAAGGCAGCTGAAGAGCAGGATCTTCTATTCCTTCCATGCTTGTCTCTTGGTCTGGTGCAAGCTGCGTAATCAAGGGGAAGGGACTGCAGGATGTTTTTTGTTTGTTTTATATATATATGTGTGTGTGCGTGTGTGTATGCATTTATATATAATGTGTGTATGCATACACACACACACACACACTCACACACACATATATACAAACATCATCTTCCTAAAAATGCTCTTTGCAGTCCAGAGGCAGCAGGAGTCACTGTGAAGGAAGAGCTGGGCAACATATGGCTGTAGAGTCTGCACTGGAAAAAGTCACGGGCTAAATATGCGCCGACTGTTTGTTTTCTTTTATTTTCATGAGGCGAAATAGGAGCTCTGCATAGAGTACAGCCTGTCAATGGGGTTTCCTACTCTAGCCTGCATGGAGTTAACTTCAGAAGAGGCAAGAAAACAGTCGCTCAAGCTAGTTAAAGAGGTATCACTGTCGATATCATGAAAAATGGAGTCGTTTCCTGCAAATGAAACGCACACGTTAAGACGGAGTCTGCGCAGGGAGAAGGACACAGTACATGGGACGCTGACCCGCCGCACCGCAGCAAGGGGATGCCTCTTGCTGCTGCTTTTGCATGCTCACATCGCGCCACGGCGGGGGCGGCCGAGCGAGCGCGGCCCCACGGCAGCAGTGCCGCTGGTGGGAACGCGCCGATACTTGTTTGCACCCCGGGCCCCAGCACAACGGGGAGCCGGGCTGAGCCACGCGAGGCAGCCCCTGCTGCTCCGCGCGCCGGGCGGCTCCGCGGGACCGCGAGCTGCCACGGACGTGGGAGCTGCTCCAAAGCCCGAGGGGCGGAAGGCGATCTGGGTCCCGCAGCAAATAGGGCCGAGACCCATAGCAAATAAGGGTCTTCACTTACACAAAAGGTGGCAAGAGAAGGATCTAAATGTGAAGGAACCCAGGAAGAGGCCCAGGTTTCCTGAGCTCAAAGGATCTCTAGCTGGAAACAAGTTTTCACTTCAGAAAACTCCACTTTTGGGGCTGGTTTGTAGCAGCACCTTTTATTTCTCTCAGCAACTAAAATTTAACTTACTTCAGCTCTAAAGTCCTTGGAAGGACCTCTCACTCAAGCATTTGAGCACTAAGAAAATGTCCCTCTGGTTCATTTTTTATACATTCATTTAAAATGGCTTTGTGTTATAATCTGAACTGGTTTTGAAACACAGAACATGTCTCCAGAGGAGTTTTGCTTAGGAAGCCAAGCAAATTGCAACAAAATCACAAGCCATCTAGTGCCCACTCAAGCTTCAGATTTACTCATGAAATATGCTTGAAGCCTCAGCTCCTCGCAGCGCTTACCAAGCTGCCTGGTGTGCACTGAGGATGAGCACGGGCACAAACCAAGCCAGCTCTCCATCTGGTCTGTGCATGGCGCTCTCGAGAACGAGATGCACGTAGGCAGCTCTGCACTGAAGTGCTCCTGGTCCACAGAAAGGTCTGATGTAACCCACCATCATGGACCAACCATCGTGGTCTGAGAGATCCTCTTAAATTAAGTTTAAATGCCACAGTGCAATTATCCAGAATTAATTATTAGGCACTTAATGTTTGATATGCACTTGGAACCTATCCACTCTATGTTTTGTGATGTGAAATCGTAAAAGCAAATCATCATCTCAATTTTGGGCAGACTATAAAATCACAGAGGAGAAATGTTCTGTGCTGACACATCTCCAGTAGCTCAAGAATGGCTCTTTAACAAATCCATGCATCCAATTTGAGGGATATTAGATGGATGGATATTTTGGAACCAACAAATTACTTCTCTTTATTAAACCACTTTTCAAGGCACTTTTCCCCCAAAGCTTCTAGGAAAAAAGGAAAAACTTGTGAGGGAGATAGAGAAAAACTAGTAGTGTTTATTTTCAGATGTCCTGGACAGTAGTTTAGAAACTGGAGCTGGAGCACTGATGTTGCTTGCTGTACCAGTTATAAGACTTATACTGTGAAATAATTCGGAAGGGTGTCCAGACGTTGGGATGAACTCTCTTCCACCCACTTATGTGCATATGAAAACACACACACAATATTGACTAATTCAACATATTCCCTGGTAAAAATCCCCCCCAAAATAAAAAAGCAGGTTGCTCTACTGAGCCCTTGGTGTGTGAACCAGCACACAGATCCTGCTATTTCTGATGTGGCAGAATGATGCATGCCTTACCATAAGGGTTCATGTGGTCGCCCGGCATTTGTGGCGGGGTAAGACCCTGCTGAAATGGGTCTGTGCCATAACTGCTTTGATCCATTGCTACAATCTGCTGCTGTGGAGGTGCAAGTGGCGTATAAGATGTCATCATCCCTTCCATGCGGTTGGACATCACTTCTGCAAAGCAAACAGCAGGGCATGGTCACTGCTGGTCAATAAGAGGCTGCAGACAGCAGCCGTGGTGGCTCTTAGGGACTGGCAAGTGTAGCGAGCACAGCCAGGGTGTCCTGTTGCTCAGAGCAGCCCTCCAAACCCCACTTCAAGAGCGCAACCCACAACAGTACGCTGAAAAATTTGTGAGTTCTTATAATATCATTTCTGGAGCTCCAAAGGGCTGGACCCCACCTTCCCCAATTCTGTTCATCCCAGACACAAGCTCTTCTACCTCCAGGGCCTGTCGGTGCCACCTAGCACTGGCAATGCAGCACCAGCACAGTCATTTCCTAAGCTGATGAGGACGCCACGTGGAGCAAGTGGCACCTGGTCCTTGGCGGCAGCACTGCAGGACACAGAGCAGCCCCTGTCCCGCTCGCACGCCCCAAGCTGACACCAAGGACCGGGCCAGCTTTTGTGCTCTGGGCAGGGAGGATGACGTGAGGCTGAGGGCCTTGGCAGGAGAACCTCAAGAGCGGCCATGCAGCAGGACACCTGCAGTGGCACCCGACTGCTCCCTTAGGACCTCCAGGGCCCACCGCAAGGCAGAGGTCTGGGATAACCCAGGCTGGGATTGGACACAGAACCTGTGTGCTTCCACAGATTATGCCACAAATTATACCCAGACTTGCGAACACCATACATGGCCATACACAGATGCTGTGCACCCACACGAGAATGGCACGGCCAGAAATCTTGCAGATCCCTTTCCCCTGGCGTTGCCTGCATTGCAAATGTCTTACCTTGTCCTAGTCGTTGAGAGTTTTGCTGCTCCTGCTGCTGCTGATGCCTTCGTGCTAGTTTTTTCATCTGAATAAAAGAGGAAGAACAGAAAAATATCATGGGTTTTAATGGTACAGTTCTCTTTCCTCATAAAACTCTCTGCAAACATCTAACCAGGTAATACAGACCATGTATATTCATGCACACACCACTGTCAGTTCAGTTTTATTCCCAAACATTTGGGTTTCTAGTTAATATTTGCATGCAAAATCTACTCCAAAGCTCATGCTGCTTTGAACACACTAACTTAATGTCTGTATTTGAAAAAAGCCCTTCTCGTGGATGTAGACAGCAGTGCTTGTAAAACAGGCACAGGAGTGGAGCAAAAATGCATCCAGTTTTTGGAAGGTCAGTCCCTGGTGTCTGTGTGATACACACTGCATCTGAAGGGACGGGAAGTCTCTGTGTTGGAGGATGATTTGTGTTTCACATTCGAGAACTTGACAAACAACCTACCTTTGCTCTTTGGTTTTGAAACCAGACCTGGACAACTCGCACACTGAGTCCTGTTTCAGCTGCTAGTGTTTCTCTGACCTACAGAAGGAAACGTTTAATGATATAACTTAAAAAAAAAAAAACCCTGGCATCTAACAAGTTATGTTCAGAAGAAGATGTCTTTATTTACAATAAAATTCACACAGACAGAATTAATTTTTAAAATCCTTGGATTTTTTCAAATACAATTTCATACTTTAGAAAGGCACAATATATTGTCCCAAGAAATACACTTTCCAGATGGGCAGGTGCATGCCACTTTTTGCAATGAGATAAGTGCAGGGTGCAACTCCATCTCTGGGGGCCTAGCCCTTTCCCAGGCCAGGCCGGTGTCAGAGCCACCGGCCTGGGGAAGCACCTACCTTCCTACAGGGCTTGGAAGACACTTCGAAGGACGCTTTGAACGCTCGTCTCTGCTGCGTCGTGAGGATTGTCCTCGGTCGCTTAGGTCTCCTTGGGTCCTTCCCATCATCGCTTCCTTTCCCTTGGGCTACTTGCCCTTTGGTGGGCTTAACATCCCCATCCTCATCATCACTTTTAACTATGGAAAAAATAAACAGGCTATAAAATTATACATGTCCCGCTGAGACATGAGGGCCTTCTCCTTCTTGATAAATACAAACAAATATGTATATACATGTGTAGAGCAAATAGATTATTTGCATTTTTTGAGTTAGGGTCTGCATAACTTACGATTCGGTGATATTACGTGTGTGAGTACCTTGCACTGAAAATCTCAATCTCAGTGTCAAAGATTGACAAGTAAGTGCATATTTAATTCCTAAAAATAACTTTTCAGCTCATTGCTTTTTATTTCATCAGACTATTGATTTTTCTTTCAAAAAACATTAATATAGTATTCTGGAGAATTTCAACATTAAGAAACACACTGTAATTTTGGTATACTCAAAGGCTACATTTGGGGAATTAGCAAATTAGACTTTTAATTCATTTTAGGGTCTGATTATTATGCACCTAGCAATCTAATCACCTTTTACTTTAATAAGCATCTTTTGCATAATGATTAAAGGGAAGTTCAGTCATTTTAATAACCATGACATTATTAACTTTCCAGCATGCCATTTCTAAGGAAAGGTTTGTGAGGATTAATATTGCTCATTGGAGAGTTACTTTTGTGTCCAGTGGATAAATATTTGATTGGAAAAGGACACATCCTCAGCCAGAGCTGTGAAATGGCTTGTGCTCACACAGGCTTTGGGGAGATCTGTGCTTTCACTGCATTAGACAACAGGAGACAAAACATCCCATTTAATTTGTCAACTTGTTTTTCAGGTTTGAGTTTGGCTAAGACAGAGAATAATGAGAAAAAAAAAAAAAAGAAAAAAAAAAGTATCTTCAAGAGCAAGAAACTACTCCTGATGCCAAGGGAGACTGAAACTGAAACCTGTGTTACTTGGTGCTGCTCTGGCAGCTTTCAGAGCAGCTGATCCCGAAACCCACGCAGCAGCGGGGAGCGGGGGGAGCGCGTCCACGGCAAAGAGCCCACGGGTGCCGAGCGGGCCCAGGGCACCCCATGGCCGCGGAGCAGGGCGCGCGGCTGCCGGCGCCCAGGGGCAAGGACGGAGACCACCCGGCACACGGCGCCGTTCCAGGGGTGTCTGCACCCAGCCTGGGCACGGATGGGCTGGCGGCTGCTGGACTCAGCTTGGGCATGGACTGACTGGGGCTCGGGACGGCGGTGAGGTGCAGAGAGCCGTATGCTGCAGGGCACAAGGGACGTTGCACGCCTCAGACAGACTCACAAAGAGCCCAAAGCCTGCAAGATGAGGTGTGAGAGCAAAGGGGTCCTGCAAGCAGAGCATGGCAATAAATAACGCTCTGCTCTGAGAAGGGCTGCGGGAGCTGTGCGTCCTGCTGAGTGAGCAGCGACCTTTGTCTTGCTGCATTCTTGACATGAAAATGTGAGCTTGAGCAACATGGTGAACATGGTTCTCAGATTAGAGATTAGGAACAATTACCATTCCTAGTTAAACTGAGAATAATATATTTTCCTGCAAACAAGAAGTGAACGTTCATGCCATTTGCCCACTTAGTAGAATAGTAATTGTTGATTTTCTTAGACATTTTCTAGGGAAATAAGGAGCAATTATGAGGCTGGCAGCTAACTTTGCACATGCTGTCTCTAGTCCCTGAGTCTCCAGCTCCAGCGAGGTGGAGCAAGGACATGGCAAAGGAGGGTCATGTGCGGAGCCACACCAAGTGTCCCAGCGGCTCCCTCTGCACTGCACTTGCCATGGCAAGAACCAAAACCCATGTGTCTTTCTCTCAAATTCACGCCTGCAGCTTTTCTTAGAGTTATCATTTGTGATTGGCATAGAGACATGCACCTAGAAGACCATACTGCCACTTTGCCATTTTCCTATCTCACTGCTCAAAGTGCAGATGCCTGGACTAGAAGCAAAAAAATACCAGAGTGGATGGGAGGATGCTTATGGATGACAACGCACTTTTGATGCCTAAAGGAGACAGCATGCTTTGATCTGATCCAGCTAACAGAAATCAGTCAGACTCACTCCCTATAATTTTATAGAAAACCATAATCTCGACAGCTTGTTAAAAGCTTTTGTCCTTTACCAAGACAGCAGCAAACTAAGGAAGGGAGAAAGGTTATGGAGGAGAGTGAAGCAGGGGTTTTACTGTGCCTGCTAGGAGCTGCAATCTGCCCCAGCGGGGTGTGCATGCAGGCAGACGGTGTGCAAATGGGAATGCTTTCTGCCAAAAGCTCTGCAAGCCCTTGTGGCTTTTCTAGTTGGGAGAGATGTGGGAGAAGCTCACCTGAGTCTGAGTCATCCGGGCTGACCGAGCTCAACAAATCTTTCTCTTTCTCATAATCACTTTTGCAGAGCAACTGTCCTTCCTTAAGAACAAACTCGTCCCCTTTCCTTAGCTGCCGCTCACAGACGCAGCAGCAGAAGCAGCTCAGGTGGTAGACACACTCCAGGGCTCTCATCACAAACTCTGTCGGGGCGATTTTCTCCATGCAGCCGCTGCACTTGGCAGCAAACAGCCTGCAAGAGGAAGTCAGAGACAACATCAGATCATCCACCACCTGTTTTTAAATACAATAAACTGTTCAATTTCACCACCGACACACATACTAGCACACTGGAGACTTGCGCCCAGAGTCTTGGTGACATCCAAGCACGCGAGTCACCCGAGTCCCAGACCCTCAGAGTCCCAAGCCACCTCTGCCTCAACCGTGAGCAGCACCAAGTTTTTCTATACCTCACTGCTTTGTTCCCCTTCAAAAAGAGGAATAAAAAGCAGCTCTCAACCTGGACAATGTTGTTCAAATTAATATTAATTCACATTTCAGAGGAAAGGATGAGTCACAATTTTTTTTTTCTTTCTTTTTTTTTTTAATCAAGCGCGCTGATACCATCTCTTACAAGCCACCCTGAGCTGATATCATGACTCGCTGTCCCAGCACCTTCTGTCTCCAGGGAGGTGCAGGGATGAGCAGTGAACCGGCGCTCATGCCGAGGAGGGGATGACGCACACAGTGCGGGGAGTGGATAAGAGGGCTTTTCTGTGGATGGTGGGTTATTCCAGAACAACCTGTCCCCGAAGACAGCACAGTGCATTTTAAATGGTGTGAAACATCCTTTGGCAGAAATAGGCTGTGATACAATCAGCCAAATTACCACTATAATCACGGGCTCTCGAATACGCGCTGTAATCCAGACTAGCTCTTATTAAACCTTCACAAACCCCTCTTTCATCTATCATTAATTTTCTAAGATAAAGTTTGAACGATGCAGGTTAATTTTATTTTGCTTTTCTAATGGCAATGGGGAATCTCCCTAAGCGAGGTTGCAAGAGGAGCTGTTCCAAGTAAAGATGAACAGTGAAGATATATCCCCGCATCACAAATGGGCTTGGTGATTTGAAATTCTGAGTCTCTTATGACAATACATCAAAGTGCAAGGTGCATTAGTATTTACATTTCTGCAACACAGTGAACCCGGCTGCACCGCTGTGCCTTTAGGATGAGGTTCTCTGACATTTTTGTGCTCAGAACAGTCGCTTTTAGAGAAAAGGCCGACACGGCCTGTTTGGGAGCGCACAGCCTGTGGTGCCATGTCCCCAGAGGCGCCATTTTGTCTGCCGAGCAGGAGCAGCAAGATGGCGGCCACCGCGTGCCGGGAGGGCTGTGGCGTCGCGGGCAGCAGGAGGGAAAGGCCTCCGTTTGCATACGGAATATAAGGAAAGGCCAAATGCCCAAGAGCCTGTTTTTTTCTGCCTGTACCTTTGACCTAATAGCAGTGATCTGCACTGTTGCCCGGTGGCTGGGACACGTCTTGCACCATCCCCGCACACCAGAGCTGCTGCTCCTGGCACACAGGCCATCAAACAAGATGAGGCCTTTGGGCACTCACAGTCACCACAGGGAAAGAGAACATTTTATTTCCGGCTGTCTACTGCATTTGTCTACTTTTTTTTTTTTTCTTTGCAAACTTTAAGAGAAAGGAAAATGTGTTCTTTATACTACAACTTGCAAAGTTCACAAAAATATTACAATGCTTTAGCTAGAAAATTCCAACGCAGCAAATATTTTTATGTATACATAATAACATATCTGATAGGATTAAAGCACCAAGGGGAAGAAAAGAGCAAGCATTTTAACCACTTTGAAATGTTGTTTCTATTTAACTGCTTCAACCTATTTGAACGAGCTTAATTAAGCCTGCATCTTTTGCCTGAGGAGCGCTGTTATGATGGAGCACACTCAGAGAAGCTGAAGATCAGCAAATCCGGTGCGGGATATCCGCCTCTCCAGCGCTGCCAGCTCCTTCCCAGCCGGGCAGGGGGACCAGCCGGGCAGGAGCCGCCGCTGGTGCCAGCAGGGCCTGGACTGGCAGCTCCTCCGGCCTCGCTGCAGCGAGGACAAGGGCGGTTTGCCTGGAAACGGGGCCAGGGCCAGGGCCAGGTCTGCGGCACACGGGTACACGGGAGGCTCTGAGAAGAGCGGGCCGGACCCCTCATGGACAGGGACACAGACCGGGGGCATGGCATTAGCCGAGACCACTGCTGTCCCCATCTTCTCCCAGGCAAAACTGTCCCCAAGCCAACCACAAAATCTGCCATCCACCAGGAAAGTCAAAGCACAAATGCACTATGGTTAACGGAGGAAAGCACACGGCTTCCCCGCTTTCACATTTCTTCAGTTTTTTCAGTTGGGACCAGGAACACAATTTCTTCAACTGACACAAGGAACAGACTACCTTCTTTCTCCTCAAGCTGGTGCTGGGGAGGGCAGTGTTTACCTCAGCAGCATCTTCTGCGCATACTGCTTTATCAAGTGTTTTTTTCCTCAAAATAAAAAGTGTAATTTTTTGGCAATTGAATACAGCCAGAAAGATGATGCTTTCCTAGCAACGCTATCAAAGGCAGTCTTTTAGCTATAAAGAACTACATTGCCATCAATGCAGTGTTAACTTGTTCAAGTTAGCAGCTGTATTTCTGATGATACCGCACAAACGTCTTATTGTTAATTTGTCCTTTGTTAACACAACAAAATGCCATAATCCACACTCAGATGCTCACAGCACTACAACATGCACTTACAGCACACACTGACAGTGCTAAGTGGGGGTCTAATTCTCAGATTATGAAATCTTCATTAAACGTATCTTATAAAGTGTTTATTGTCTCTTTTTCAGCTTCCAGAGAGTAACCCAGGGTTATGCACTTTTTTTGCACAAGGCAATCTCACAACAGGAAACTAATCTTGACAAATGACCAGACTTTGATATCTGTGATCTAAACCACTGCTCATTAGACTGTTCATTTTATAAACGAATGGTAATAAACCTGTTGAGAAGTGTAGGATAGCAGGAATACTTTACAGATCACCCCTTTGCAGGTTTCAATCAAAGCAATAAATTTGAAGGGGAGCATGCAGATATTCTGTGCTGAGACAAAGACTCTGTCTCACACCAACCACATTTAAAGAAACATTTTTTTTTGCTTTCTATACATTTTACAAATAATTTGCATAACTCTGCCTTTTTGCCCCCATGGCTGATTATCTCCAGCTCTCTTAAGTTAATGTCAAGCCTCAAAATCCTTGGACTTGTTAAAGTATGCAGAGAGTGGAAATCAAATGCCTTTATTAGAAGCCCCGGGAAATCTCTGACTCCTAAGCACAACGAAAACATTCCAAAGAAAATTGTTCAAAGAGGACAAAGGAGAAAAGCAGAACAAGAAAACCTTGTTTTGAATCAATGATTGCAAGAGTTTTATAAATAAATTCTGTTGCCTGGACAATTCTGAAAGACAACTCAATAGGTTTAGGATTTTTTAAGTGTGTTTGCCTCTATGCCTTAAACACTTAGGGGATTCAGCTGAGCTTGGAACAATGGGCTGCTTTGTTCATTTGAGTATTTGTAACGATCCCTGCAAAGCAACGTTACAGTACTAGGGAGCAAAAAATATGCACCACTTAAAAACGGGTGAGCTTACCAAATTATTTTTGCATATATTTTAGAGACAATGAAATCACTAAGACATGTGGTCCTGTCTTTAAACAGTAGATGAAAACGTTCGCTAGCGGAAAAGGCCATAAAGATTTTATTTGTTAGGATATCCCTGTGAAGTCAGGCTGCATCAGTAATCCTTGCAAACACAACCACAGCTACATGATCCGTCGTGCCTTCCTGCATGGGCACAACCATCTGGTGTTTAATATGTACTACTGATTTATTATCTCCAGCGCAGTTATCTTGCTGCAAGCTTGACCCTGCGCTGCTCCAGAGAACCGCTGCTCTGCTGTTTACTCGACAAGGTCCTGACAACCGCCCTTACCTCTGCTGCTTGCCCACGTCCTTCATTTCCTCCTGTTTGCAGGCAGATAGATTCTAATTGTTTTATTATAACTAATTTAATCTGTGCTGAGAGATCTCGATGTGCAGTGTGAAATTTGCTGTTCATATTAAGTGTGGTTCAAGAGGTTTGTTAACACAGGACAGAGGTATAAAAATAGACCAATTCAGTCAATTTCTTTATTTACTGGACTTCTGCAGCGAATCAGTAAATAGGAGGTTATTAAGCCATGCTTGATATACGCTGGAGGACAGATGCTGCTGTCTAATCTCAGTGATGTTTTTGTGCTCTCTTCTGTGCAATTCTGACATTTGGTGCTGCAAGAAACCACAGTAAATACCTGGTTTTCCTGTACGTGTGCGATATGCAGAGATGGTGGCACCAGCTCTGGTAAATCTCGTGAGCAATCTGAGGTCTGACACTTTCCTTCCTGTCACTGTCCTGTACATAATGTCCCTCTCATGCCCGCGTGTCCCGCAGGCAGCCCGCTCGGCGCTTGCCCAGTACAGAGCATTACTGAGGTAAAATATATCATGCTTTTCACACAACTGAGTTTTATTAGGAAAAGAAATTATTACTAACAAATGACATCTGTTACTTGTTCTTCAGGAGAAATTTGGAAACTTCCATGTTCTTTAGATGACACAGAATGGATAAAACACTGTGCATGTTTTTGTTTTTTTGGGTTTGGGGTTTTTTTTTCCAGTATAGGATTTTTGCAGTATTTTACAGCTCATGGGTGCATATAAAAAAGAAAAACTGTTGCCTGGTTACACTAAATTCTGAACATTCAAAACATCTCAAATGCACCAAAGCAAAACAGAAATATTATAATTTTATGGTTTTCAAAAAGAAGAAACCCTAAAATAAGAAACAATTCATTTTAAATATTTTCCCTGCAGAAAAAAAAATTACATACTTTATTAAAGCCAATTTTATAGCTGAAACTTCAGTAAAAGCCAGCTAATTCTCTTCCACAGCGTGTTAATAAAACACGCACAAAAATCAAAAGTTTCTGTAAAAGAAATGGAACACGCAGAGCGGGGCCCAAGCCAACCCCGTTGTGCCTCGAGGTCCCGGGTGTTTCCCAGCTTCCCGAGGACGCGGCCGCCCGGGGAGGCTCCGCGCGGACCCTGCCGGGACGGGCGCGAGGCCGAGGCCGCCGCGCGAGGCCGGGGGCAACGACGGCACGAGCCGGCCCGTGTCTGCCCGAACAACCCGGGAAACGGGAAACGCAAAGTGCGGAGGAGTTCTTTGCTTCGAGCAGAATGTGACAGAGCGGATTCTCTTCTTTGCTTAATTTTCAGCCCCTAATTGACCGCTTTGTTCAACCATCTTCCATCACTGCCATGCAGCTCTATTTTATAGCATTTTTTCTTACAACACTTTGATGGAAAAATTTATGAAGAATCGAATTATTGCTGTTAGAAGGGAATTAAAACAATTTTTCATTTACAAAGTCACTGATATTGCTCTACTGTGCTCCACCTTTGGGAATCCAATTGCTCTTCCCAGCTACTCCCATTCCTCTTTATAGCATGGCAATTGCACTATACAGATTATGGCTGCAATTTTCTCCTAATCTGTTCTGGAGCACAGAAACTGCTGTAGAAGTTAAGGGCTCCAATTGCATTGATAAAGTCAGGGCTGCAATTAGGAACTCCAGTGAATTAACAAAATATTATTTTTGTTTGTTTGTTTGTTGTTTTAGAATTATATTTTTAGGCACTGTAAACATTTGGGAAATCAAGTTATTTTGTTCGTAAATTAAAACTTAAGGGGGGAGTGGAGGGTGGAAGCATGCTTCTACCATTGCTGCTTCTGTATTGCTTTAAATTGCATCCAAGTTTCATAAAAACATAACACATGATGGGCAGTTTCCACTTCTGCTGGAGAAACTCTGATGGGCAAGTTCACTCCCCTATCGAAACCCCATTTTTAAATGTTTCTTTCTTTGTGTTTATATCCAGTTACTTACACGTGTTGCACCGAGTCCATCTCGGTTCCCCCCTCGCCGCCGGCGGCCCCGTGGACGTCCAGGGGCTGATGAGGAATCCCATCCTTCTTGTTTGCTACGTGCCACGCTGCATTTAAAGTCGCCTTTAACTTCATGTTGTCAACAACCCAGTGAGATTCTCCTAATATAATTTTTATATGAAAATTCCCCCCTAAAGGCCCTGTAAGTGGGGAAATTGTGCCGTTTGTGATGCACTGTTTGGACTTCACTTTTAAAGAAAAAAATAATTGCGTGTCGCAGCAATTCAAATGCAATTTCTAGGTTATTTCTCGGTTGGCAAGAATGACTTAGGGAAAGAATTTATACAGGGCCTTTCTGCTCAACCAGGAACATTAAGAAGAAGAAACGTTATTTGCTGGTATAAAACAAAATAACTTCCTGTGCCTGCTGCAGTCGCTGTGCGAGAGCCGGTGCCCAAACCCATCAGCACAGCCAATTTAGCAACTGATTTGCAAGGAAAAGATACCTTAGTCCTGTGGTGTTAATGTCTTTGCAGTGGGGGGTCTATTGCCAGCTTCTCCAAACTCATCAACACAATCTATTATTAATACCCAGAAAGGCTTTATAGTATCTTTATTGCACGAGGCAATGAAAGCTCTGTGGTGTAATCTGTTATCTATATTGCAAAAACATGTGAAATAAAACAAAACATAGACACTTCATAAACAAAATGTTTCATCTGTTACATCTCCCCGTCTCTCCTATATATAAAGCAGTAGGGTGCAGGAAAAGCATTCAGAGAGATTTGCTGTTAGATGTGGGACCATCTTCTTTCTAATTTTATTTGTAATGTGACGAACTTTAGACTGGGAATGAGAGTTTTTGCTGCTTTTCTCAGAGATGAGAAAGTTTGGGTCTCTGCATAATTAGGCCACATTTAATTTGCACAGCCGAGGGGTTTAGCAGCAAAACGCAGCACAGAGGACTCCCAAGGTCTCGCTCCCAAGGGAACACCGATGGCACGGGTCAGGCTCCAGGCGGATCCGCCCCGCATTGCCGGGGTGAGAAACGGAGAATTTGTCTTCCCCTAAGCAGGAGCAAATACGAGCGCCCACTGGCATTTCCCTGAAGGCAGCTATTTCTTTGAAAACCATTCAAGAACAGGATTTGAGCGAGAGCTGGGTCCAAAAGCCAACACTGCACAGGGAAAGCCCAGAAGCGCCCGCACTTAGTCCCCAGGAATAAAATAGCACCGCCAGAAATACGACTTAATAGCAAATAAGCAACCACACATTTTAAAACCCACGCTGCTTTTGTTTTGAATAACCCGATTGTACAAAGGTGGAAGTGAGAAGGGGCAAAGAGAGCAGTTTTGTTTAATATTTGAGGTTCATGTTTGCAGTGCAGCCAGAATAAAAATAAAAAAAAGAGCTAACACCCTGCCCTGTGTCTTATTTCCCAAATGCCCTTTTATTTTCTCTGCCTGCTGAAAATAAATTGTTCTTTTGTAGCACTTCTCTTTTCAGTCGGACTGTCAGCTATTATTTTTCTATTTCCTCTTTTTGTCACTTTGCATTATTTTTGGTGCTGTAATTCCCATTTGTTCCCACTCCTATCTTCCTGTCTCCCATTGTTCCGCTTTTTAATCCCCCGTTTTACTCTCCTTGGGCCCTTTCTGGCCGGCCCGCGGGGCTGGGGCGCATACCCCGGCGCGGCGCCCTGCTATAGCAACCACCCTCCCCGGGAGAGCACCGCAGCCTCCTGGGCGCAAAGGCCTTTCACAGGCCGGCAGCAAAGGCAAATCCTTCTTCAAGGAACAAGGAGGATTAGCAGCGAGCAGTGGGCTGCAGACTTAACCCTACCCCTCATTTCTTTGGAGCACCAGCCGCTCAGAGCCCTGCTGTGATGTACAATTAAACAGAACCAAAAAAATCCTGAATGACACAAGAGCCGGATTGTGTGGAGGTTTAATTCCACTTTAATACCTTTCCAAGTTCAGAACTCAAAGATAGCAATTTAACCCATGAATCCCCATCTGAGCATGAAAAGTTGTTGTTTGTCCTACAAAGGTCCCTGCTATACTCTGCAGCAAATCATGGTCTATTAGCCTGACTTTTAATGGATGAAAACTTCTTTTTTCTCCCCAGTCCTCTCACATAGCCTCTCTCTACCGTCCTTCCCCCACAAAGTTGGCTCTTCTTGCAGCCAAAGAGCCATCGGAGGCACGGGCCTTTGGGCAATGCTGGGATGCCCTTCCCATAGCAGGAAAAGGGACACTGAAAGCAAGGAGAGCAGGAGAAACGCAGGCAACTGCGTGAGCCTGGCAGTGTCAAGAAATGGATGTTTATCCTTGTGACGTGGATGCTAATGCCAATGTTATTAGCATTATGTCAATTATGCATTATTAATTCTATGATTCCAAATACATAACTCTCTTTATATAGACTTCTTAGAAGACTCCAGACATGAGATTCATCCTTTTTATGTTAATGACCAGACTAGACTATTTATTCTAGTGTGGACTAATATGATATTTGCTCTGCAAATTGAATTCTTAGATTAATGGGAAAATGCCAAAATCTGCAAACTTCAGTAAGGCCAAATATGGATGACAGAGTGCTAAAGACTTCGCTATCAACATCCGTGTTTGCATTCAGGATTTGGTACACTAAACCCATAAAGATTTATCAACAAGCAAGGCTCTATAGCATGTCCAGACCCTCCCTGCTGCCTGGAACATTAGCATAGGTTTCAAGTTATTTCAGCAATTAAACATATATCACACAAGGCACTTCCACATTTGTGAAAATGAAATCCCATTAGACACCAACAACATTATTAGCCATGCAAAGAGGATTATTCCCTTAAGCTTACAAGACTGAAAGGTTTTTCTAAACATTTTATTAACTTTTTCAGGCTTTTTTTTAATTAGACAAAAACTTGTAAGTAGGTCAAAGCTGCAAAATACTACTTAGTTTTTGACTATATTATATATATTTTATATGAACGGGCATAGAAAAAAAATAGAGATGCCTGGTGTAGAGAAAGTGTAGAAAATCCTCAGTACATCATATCAGTACATGATTTCTTTCTTCTGATAAGAAAATTTGTACTGCTTAGCATTGCTCTATAAAAGCACAGAAATATTTCATGGAATTCCTGAGAGTTGCATTAACATTTCAAAAAGTGAGGTGTGTTGTTCAGTATCAGGCTAAAAAAAATCCTGCTCTGATCACCCTATCCTTTCTTCAGCATTCATGCAAACACTTGCTTGTTTTGTACGGCTGGTGCAAGAATACTTGCTGGATCGGAATGAAGTTTGCTCACCAGCAGCTCTGAGGTTCATGAGATCATCTACTCACATAAACGTAGGAGGAGAAGCTGCGTCAGATTTTGCCTCAGATAAGTAAAATGAAGAACTCCCTCTCATCCCATCTGGAATAGGACTGGGCCCTTGTTCACAGACAAGAACACTAAAAAATGCCTGGCTCCACTGGGACGACTGTCCTAGACCTATTTTCTACTATTTGGTTTAAGGATCCCCACCTCGCACTTTTCAAGTGGTGTCAGCAGTTTCTCAATTTGCTGTTGAAAGCAAACGATTCCTTTTTGGATCTCACGTCCGCACGACATCGCGGCTGAGGAAGGCGCTCGCGCTGCGGATCCTGGGCGCAGGCAGGGCTGCGGCTCCCGGCTCACGGCCACCTGCGCCGTGCGCTGGCCAGCCAGGCGGTCACACGCACGGGACATGGGCACTTTATACATTTCTCTTGTGCTCATTTCACTTACAATAGGCATTAAAATATTTAACATTGCTTCTAGCACTGCACAAACGGGCAGGAAATGTAGAGCTCGGTGTACAAGTTAATGAAATATGGTTGGGTGAACATAAGCTCTTCATTGAGACAGTAGCTGTTACTGCTGCCGTTTCTTTGTACCACTTTATGAAAGTCATAAACTCTCCAAAGGATGGCGTGAGCTGTTTCACCCGGACAGTCTTTGACTCTCTCTCACTACCTGCTGGTGCAGTTAGAAAGTATGAACTGCCTTTGAACAGATTAGGACCAAGTTAAAGTGTGACAACATCTTAAGCTTTCTCCACATGTTGCCAATGATTTCCAACTAAAGATGTTACCCTCATCACTTCTGCCACAGTGATAAGGATCTATAGCCCTCTCCTTGAGGAGATAAAAGCGGTTTAGCTGAAGCATAAAGTGCTCTGACTTGCTAAGCTGAGCGGCTGGCTGTCCTGACCAAGCTGAATTTTTCCTCTACAAAGCACAAAATCCTTATCATTAGGGACTTAAGCTGCTTTTTATTTTGAGACAAAAAGAATACTGTTTATTGGCATCCAACTCAAACCAGCTGTAAACAGTTGCTTTGATGAAGAAGCAGCTACAACCCCAGTATGCCTGGAGGCACATACCCACTGAGTGTCAATCATTAAAGGAAGAATGTAAGGTGTATACAGGGTCACAAGGAGGCCAGGGGACATTTAAAAGACCTCAGGGATCCCGCATAGCCCTGTTTTCCTTTAGAATCAAAAGGAGTTTTTTCAGGCTATTCTGCTGCATGACCTCTGTGGTGGCCAGGCTCAGCCCCAGCCCCTCTGCCGGGAGCTGCAGCGCCAGGTTTGTCTCCCCGGCACCACTGTGGAGATGGCACTTGGATTTGGCCTAAATGCCTCTGGCTCGAGAACGCTGCACTTCCTTATCTATTATCTTTATACATGTACATTATTATTTATGTATATTAGAATATACATATTTATATTATTTTATTCATATTTTGCATTCTTTCACCAAGAAGCCCTTTACCGGCTGTACTTCCTATGCAAGTTAGGGATGCCCCCCAAGCTATTTTGGTGTGAGAAGTGCGAGGTTGCTATGGTATTAAAAAAGAAACAGCAGGAAGATAAAAATAGTTAAAAGAATAAAATCAATTTGAGAATCAACGGTAGCTTTGTCTTGAAACACGTCTCTACATTTATAAATCCTACTATAATCAGGTATGTGCCAGGTAAATACCCAAATCTGAGGACAAGAGTCTCAACACTGCTCGGACAATTCATGGATTCTGATTACAGAGGAAACATACAAATCCTGGCCTCAGAAAAGTAAGTTTAAAAAAGGAGTAGCCTTGGCAGATGAAATAGCTCTGTTGTTCATGGGTCCTTAACTTTTTGGTTGCAATAAATAAATAAATAAATAAATAAGAGCGCACTTGCCCCAAGCAGCAGTGCAGGCCCCGCTGCCTCGTCCACAGCGTCCCCCGGGGCAGGGGACACGGCGCTTACAGCTCTGCCGGCACGAGGGCTCCGGCTGCCTTGGCACGCGGGGCAGAGGGAAGGGGCCGCTCCACAGGACGTGCTGAGGATCTCCACGGCCCCTCGCAAGCGCGCAGGCCGCAGGCCGCGTCCCCGGGCCGAAGCGGGGCCTGCAGGAGGCCGGGTCTGCGCAGGCGGCACGGGGACGCTCGCCATGCCGGGCGAGGGCTGCGCCGTGAGCACGGACAGGCCGGCCGCTCGGGCGGGCGACGCGCTGCGAGCCCCGGGCTCGGACGGGCGCCGCACTCAGCACGCGCCCCGGCCACAGGACCCCGCGGCACCTGCGAGCCGAGCCCTGGTCACCGAGCGGCACCTGCAGCGCCCACCGCTGCCATTCAAGAAAAGCAAGTGACCTCTCCGTTCACGGGAAAGAGCTCTTCAAATCCACATCAAAAGAGGACATAAAGCCCCTGCCCCGGCCTCCTCGGGTTTCCCTGAAGAATCTGAGGTTTGTGTGTACTTAGGGCCAGGTGGTTCAAACAGCTCCAGGCGCTGTTTAGTTGTCAAGCGCCTGTTCTCCACCCAAAGATGACATTTTCAGAGCAGCCTTAATTCCAGCTGCCTCTAATGCTTCTAAGGGAAAGAGCATCTTCCACCAGGGATATCAGGAGAGGAGACTGGGTACGCATAATATTAGACCCAGATACAGTAAAGGATCTTCATGTCCCAAATGCCTAAACTTGAAACAAGAGGAACATTCTCATCCACATTTGAAAGTCGATTTTGGAAACACAGAAAAAGAATTTGAACCAAGTTCTTCCACCCACTTAAAAGCCTTACACTGACCTCAGTGTTTTGTGCTAGATGCTGGTGCCCAGAACCGCAATGGTTTTTAGCGCTCAAAGTCCCAGTGATTTCAGCCTCTCAAAGGGTCCGAAGCTTCAGACCCAGGTCTGATGCCTGCAGCCTGCACGTGTGCAGAAGCCCCACGGCCCCGCACCAACCTCACTGCTCTCTGGCCCAGGAGCTCCCCACGGCCTCTCCGTCTCCTGCGGCGAGGGACACGCAACGCCTGCTCCTCAGCATGCCGGAGAGCATTCACAGTCACCTGGCTCCAACGGCAGCGTTAGCGCTAGTGAGCGCCGGTGTCACCACACAGTCACCTAGCTCCAACGGCAGCGTTAGCGCTAGTGAGCGCCAGTGGCATCACACTGTCACCTAGCTCCAACGGCAGCGTTAGCGCTAGTGAGCGCCAGTGGCATCACACGGTCACCTGGCTCCAACGGCAGCGTTAGCGCTAGTGAGCGCCCATGTCACCACACAGTCACCTGGCTCCAACGGCAGCGTTAGCGCTAGTGAGCGTCGGTGCCATCACACGGTCACCTGGCTCCAACGGCAGCGTTAGCGCTAGTGAGCGCCAGTGTCACCACACAGTCACCTGGCTCCAACGGCAGCGTTAGCGCTAGTGAGCGTCGGTGCCATCACACGGTCACCTGGCTCCAACGGCAGCGTTAGCGCTAGTGAGCGCCAGTGTCACCACACAGTCACCTGGCTCCAACGGCAGCGTTAGCGCTAGTGAGCGTCGGTGCCATCACACGGTCACCTGGCTCCAACGGCAGCGTTAGCGCTAGTGAGCGCCAGTGTCACCACACAGTCACCTGGCTCCAACGGCAGCGTTAGCGCTAGTGAGCGTCGGTGCCATCACACGGTCACCTGGCTCCAACGGCTGCGTTAGCGCTAGTGAGCGCCGGTGTCACCACACGGTCACCTGGCTCCAACGGCAGCGTTAGCGCTAGTGAGCGCCGTGTCACCGGAGAGCTGGCGCTCGCACCGCCCTGCCCTGGCTCCGAGCTGCCTGCTCCATCTCTGCTCCACCCCAGGACACTCCAGCTGCTTTAACTACTTACAGTACTTTGTGTTACACTTTGAATGGAAGACAAAACACAGCAGAAGTTTACAGGATTGTAAGGCTGCACAACATATGAACAACGCTTAAATAGATAATATGAAAAAATGCATCTCCGCAATTCATCCTGTTAAGAAATTTTCCTTCATAAAGCCTCATAAAATCTTTTTAAGAAGAGACAGTAGTTCATCTTTATTGTCACATTGATATCTTTATAAACTTACTCCAGTGATCCATAGGAAAGGCAAACCAGACAGCTCTGTATTTATGTGCATATTTTAAAAGCCTCTTATATTTAACAACTGCATTTAGCTGTGTTAACTGCAAGTTGCAGTAATAAAGGCTCTGCACACTTAGATGCTAAATTAAAAAAAAAAAGTTCTGCTGTTCAATAATACATAGATGCTGTTTTTTTCATTACTCTTTAATATCATTTCCATTTAGTTTATAAATAATTGTAGCTAGCTAATGAAACGAAATAAAACCTGCCTGCAACCCATTCCCTAGAGCAAACTAAACTCCTCTTTTTAAAGCTTCTTAATCACCGCCCAGTTCTTACAAAATTAGCATAGTAATGGGCTTTAAATTGAGCCTCTTTGTTTTTTAATTAAGCTCCCAGCAGGTAAAAATAAAACAGATTATTGAAGAATATGCCAACACTAATAGCCTGAAACTCTTTTGACAATTAAAAAGATCCCATGTTAACCCTTTTGAGGAATCCTACATGCTAATTAGTCACTTCGAGGCCCAAATTCATCAATATTCCTTCTGAAAGCCTTGCAGAGTTGAGAGACGCAAGGACGCGCGCGCCTCCCGCGCCAGCTCTGCAGCCCTGTCCCGGAGCAGGCGGGAAGCGCTCGCGGGGCCTTGGCGGCACCTCCAACACAGGACGGGGCTGGAAGGCCCTGCCGCGGAGCCAGGGATGGGGATGGTGGTGGGGAGAGGGACGATGGCGATGACCACGCACGGACGGCGCGGCCACGGGCCCCTTCCTGCAGCAAGGAGCGGGCGCCCGGCCTGCTGACAGGCCCGACGCGCCTGTTCCCCTCCCGCAGCAACCCCGGTGCGGAGGCAGAGCCAGGGCGGCGCGAGGGGCCGGGAGCCCCTCGGAAGCCCCAGCACGGCGGCAGCGGCTCTCCGGGAAAAGGCACCGGGCCGCAGGGGCAGGCTGCAGAGGACAGAGCACCGCTGCTTAGCTTTCGGCCAGCATTTGGAAAGCGCTTCCCCAGCCCTGGTTTTCTTCCCAGCCGGCTCGGGAGGCGGCGTGGAAGCACTGGCTGCAAGCCGCTCGCTCCCAGGCCGCTCCTGCAGGAGCGCCGTGTCCATTCCGGAAAACAGGATCAACAACGTGAAAAGGCCGTGCACTTCTGAGATCGCTGATGGCTCCACCACCTCCGGAGACCAGCAATACGTGGTGGTGAAGGCTCCTGCGTCGCTCCGGAAGCTGCCAAGCCTCAGGCAGCCGCAGTAACCACTGTCAGTCTGTGCTTCCAGCTCAGCCTGTGCTGCCGGGGTCGGTGATGGGATCTGAGAATGCGGTGGGACTTAGGGCCAGGCTCAGCCATGGGCATCTCCCACCTTCTTTCATAGAAGCACTGGGGACACATCCCTTAGGTTTTCATTTCTGAACATAAATGACATTTCTTGCGTGTTCTTTTTAACTTTTTTCTTTTTAATGGAGAAGGGACACACTTTGCTCATATTAGGATATAAATTCACTAGACAAAACCACGGTTTGCCCCCTGCGCACTGACCCCATGCAGCATCTCTGCACAAATAAGTGTCACCAGCAGAATTGCTCAGAACCATGCAAGTCCATCCCCAATGGACTATCCTCAATGAAACACTCCAGAGGGGATGGGATGCAATTTGTACGGGAATCAGGGAAGGGGGTCTGCAGGACGGTGAAGATGATGCCTTAGTTTCCCAGCAGCTCCTGGGTCCGGCAGAGCCTCTGCTGGGCCTGAAGGAGAGACATGGAGTGCGGGAAAGGCGGTTCCCCTGGGACGGTCTTGGTGACCTTCAGGGAGATCTTCCCTTTAAAGCAGGAAGCTGCAGTGCTGAGAGCAGCTTGGGGCACTTTGAGCGCATGTGGCCGAGAGCAGCTGGAACGGCAGCACTCGGCACCGGCTCCTCCGCGAGGTCCGACAGCCCTGGCCGGGCCGCGGGCTGGGGAGCGCCCCGCGCTGCGGACGAGGGGCCGCTGCGGAACGGCGGCAGCGCCTGCGGCAGCTCCGACCCGCTCCGCACCAGAACGGCCCTGCAGACCGTGGGTGCCGATTCCCTGCTCCGCTCAGTGCGGCCCGGGAGCTGCCAGGTTGAAACGTGTGCGTGCTGCTGGCATTGCTCGCCGTGTGCCGTGCCACACGAAGCAAGCTCTCCTAGGAACCCTCACTAGTGCAGCGTTTTAAACACCTGGGTCCCCACAGCACGTCCTGAGATCGTGGAAATACCAAACCAGCCCGACACCATGGTACATTGGAAAATACTGCTCCCATTTTGACCCTTTTTCCAGTCCCAGGGGCTTTACTTCCCATATGAATATTTGTCCTCTGTCATGGTAACAGTCAGAATAGCAGAAACTTTCTTACATGATCCCTAGCTGGTTTTCAGCTATTGCTGCAGACCAGACTGCTGAGAACCTCTCGGCTCAAGCTCTGTGTGCTCAGGCTGGTATCTCCACCAGCGCCTGACCTTTTACAAACGGGATCCAAGGTGACCTTTTACTATTATTGCAGCAGTAAATGCAGTTTTTCAAGGAATTCTCACTAGAGCATGTTTTACATTAGCAGTTGGTATGCATCCGGAAATCCACCTTCTCTGCTGCGCGGGTTTATTAACGCAGCTATCTCTATAGAGATGTACGATTTTATACGAAGCTTGCACGAAGGCAGCGCCGTGGCCGCTGCGGCCAGCGCAGCTGTCCAAACAGCGCCCGTACCTGCGCGGGGCCGGCGCCTGTTTACCCGCTGCCAGCAGAATACACAGCGGTAATTCTTCTGGATTTCATCACTACCCCTTGTTTTATGCTTCACATTCAACCTCCCAGGAAATCAGAGAAAGGCATTATTTCCTAACAAAAATATCTGTCATCCGATCACTGCTAGCAGCTTCCACTTTTTCTTTTCCGAGTAAGCGCTTTTGTTTAACACCTCCTCATCGGCAGTGTGCTTCATGCTAGAAAACCAGCAACGTGCAATGTGGTTTCCTTGGACAAGGACTACCCAGCACTTGTGTTGCTGCACCGTCCTTTGTCTCATAATGAAGCTCAACTTAATGGCTGCTCAGCAGATAAAAATAAAGGCTGCACAGGGACTTCTCCTTTGCAAATTAAGACACTCAACACATCAAAGTGTCCGTCAGGATCCAACTCTCCTGGCGAGCGAAGGAAGGGGCGTGCAGGAGCCCATTCAGGAGCTACCAAACCAAACAATAAAAACAACATGAAAATACTGACCCTTGGATTGTAGCAGGCTTTCCAGCGTCCAGGTATTGGGAAAGAAAAGTCTAAAGCAGATGGTGATCAGAAACCAGCTAACTGTGCCACAGATTTCACTTCTTCACCACATCTTTCCTCCTGAACCTATTTTGTTCACTAAAAAACACGTCCATGCTAATCCACACACTCAAAAGGGGGCAGAGAATTTATTTCTGCACCGTGCATGTTTCTATCGTTTCTGGACACCAGCTGTGAAGCCTCGTGGGATCCCAGAAGCGCCAGCACCGCTTTGCTTCGCTCCTGCTCCACCAAGCAGGGGTGACAAAAGCCATTTCCCCTGCCACGTGGGGATGAGCGGGTTCCCCCGGCTGGAGGGGCCTGCTGGGCGCGCGGCTGCAGACAGGCGGCAGGTAAGAGACATCCTACACCTTCGGCAACTGCAACTCGTTTGCTCGCCCAGCAGTGAATGAAACCTGACAGCGGCAGGGACACGGAGCGCTCGGGGCCGGCCGCGAGCTGCCTGCGCTCGCCGCTCTGCCCCACGTGCTGCCCTGGCGCCGCTCGGCCCGTGGGGACCCCCGGGACGGGGGCGCCGGGGGCACCTGCAGCTGCTCCTCCGCAGGGCGCCCTGCCGTAACGCGTGGCCACATCCACGGGACGGCCAGGGACAGCGCGCCAGCTCTCCTGGCCAGGAGACCTCGTCCCAGGGCTGCACACCGTGGCAGCCTGCGCTGGTTGACGGAAGCAGAATTTCACCGTTGACTAAATTTATGAGCTTTGATGAAGCTTTCATGAGGAAATCCATACAGTCAAAAGAATTTGGCATGAAAACGCTAGGAACAATTGCTGTTAGCCACTCTTCCCTGCTCGCTGAGCCCCAGGAAGGACTGTACAGGAATGGGTGTTGGCAACAGCCTAAGCCACCACTTCCCCAGCACAGGAGATGCTGGAGGACAAGGACTGTGGGCAGCAGCGCCAGGGCTGCCTGGGGAAGCTCGTGCACCCTGTGAACACGTGAACAGCTTAACAGCGCGCTGCTCCAAACGCGCCCGTCCTGACAAGCGCTGCTGGGTTTAAGAGAACTCCTCCCTGGAAGCCACCAGCCAGCACGAGCGCTGAAATCAAACGTTCCGATGTGCACCGAGAAGCCTCGCTGATGATCAGACAGGGCTGGAGGGGAAGGGGAGCACCCGGCTGCCATCCCACAACCACACGAGCCCCCAGCTCGTCACAGCTGATGGGGCGTGCACGAGAACAGCCTGTTTCCTCTTGTTTGTAGATTCATGAAAACTTTGCAAAATTTTTCCAATAAATTTGATCAACAACAAAAAAGGCAAAATCCCTAGCCTTTCTTGATAAGGTTCTGCCCCGGGTTCATTAAATCACGCTGCAGGGGGATTAGCAGCACAAACGAGAAAGGTGCCGAGCGGCGGCGGCGGCTCCTGCGGGAGCGGGGGGCCGCGGAGGCCGGGCCGGGGCTGCCGTCCCGCTGGCTGCGGCTCCGCGGTGGAAGAGGGCCCCGCGCAGCCCCTGCAGCGGCTGCTGGGCTCTAACTACACTGCACAGGGCCACCGCGCGACCTTGCAGGCTTCTGCTGCATGGATCTATTCAGAAGGAACCTCAAACTCCTTATTGCCACATCAGACTCTCCCTTCTCCTCTCCTTTCCAGCTATGCTCCAGCCCGTACAACACGGACCCTGACGCAGCGCTGCCCGCGGGTGGCTGCGCTCTTTCCCTTCCCCGCTCCCACCGTTTCGGTTGTCTCCCGCTCTCCAGGGCTGCCCGGTGCCCAGCACAGCGAGCCAGGGGGTCAGTGCACCGTAACAGGCCGAACCGTCGCTCAGGTTTCGGCAGGCAGCGAGCACGAGAAAGCAGCGATTGCTGCACGGGCTCTTGGAAGAGCACCCGGCGCCGCCGCAGGGCCAGCCCCGGCAGGGACACCCGCACCGCGCTGAGCCTGCGCCAGGCTCCCTCCCCTGCCTCTCCTGCCACGATCCAGCTTTGGCCGCCGGCTCTGGATGTCTTCTGAGCAGCTGCTCCAGCCCTGCTACTTGGAAACGTGAATTAGAGCACCTAAGTGCAAGCACAGCCCTGCAGTTACCAGCTAAATATCCCTCTGAATGCAAAAGCGAAAGAAACAAGAAAGTATTTTTTAGGGATCTTATTAAATGATTATTAGTTGCAGTGCTCAGTGTATTTGCAAATACCAAACAGATTGGGCTGGATGAATCTCCAGGCTCGTCTTTCTGCTACCCACCAGAATTAGAAGTATGATATACCTAATATAAACCATATTTCTCAAACCCCGAAGTGGTCTAACAGAGCAGAGAAGCTTGTCATCCTTTAGAAAACATTTCTTTTTGTCTTTTATTTCTATCAAAATTCACAAGCTCTAATAAACAAACTGAAAAATAAAATGCAAATGTGCTCTTGGTAACACATCTATTTGCCTCTAACACACATTTTCTGAAGCTCACAGCAGCCTTGTTGTCCTGCATATTGCAGAGATGTGTTTGCTACAGGTATGTAACCTAAAACTGTTTGCGAGAAACATCCTAAACTTGTCCCTTGCTGTAAATGTGACATCTTTACAGCACATGCTTAGCAAATGAAAGCCCTGGGAAAAGGAGGAAAGTCAGGATACCTCCCATATAACTGATTGTAAATTCTTGGGCACCAGGTTTATATTCTTAATAACCTACTAGTTAGACTTAGTGTGTCTGTTCCATCTAAGTCAATTTAAATGAGGTGTACCAGATACAGTACATAAAGTGTTTCATACTTGTGGAGATATGTTTAACTATTGTTTCTTTAGGAAAATCTAATAGCTAGCTCCATTTAATCACTGTCAGATGTTCTGCATGTTGCAAGTGGTAACTTCCCTGACACAAACTGCTTTTAATCAGGAATCTCCAACATCTCTCACATATATCTTGGTCTGCCTTTTGTGAGACATTAAAATGTTTTTGCAGTATTTATTTTTTGCTCATGCTACCCCTGGTTTACTTTTTGCTTTACTGGGTACTTGGAGGAAAACCCTACAAGGTAACTCCTCTTTTTCCTGAAAAAGTCCATGTATTCCATGGGGTTTTATAAAAATTGACTAAAAAGGGCACGGCAGCAGCGCTCTGCATCCCCTGCAAGGGCACTGAGGCTCCCGCTCGGAGCCCGCCTGGCTGCGGCGGCTCCGGCCCCGAGCGCGGGAGCCTCCGGACGCAGCGCTCGACTTCCCCGGCTCCAAAAAGGCAATCAAAGCCGCCCCCCAACGCGTGATTAAATACACGCAGGGGATAATCCTGCCTCCGAAAAGCTGGAGAAAAGGTGGTGCCGAGGCGGGTTTGAAGTGGCCTCCATAATAGAAAAGGACGGTCCCTCTCTGTGCGCGCCATGATTTGCTCTGGGATTTCTGCAGTGCCCCGTAAGCCTACAGGATATTGCAGCAGCTTTTGTGTCGCTGGTGACCCAGCTGCTCGTTATTGAAAAATTCCTAGGCGAGATGCGGAGGGCAGG
Organism: Tinamus guttatus; assembly: GCF_059628265.1. NCBI lineage: Eukaryota > Metazoa > Chordata > Aves > Tinamiformes > Tinamidae > Tinamus > Tinamus guttatus. Next base: position 5,026,752 of record NW_028288760.1, on the reverse strand, counting down.
AGGCTGACCCCGCGCCGTGCGGATGATACTGTCTTTCAAAAGATATGGGATTAAAGGCCGGGCAAAATCTGGAGGAAAGCTATGTCTGGTTTTCTGTGTTTTCGTTGTCTTTTGCTATATTGGCCCAGAGAGGGATGTTTGTACAGGATTTAATTAGTTGGAATCAGGCTGAGATTATTGTTGAGACTATTTACTCAGCAAAGCTCCAGTCTGAGCCAGAGCTCGCAACGAGTCTGAATGCGAACGCCGGCGCGCTGGGCCCCGCCGCCGCGGCCGCCCCGGGGCTGCTCCTCGTGCCCGCGGACGCCGGCGCTCCGAGCGGCCCCAGAGCAGGTGGCCATCGCCCGCAGGAGGCGGCGGAGGGTCCCGGCGGTGCAGGGGCTGCGTGGGCAGCTCCTCCGCCAGGGCAGCCCTCACGGACAAACCGCTCCTCGGGATCCTCCGCAGGCACCGGGGGTCCCGCTGCCCGGGGAGCTGCTGCTCCAGCACTGACTTCTACCCGTCTTGAGCAAGCTCCTGGCTTGGCTCAAAAGCCTCTTTGTGAGCAAGCATACTGTCAGCATTTTTCCTTTAAAGACACATAACCCGAAGAATAAAGAGAGGTCAAGATTTATGCCTTTTTGGCACACACGTGGTCCTGGAGGCTGCAGGCAGATGTGCTGCGAGTCAGAAGCCGATGGCAGCACCAGGACCATGGTCATTTTGTGTGACCTGTTGGCAGAGCCACCGTGCCGGCACGCAGACCAGCTGAAGGGCTCAGGAGCAGGGCAGGACATCTGAACAACGGGAGGACAGCAGACAACGCACGGGAACCTCTTTCACTGGCGATGCTGCCGCACGCCCGCATCTGTGCGGCACCTTCACGGGGACCACGTGCCCGTGCAGCGCGCTCACCGAGGGCGGACACCTCCCTGGCAGGGGCTGCGGGGAGCCCCGTCCGAGGCTCCGCTGCGGAGCCGTCAGAGCGCAGCTCATCCCCCCGGGCACGGCCACCAGGGCCAATGCTTTCCGTGATTACTATAAAGAAAATTGTTTTTGCAGACAGGACATGAAAGACGCGAGCTGCAGATTACCACCCAGATTAGCATACAAAAATGTATATGAATTTCTGATCAGCAGGAGGCTTCAAAGGGACCGGGGCAGATTAGCAGGTGTTACGTGAAAAAAGAAAGGGAGCTTTTGTGCTACAAAGTTGCGCTGGCAAAACAAATATGTCTTTCACTTTGAAGAGCAGCAGGAATTTGTGGTCATCGCCATGGAAACGCAGGGCTGCGGCGCGCAGCGCGTGCGCAGCCGGGACCCGCTCCCAGGAGCGCTCCTTGCTCCCCGGAACGCTCCTTGCTCCCAAGAGCTGGCGAGCGGAGGAGCCGCACGAGACCCTCCCAGACGTTCCCAACCTCCGCAGCTCCCTTCTGGGAATACCTGGTTTCACAGGTGCCCTGGGACGTGGGGACCAGCGCTACCGTCACTGGCGTCACTGTACCTGCACGTGGGCACCGGGAAGCCCCGGCCAGCAGGACCCCGGCTCCATCCAGGAACGAGGGCTGCGGGATGCTCTACCCCGCTCAGCCACATCCCCATCCCAGAGGAGCGCCCAGCGCAGCCTCCTCAACGCACCATTTCCTTGTGGTTTTCTTTCCGCTGGAAAACCCACGTGCTGTCAAACCCCTCTGTTGGTGCTCAAGTCAGAGCGGCCCTCGCACGGTGCCGCAAAGCGAGCACGGAGGCGCCGGCGGTGCCACGTCTGCTCCAGCGCCACCAAGGAGGCGCGAGCACAGCAAGGCCACCGAGCACCCCGCGCCTGCCGAAACACCCGCCCCGGCCGCGCGTCTCGCCTCAGCTTCCACTGCTGCTCCCACGGGAACTCCGGCTTGCTCCCAGCCCTGCCCACCTCGGCCTGCTCCCTTTGGAGCCGCAAGCACGTAGCAAACTCAGCAAAGCTGAAGCGCTGCCCTTTCTGCTTGTTGGGCACTTAGGAAAAGCAGCACGGTGCTGAAACTCAGAGAATTGGTTCTACCAAATGAGCTAAAACTGAGCTAAAAACACAGGATTTGCCACAGATATGGACTGAGATTTGATAGCATTTAGTTTAGAGAGAGAAAAGACTGTTTCAATCACAAACTAGTCACATGCCTGCATACAATCAGTAAAGGCAAGTCACACCTGCAGCATGCTTTAAAATAACAGTCTTGGAAGGGTATTTCACATAGGCCATGCACTTTTAAATAAGTAAGTCATATCCAGGTAATCTGGGGAAGTTTGGTGGGGAATATTTCTCCACACCACGGCTCCTTCAATGATGAGCATATAGGAAGTGTAAGAAAACATGGTTTGTTTAAGTGCAGGAAAAGTATCCCTATGTCCATACTCTGTTTGCATTCCTGGTATAAAAATGCTTAATTTTGCACTTAATTCTAGGCTAGATCTGACATAATAAAGCCAACCAACTCCAAACAAGTGTGCATCACTTCAAAGCATAGGTTAGAGATGCCCAGCCAAGATTATGCTGAACAAATAAAGATATTTTATGGCTTAGATCTGGAAATGGGGGGAATAACTTGCAGTTGGACACTGGTCTTACACCGTCAGTTATGTAAAGCAGCCCAAGACGAGGCAGCTGAATCTGTAACACACAGAACACAGACAAGTGCGGTCAATCTCCCGAAAGCATTAATTTATTATCAGAGATGTCACGCCTACACAATGGCCCTATTGTGGCTTCATTAGGTAATTTCCCTTGAAGACCAGCTGTTTGCGGCCGGTGGGATGAATAATGGGGAAGAGGCTGAAGCGGCCGGGCCGGGCGCCCCGGGGCAGCCGCCTGCGCCCAGGTGCCGCGCGGGGACGGCCACCAGCGGGGACGGGGACGGCCACCAGCGCGGGCCAGGGCGCCCGCGGCCGCGCTCCGGGCAAGCCGTTATCCCTCCCTCCAGAAGGGCCGCTCCGCCCGCAGCCAGCACCATCCCGATGACAATTATTTAACTATAACCGACTATGGCAGATTATCTGCTAGCCTGTTGTCTTATTTTTTTTTTAATTTTACGCAAATACACCATTCCCCTCTCAAATGATTCCTCTGAGGGCTACATCTCCGTCACACAAGTAACGCTGCAATTAAAGTGAGTTAAATTCACCAATAAGCAGACATGCACCATGTGCTGCATGGTTGCTGCTCATTATGTTCGGGACATTAATGTTCACAGTTTGTCAAGGCTTTTTATGCCGCAGCCACCTAGGCTGGAAAAAGGGAAAAAAAACAAAACCAGAAACAGAAAGGGAAGAGCCTTGTGTTGGCTGTGCCCTTTGAAGCACATCCCCAGGGGGAAGGGCAGGTGGGCCAGGTCCAGGGCAGGGACCGCGCGGGCGCTGCCGGAGCGGGGCCGGCCGCGGGAGCCGCCGCTTTTGTTGCCGTTTCTAAAGGAGTCGGGGCCCACGGGCAGCTCTGCTGCGGATCCGATCAGCCCAACTGCGGAGCTGGTGCGCGTGGGCTGACAGAAGGCATGAAATTCATGGAGATTTGGAGGAAAAAAAAAAAAAAAAGAAAAAAAAAAAAAAAAAGAGCTCCTTTGCCTAGTGATTACTCGGGCTTTGAGGGAGGCAAAGAGCAATTCCTGATCTAACAAATTGTCTTCTGCAAAAGTTCCTGTTGCTGCTGTAATTCTCTTTAAGCTGTGATTATATTAACATTTTTAATTAGAATCAATTTCACAAAAACAACAAGTCAATGAATATACTTTAAATAATATTTTCTATAATGAGGGTGACCTACATGGCACTCGAGGTGATCTGATATTAGAACTGCTAATTATTAAATATATTGTTTTCTAGGGGGAGCCTCATGCAAAGCAAATATTTTAGGAGGTGTCTTCTACTTTATCAATGGAGCGTGTGGCTGCGATCAGGACATTGTCCTCATCTGCCCGCAGAGAGATTGGTGTGTGCTGAAAACCTGCAAACACCTGCGGGCTCCGTGAACATTGTGTGTGTTTGAGCATTGCCCCAAGCATCCTGATCTCCAGAGCAGGGGTCCTGCTTCCCCCAGCCACCTCCGAGAGCTGCACACCTCTGCACTTCCACTTCAGAACAAGGCACGGGAGCCGCTATCAGGATCGCTACTTCCCTGCCTCGCTCCTGTGCTCCGGGGCTGGGCGACTTCAGCCTTTAGCCGAAGCGTTAGAAATGAAACGCCACGGAGGCCGAGCAGGACCAGGGCTGGCAGACGGGCGGACAGCAGCTTCCCAGAGCCATGGGGTAACTCCCTGGCGCCGCGCTCCGCTCCGCCGCCCCACGGAGCGCGCGGGACAGGCCCCGCGCTTGAGATTTTCGCCTGCGGAAGCGTCCAGGCAATTAACAAAACCTTGTCCAGGGTTTAGTTGCAGAATCTGATTATTATTCTACATTTATCTTAACCGAAGTAGCTGACAAATAACTGCAAAATAATGTGATAAAAGCCATTTATAATGCCAGGGTATTCCGGGTCCTTCTCCCTAACTAGTTATGACAAGGTAATAATGCTGGTTATGCATTTGTCTGACTTTAAATTGGTTACTTACAGCCATGATGGATGAGGGGAAAGAACGCCTTATTTTGAAAAGCAGCTCTTGATTTCTGATCTTATTTTTGCAGATAATGAATTATATCTAATTAGTAGGTTCCAAATCTAATCAAGAGGTTGAGATGTTGACCCAGAGAAAACCAAAGCGGGTGAGGAGAGCTGCTTTTTTGTTTGTTGGTTTATCTTAAGCAAAGAACGTTTCATAAGCGCAGCGTCGAGAGGGTCCTGACTACACCACAAAGATGGAACCAATTTTAAAATTCACTGTCTGTTCCCGTTAGCAGTTTATTGAAACTCGTCTCCACAAATGCATCCTTGCATTGCAAACTCCCTGTCCACCATTACACGCTATTTATTTTATTTTATTAGCAAAAGTATGGAAAACTATTGTTGTTGTAAGCAATTTCAGGATCTGAGTGAAAGGTGTCATCTCAAATGCCATGAAATAGTCCATGAGTTAAGAAAAATTTCCACCAGAATTCCTGAGAAATAAATGATTCTCGAAACCAAGGAGCCTGAGTGGAGAAGCACTACCCGAAACAGATCACCAAATGTTTTCCAGTTTTGCGTGGCAGAAGCTGCTAAGCCAAGCAAACAGGAGAGTCACATCTCTACTCAATCCACTACTACCGAGACCAGAGTATCCGAGCACAAAACCCATTCCAGGAAACACTGGATTAGCGGGTCTTGCTTGTTATTTCTCTGTCCTTTGCCCTACACCTGAAGCTGCAGTGTCTTTACCCCACAGCGTGACCCATCCTCGCAGTGCTGAGGGGCACGGGCAGAACGCGCCGTGTCCCACGGCCCGCACGAGGCGGCAGCGCTTGGTGCGCCCGAGCGGCCGCGCTGCGTCCCGAGCCCGGCCCTTCTCCCAAGGGGGCAGCTGCTTCCCCGCACCCAGCGCCCAGGCACTGCCCCAGCAGCTGCGCGGCTGCCTCGAGGTTTGCGATGCCCTTGTCCAGTTCTTCAGATCCCCGCACAGAACGCGGGATGAAGGAGCATCGCTGCAACTCGTGAGCGCGCCCTGCACTGCAGCAGCAGCCACGATGTCGCTTACTGGGATTTCTTAACTGAGGGCCTTAAATGAACTCTACAGCATCACGGGGTAGGCCACAGCAGCTCAGGTCTTCAGGAACCAAAGCAAAGGGATGTCACTACAAGGGACTACGTTGCTGCATTGCTCAGCTTTTTATTCTAAGAGGGGCACCTTCAAAAACCCTGCCCGTTATCTGTGAACGCTCCCTAAAGCTGCACAAGCAGCGCGGTTTGGCTCCTGGCACCGTGCGCAGCTCGGCTGAGCGCTTGAGGGCAGCCCCGGGCGGGCAGCGAAACGACAGGTCCTGCACCGCGTCCTTCATCCAGGGAGCAGAGCGACCAGCTCCAGCCCTGTCCCTTCCTCAGGCAGTTCCAGTTTCAAGGAGTTCGCTTTTAAAGCCAGACGGCTCTGTTCAGCACATTTATCTACTTATTTATGTATTTCCAAAGATTGCCACAATATTTACTCTGTTATTACACTCCATGTGTCAGGTGCTAATGGTCTGTAATTATCTTTGAAACTGGATTTGGTGTCTCCGAGTCACCCAGTGCAGACACGTCCCGGTGATGCATGCCCGTGTCAGGGCAGCTGCTAGGATCTCAGACAAGAAGCATCCTTCTGCTCCTGCAATTTGCTTGGAAAACACCTGCCACGGAGACTCTGCAAAAGCAGAGCAATAGTGAGCAGCACCTAAAAGCAAACCAACCCCCAGCATCTCAGAACATATGCAAATCAACTTCAAAATATTTTGGAAAACTAGCGCAGAAAAGCTGTCGTTAATAACACTTACATTCAGCAGCTCGCACTGGACTGCATTAGCCTACATGAAGTACTAGAGCTGCTGCTTCTTCCACAAAATAATTTACTTCCCAAGTCCGCAAAACCAGAGGTTCCTGAGCAGAACAGCCCGTGTCCCCCGAGCGCCCACGGCCGGTCCCCGCGGTCCTCGCAGGAGCACGCGGCCGCGCACGCGGGCACCGGGGCTCTCGACGGGGCTCGGCGCTGCCTCCCCGCAGACGGATGCGGAGGGCGCTCGAGAAAGGCAGCTCAGGCTGAAGGCAGCAATTAAATGGTAATTAGGGCTTTACTTCATCTTGTGATCGATAGAGGCTTACCGGCCCGGACTGCATCTTGTCATACTCTAATAGGCTAGAGGAGATCCTCCACTCGAGTCTGGAGGATTTTGTCTTATCCCAGGGGAGATAACCTACTCATCAAGTCATGTCCTGCCCGCGGAAGAGCCGTGCCACGTTGCAGCCCGGGATGCTTCCCGGCTCGGCTCTGCTCGTGCCTGGGGCTTCCTGGGAGCAGGGGATGGCGGGGGCTTTTCCTTGGCGCTTTCAGCCCTCCAGCACCTCCTCGCCCAGCGCAGGGGCCGGCCGCTCCGTCCCCCCCTCGCACCCAGCACGGACGCACGAGAGCGTCTCGGGGATGAAGACTCTCGCACCGTTAACCGCTCTCTGCTCCCGAGCCCTGATGAGCGTCACCAAGAGGGTGCAACCCCCGAGCGCAGCTTCCAGCGCTCGGCCTGCAGCTCCCTGAGCTCCTGCGCTCGTCACTGTCACCTGGGCCTTTGCAGCCCCAATTACTTATTATAAACAATTCAGTTTATCTTTATCAGAATCATTATCTAAATTGGTTACATGACACACACCGTTTTCCTAACTGCACCCTTGGGAAGAGCTGCTATAAAACCTGTGATTTTGTCCTTTGTAATTACCCCTCCATGGGCTATAAAACATCGCACTGGCGTTTAACCCAGGTACAGCCGGCACATCCCACTGCTCTGAGCGGGAACGGGGAGCTCGGGGGCGCAGAGACGCGGCGCGCGCGGGGCCTGCGCCGCGCTGGGCTCCGAATGCGCCGGCGAGCTCGTCGGGACTGCCCTTTCCTTGTGCAACGCGGTGACCCGGCAGCGCCGGGTGAAGCGCAGCCCGCGCGGGCATTCGGGCTGGAAACGATGAGGTGTCACAACAGCAGCTGGCACAACCATACTCCCCATGCCGTTAATTTTCTCTTTCCCGTATCCTCCACATTTCCTGCTCTAAAAATGCTGGCCAAAGCTCCCCTGTTGCTGACTCTTGTTTTCCTTGCTGTTGTAAGAATTCCTCCATGCACGGGATCCCTGGCCCGCCTCGCGCGGTGCCGAGCCAGCAGCTCTGCCCATGATAAAACAAAACAGCGGGCAGCGAGGAGCGGAACGCGAGCGCCCGGCCCGGCCCGCGCGGCTCTGCGGCCGAGGCGCTCGCTGGGCTCGCCGGCACCGGCTCCGCTTTGCCCCGCGCTGCCGCTCGTCACGCCTGCCACGCGTGGCTGGTGCCCGGTGCCTGCGGCGGGTCAGCGCGGGGGCCGCACAGGGGTGTTGCGTTACGCGACCCCGAGGCTTCGGTTACAGAGTGCACATTGTCCCTGCCGGGGGCGCGCGGCACGGTATCGAGTTCGCCACATTCTCATTTGGGGACTTTGATCCTTCCTGCTGGAAAGGAGCTGCCTGGAATTACGCTGCGGAGCAGCGGATCGGCACAGCGGGTCCGCGCGGAGGAACGCCAACGTCGCTGCTGGCCGCCCGCTGCTGGAGAGCCGCGCGGGCACAGGGGGCTGCAGCCCACGCGCGGCCGGCACCCGCACCCGCAGGGCCCGGCCCTGGGCTCGGGACGCGGCGCCGCTGCCCCCCTGCTGGTACTGCTGCCACCGCCACCTCGGCGGCTCTCCCGGCTCACCCCAACCAGGCGGGATTTGTGCCCCATGGGACAGGGCCATCCACAGCATCATCACGGCCACGGCCTCTGCCACCAACCTGCCCGCCTCGCCAGAAAGGGCTGGAGCCCCCCTCAAAACTGTTATCACCCCTCATGAAGTATCACATCCCTAACTGACTTTTCCTATAGGAGCCCCTACATTTGCTGCCTGGAATATATTTGAAAAATGCATTTTCCACTTTTTTTTTTTTGCATTTACATCTTTGCAACATTATTCAGTAACCTTCATAAAATAGTTTTTATGGTCTGACAAGCCATGATGTGCACACCAGCATATTCTTCCCCACTGCTAAATCAGGAAGAGTTTATATATAAATCTTGCTTGTTTGTAGCTTATCAAAGAGTAGAGATACTCAAAGCCAGCAGGTATCAATGGTTCCAAATTTAGGCTTTTATCATGATTGTAGAACCCAGTCATAATCCAGACTGGACCCTTAGAAGCTGCTGCAACACAAATAGCAGGAGGAGTGATGGAAACCGGCTTTCCTTTTGCTGTGTAACCGGTATTTTATTACTTAATGACTGCCAGCCTCACTCCTGGTTAGTGCAACGCTGCAGGTCAGCTCCCAACGCAAAGGGCAGCTTTTTGCCCACGCAGCATAAAAACCGCACGACGCAGCGCGAGCGCAGCGCGAACGCAGCCGGCTGCGGTGCCCGCGGGGGCTGCCCCGGCCCCAGTGCGGTTCACCGGCGCAGGGCGACGCGCGGCAGCGGCGCGGGGCAGCGCGGCTCCTCCAGCTGGCCCGAAAGCCACCGCGAGGAACGACGAGGCCTTCGCTGATTTTCGAGCGGCTCCACTTCGCTGCACTAGCGATTTTCTGCATGCAGCAGTTTCCCGGTGCACTGCCCCGCGCCGCCTGCAGCGGGCAGGGAGCAGCCCTGGCCCGGGCCAACGCGCCGGGCAGCCGTGACACGGTGCAGCTCCCTGCGGCACCGCCGGGGACCGGGAGCCTTTCGGGTGCCGCGGACACGGCGGGTCCACGGGAAGGAGACACTGGCATGACATCCCATTCAATCTGCATTTTCATCCTCTTTCCTCCTTCTTCCCTTTTATCTTTAAACCTTCTCTTCTCCCCACTCCTTTCCATAATTAAACCGGGGATAATAATGGCCGCACTGATCTCAGAGCAGTTTAAATAACTTTGGGGTCAAGAACAGGCTTTTTGCACAGAATATGAAAGACAGGTATTTCAGTGACTGCTGTCCCTCTTCTCCCTCCCAGTCACACACGAGGAAGCCCAGACCACCGGCCTGTGCGCGGCACATGGAGGGTCCTCACACGGCCATGGGGTTTTTTCCAGGGTAAGGAACGGGGTCAGGCACGAGCAAGGGGAGGGATCAGGGAAAGGCCTGGTGCCACACAAGCTGCATCGCACGGGCGGTACCAACGGCCTGTAAAACAAACCTCGGGACAATGTGCTCTATCCCACTTAATTTTTTATGATTATTATTAAAAAAATACAATAATACAAATGCATTATTCGTCACTGGAATATTTCTCCTTAACTATTAAATTAGACCCCCTAGATTAAGTCACGTGCAATTTTCAAAGCACTAGAGCCCCCTTGGACTAGAGCCCCCCACCAAGCAGCCCTGCGCCTCCGCCGAGGGATCCGTCCGGCGGCTCCGCAGGTGCCTGGGGGAGCCGCGCGGAGGCGGCGGGAGCCCCCGTCCCGGTTCTGTCCTGGTTCTGTCCCGGTTCTGGCGTTCAGCCCACCCGCCGCGCTCAGCAGAGCCTTGGCCACCGTGCAGGGAGCCGAGGAGCCCATGGCCAGCGAGCCAGGAGCCGTGGAGCATGCGGGGCTGGGGGGCCTTTCTGGGCTCTCCCCTCCGAGCCATTTATTCCAACTGCGCTTCCCTTAATACTGCTGCTTCCTCTCTCAATTTCTCCCCAAGATGCAGGATACACCTCCAGACAACAAATCCTCCATTTCTTGTCATCTTGTACTAGACAACTTGACTGTACAGCTAATTAACCAGAACCTAACTACTATAGTGGAGGATGTGAAGGCTGCCTTTATTATATACATAAAAATGCCCCTTCTGCAAGATTTTAACAGGCCACCTCCCCTTTGCAGCAAGATAAGGTTCGGGCCCAGGAGCACCCGAAAGGGAGACAAAAGCGCACACGTGAGCAAAGAGCTGCTGGCTGGGAGCAGCCGCAGATAAAAATCCCTGGAAATGTCATCGCGCACCATGTGTAGATACAGCTGCACCCATATCTCTAAATTACAAATGATAATGAGGTGTAAAGATTTTATCAGACACCTCGCCTCCTTGAGAGGCCTTTGTGTGCTGGCCAGTGCAGTCTCGTATTAGGTGGCAGGAATTTTGTTTTCTTTCCTAAGTGGAACATCAGATTACACAGGTCTTATTTCACTGCTGATTGCGGTCGTCCACTTAACATCTTGACAGATACTCCGGCGTGGAGCAAGGCTGGTGGCGCTGCCGGTGAGGTGCACATCCATCTATCATCCGCTAACAGATCACTTGGAGGGCTCGGCCTTATGTCATTAGCTTGCCTCACTCCACAACTTGGTGCCTCTCCTAACTCCTGCTAACTAGGTTTCTCGACAATTTTGCAGCAGAACGTTAGCTCGAGTTGCTACAAACAAAAGCATCAACCAAAAACCCCGAGACTGGCTTTCTCGTAGGCCAAAGCTGGAAAAACCTGGTTGTTTTCTGGCACATGCACGGGCGAGGTGTGGTTTTGGTGCTGGCCTGTTTGCAGAGCGCTCCTCCGAAGCGGCCGCCGGCAGCTTGGCCTGCGCGCGGGGCCCCAGCCCGGACGGGATTTGGGATTCGAGCTTTGGGGCACCATCTGGCCAGGTTTCTGCGCAGGCTCCGCGCGCCCAGCGCCGACGCGCTGCAGAGCGGCGCTGCAGCCGGGGCACCCGCGCGGCCGAGCCCGGCGCGATCCGCGATCCGCAGGGAGACGCGGCCCCTGCGCGGAGCAGCCGCCCGCGGAGGCAGCCGCGCTCTCCACCTCCCTGCGGCGCTTTGGCACCTCGCTCCAGCTCTGCTCCGACTTATCTTTGGTCAGCTTTTCTACTCGGTTACATTAAATGAGCAGCTTTCAAACCTCTCTAATCTTCCTCAACTCCTAACCACAAAGCAAGCTTGAGCATCAGTAGTCACCAAGATTTACAACGCGATGGGCCTGGCATTCGCGTCTCTGCTGCGAGACGGAGCCGGCGAGTCCCCTCCTCACCGCGGTGCCTGCAAAGGGGCCGGCGCGACGCTACCTGCGCACGCCGGCCCCGCCGCACCGCTCCGCGCCGGAACGCGCCTGCTCCTGTTTGGAAAGCACTCGCTAAAATCATTAAAAGCTACAGATGAAACCCTATAAAATAGATTTGTGTTTCCTTGTCTCAGCGTACTCCATCTAATGAAGGGCATATACTTCTTAATGTAAATAGATCACACTTACACAACGCTATTCTAAATAAATCTGGGGCTAATGTAGTTTATGAGATACACTGAGGAGGTTAAATTGTTTCTGACTAGGTGGTTAATTAAAGGATTTATTTTGCAATTGCAGAGGACCCATAACTCATGAGTTACTGCACAATAAAAGCGTTGTAGATGTGTAAAATAACACCAGGATTAACTCCCCCAAGCCACCCAGCCCCGCGCAGCTCGGATGTGCCCCTTGTTTGTGCCAACAGCCAAAAGTCGGGAAATTCCACCAAAATCTGGCTTTAAAAAACACAAATGGATGTGTCTGACAAAGCGGCTGGCTCAGGGCTTCCCCAGCTACGTCTGAGGAAGGAAATATATGGAGGATTAATTATCGAGTGAAAGGGGTCTGGCACAGAGCACAGAAAGTCTGATAAGAGTTTTTTATGGATGTTTCTCATTCTGTTTCTCTGTCAGAGGCTCCGGAGGATCTCTGAGCTCCGCAGCAAAGCCGGCACCAGAAGACATATAGTGCTTGCATTTGGCTTGGCAAGATCTCACATTTGTTTTGCCATTTCCGCAAAGCAATCTTAATGTTTAATGGAAAGTGACAAAGAGGAAGTGTGAAAAAAATAGAACATGGATTTCCTTTTAGTTAAAACTCAGATTGTTTTGGTCCTTATTAAAAAAATGATTTTCCTATATATTTAGCCCTCTAAAATCCATGCCATCCGGCTACCAGCATTAATGATGTTAGGGTGAATTATAAAGAGAAATCAAATTTTCCATAGCATTTGAACGCCATTAAAATGCCAAACAATAAACTACCAGACTGCAATTAGATCAGTGGAAATATCAAACACATTGCGGTATAAAATCCATAATTACATTTAGTGCCTCGGCTCCCAGGGGACAGGCTGCTAAAGATCATCACCGTGCCACATATGAGAAGCTATTGACAGAACGATAAAAATCGACAGGCTAACCAAATAAACACCGCAGGCTTCATTAAATATTCAGCAACTGAAATTTGACTGTGGCGTGGCCGGAGGGCCGCGCGGCAGGCGGGGACGGTCCCCCGCGCCGGTGCTGCAGGCGGGCGCCGCGCTGGGACATCAATAACGTCCCTGCGCCGACAGCGCCGTCCTTCCCGCACGCGGGATCGGCCTCGGCCCGGGGAGCCGCCTCCGCGGCCCCAGCTGCGGAAGTGCCATTCCCGCCACAGCGCGCGTTTTCCAGCGAGGGCGCGAACATCCTGCCCCGGCGGTGACGGAGCCGCGCGCCTCGTGCTCAGGAGAGGCAGGTGTGCTCGGAGCGCCCGCGCGCGCTGGGATGGCCGTACTGGGCATGGAGCTCGGAGCGCCCGCGTGCCGGGACGGCCACGCCGAGCGTCGGGCACAGCGCGCATCGGAGCGCCCGCGCACACTGGGACAGCCACGGTGTGCTCGAAGCACACACGTGCCGGGTGGCCATGCTGGACATGGAGCACGGCGCGCTCAGAGCACCCGCACGCCGGGGTGGCCACGCTGGGCATAGAGCTCGGCACGCTTGGAGCGCACGCCGAGCAGTGGGTACGGCGCGCTCGGCTTGGGCGCGCTGCCGGCGGGGCTCGACAAGGCGCCCCAGCGCCACGGGCAGCAGTGCCGGGCGGCCCAGCCCTGCACATGGGGCTGGTGTGGAGGGACCAGAGAGGACAAGACATCTGGGCAGAGCTCAGTATTCCCAATATCCCCCTTTTATTTTTTAAACAATATAGGCCTATTTCCTAAAATTCCAAATTCCAGAAATAATTCCCTACATCCCCTCTGGACACCCTTCAGCCCATCTGCAGGATCATGCACTTGGTCTGTCACACTTACTGCTACAGTGGGAAGAACAAGGAAAATCCGCACATTTCCTCTCCCTGTTCCTACAGGCCTTGAGCCTAAAATTAGAGCAAATAAAATGTATAATGCATGCTCTGGAAGCACCCAATAGGGTTATAAGCAGCCATTCCCTCTTCATGGAGAAAAAGTTTATGTAAATGACTGATGACAGTGTTATTGTGTGAGGAATATCAATGGAGTAATTACAGTTACATAGCTTGCTGCTGCACTGCTGCTCCAAGCCTGTGTTAATTTTTCACACCGCTCCCTTGGGAAAGATCCGAGTGTGCTCCTAAGAGCAGAGCTAATAATCGGAGCTCTGAGCCACTGCCGCGGAAACTAGCCCCAAGGTCTTTCTGAGCAGACTGCTAAACACTGACTGTCTCCCCGGAGAGGGGAGAACAGAGATAAAATGATTAAAAACTGCCAAATTGGACTGGCAATCACTTGGCTGCACTGTCAGCCCAAGACAAGACAAATCTCAGTTATTTTTCCTTTTGTGAGCTGGAAGCAGGCAGCACAAAGCAGGGTGGCTGCAAGCAGCGCCGCATCCCAGGTCCTCGGGAGCACCGGCATCGCCCGCGCGGACGCCACGGCAGCACCGGCTTGGACACCGGAGAATCCAACAAAAACCCTTCTAGCTAGGTCTTCCGAGACCCTTAGGAGCCAATTCCGCTTGTTTGAGCGCAGAAATAATTTTAGGACTCATCAGATCAGACTCAATAGCTATGTCTCATCTATAGGAGCAGTTGCTATAGTTTAAATGCTCCTGGTACTCTTGCCCCTAACACTTGGGATGCCTGACATACCCTGACCAGTCCTATACGGTGAAAGGCAGCATAGGGTTAGGTAGTGGTAATCACAAATTAGGTAATCACACCTAAAACTGACATATGGCATCGAAAACATACTTTAAAGAAGTCAGCTGAGAGATACCTCGCGTGTGTGCGCCGAGAGGATACCCCAGGCCACATCTAATGGTCACTAGAACAAAGTATCACTCCTATTGGGTTGCGAGAAATGCCCCAAACTGAACAGAAAAGGGAGCCGCAGGCAGCAAACAGCAGCAAACAGTGGCTGCAGAGCAGGCTTGGTGCTGCAGCAAACACCTCGAAAACAGGGATGTCAGCGCTTCCCGGTGAGGGGATGCAGAGCTCTTCCGCCGTCCAACAACGTGTGAACGCGCGTCAGCGTGGCAAGGTCACAGGGCAAGGGCCAACGCGCGCTTGGCCACCTGCCCAAGCGCCCGACGAGGCTGCACCAGGAAACCCTGCGTTTTCCCCGCGTGCAGCGAGAGCCCTTGTCACATCTGCTCCCGCAGGACGGCTCTTGGAAGCCTCTGCTGCAGTGGCACCACCGTAGGGGTTTCGGTGCTGATCTCAGCTCCGACGCTCCCTGCACGGGTCCGTGTCACCGCGTGGGGCTGCCAGGGACAGCGGAGCCTCCTGCCTCCGCGCGGCGCTGCTCCTCCATGGGCCCAACTGCTCCCTCTGCGCGGTGTCTGCCGGCTCCTCAGGGCCCTGCACAGAACCGGCCTCCTGCATGGACGGCAGCTGAGACCAGGCTCAGCCTTCACGGCCAGCAGAGACGTGGCTCCTGCGAGCGCGCTGCTTCGGGAGGGCGCACGCCAGGGCAGGGAGGCAGCAGCCCGGCACGAGGGCGCTTGGCTGCTCCGTCCAAGGACAGCCCGGAGAGGACCGAGCCCAGAGCGCTGTCCGGAGGTGACAACACGGGGCTGCAGGGACCGCGGCCGGAGACAGCGTGGGGGATGCGTCCCCTGGGCTCCCCAGGCTGGGGCAGAACAACCACGGACACGTCCAGGGCAGAGCACCCTGCAGGGATGTGATAAGCTTTGATTTGTTTCACTGATGTCTCATTTTTAACAGACTTCTGAACCATCTTGGTGCCTCGTGTGACATGTTCTGCAGTTTCAGGCCCTGCAGGACCGCCCCAGCTTTACTGGGGATGTGTTGAAAGGGAGTGTCCACCCCTAGACCCTGCTTTTCACGAGGGCACAGCGGCCCAAACCCTCCCCAGCTATCTCACAGTGCATCTGGCACAAAGCAGCAGCAAAGTCACCGACGGCTCTGCAAGGCACCGTTGCTGCATCCCAGCCACGTGCCAGGCAGAGCCGCACTTGCTCCTGCTGCGGAGCTGCAGGGGAAGCCGCTAGCAGAGGCTCAGGAGAGCCGGGGCCGCACGCACAGCCCCTTGCCACCCCGCAGCTCTGCGCCCACGTTACTCGGCTAAAGGCACCTGAACAGCCAAAGCTGCGTCCCGGGAAGGCCCAAGGGAGGAGTCCTCTCCTAGGGAAGCACAGGGGCACCTCGGCGGCTGCAGCCCTGGCTGGCACACCGGGATGCGGCCTTGTGCTTCCAGCAGAACAGAGACAGCCGCCTTGGAGATCACGACCTTCCGCACCCAACACACACGTTCCGCTCACTGCATTTGTTTGGCCATTTCAACCCTCCCAAAAAGAGTCACTAGAATTTTAACAACTTTCACACATAAAATATTCCCTTTTCACACACTGAACGTACAGAATCTACACGCACACAAGACTCACGCTTCGAGAATAAGTTCACGAGCGGAGTTACACTGTAAACAGAAAAACAACTTTCCACGTCAGCTGCTCCAGGTCCAGATGCGTTCCCTGTTCTGCAGCACACCAGACACATATGATTAGAAGGAACATACCAGGTATTGCAACTATTAAACTGTTAGATACAATTTACAATGGCCATAACCCACTTGTCGTTGGTCTTTGCTAAAGTTAACCAGAGGTTTGTCCGGTATTTAACAGCCGGGGGAACGAACTGGCTTCAAGACTTGTTGCACAAGAGTTTGCACTGTTGTTTTGCTCACTCGTAAGCTTTTCTTTTAACTTGGTTTGCTCAAGGTAAGAAAAATTGGAGGCTGACCGAGACGGGGCTTCCTGGCTTTGCTCCCTTTGGTACCAACTGCCCAACTGAACCATTTTGTTCACACTTGGAGGTGCCTGGACCCAGTAGGGATCTGTTCTGCAGAGCTGGGGCCTGCAAGCCTCCCGGGGCCGCGTTATGCATCGCTTCTCGAGGCCGCCCGTGCGCTGCAGCTCTCGCCCGGGGCCGCGGCAGCCGGCGCGCAGCGTCCGGGTTGCGGCGCGCGGCCGACGCGCTCCTGGCGCAGCTGCACATCCCGCGGCCCCGCCGCCCCGTGCCCTGCCGAAGCACTGCCCGTGCATGCGCTATCCTCCTTGCGACGCCGTTTGGCTGGGCCGCTTGGGGACCGGGCGGGGAGGTGCCGACCTGGTGGCACCAAGGCGGGAGGAGCGCTGCAGCCCGCGCACCAGGGCCAGGCCGCGCGTGCAGGAAAGGGGCCACGCGGCCCCGGGGAGCGGGTGCCGCCGTGCCCGGCCCTGCCGCCCATGGATGCTGCTTCCCGACTCCTCCGCGCGCACGGCGCCCGCTGCGACGCCGCCGGCCGCCCCCGGCCCTGCCGGGCTCCGGCTGCACGTGCCGAGCAGCTCGGGTCTTCCAGGAAAAATGCCATTATTAAAATGAGCTTAGTAAACAATAATCATAGGAATAGTTAATAAGCACAGCCTTTCTGTGCTAAGTAGGAAATTAGATCCACTGCCCCATTACTGTTTTGAGTGAGAAAGCAATGATGCCTTTAATTATGCATGGTCTGCTTTATTTGAACTGTGCTGGCTGTTGTGAGGGAAATAATCAATGCAAACGCCTCCCGAGGTCGCTCCCGAGGCGGGCGCAAAATGAACTAAGTGAGCAGAGCACTGCCTATAATCATATCAAGCAAATCCCCAGGTACCAGCCCTGGAATCACACACATATGATTTATACACTCTCAACAACTCAACACTGACACCCCGAGCCATTTTAACAGCAGAGCTTGCATATTGCTTTAAATTCTGATCTCCACATGACAAGTCAAATTTCTGAAGTTGGAATGAATTCTGTGCATCTTTAAAGTGAATAGAACCTATACCAAACTCAGTGGGAACCTTGCTTAATTACAGAACACAGGATTCAACCCATTTTTTTTAAAAACAGTTCCTGTTGTATGGTTTTTAAGCAGGGCTTCCAGATGCAGCTCTTCAGACTAAAGATGCTCCTAGCAGAAGGTCAACAAAAAAAAAAAAAAAAAAAAAAAAAAGAAAGCAAGAACCAAACCACGGTCTAGTGAGATGGAAGTCCAGTCTGGAGGTGTTTTCCTTTAATTTCTGCACTGCCAGAGTATTTAGCCTATCAACTTTGATATGAATTTGTTTGTGAAGCTCCCCATTTTTATTTTCCCCCCCCGTCAGGGCTCACCTTTGTAGACATGTTTTATCGCTGCAGGAATACCAAGAATATTCGAGGCCTCTGCAGGAGCCCCGTCCTGCCCCGCGCTCCCGGCTCCGTGCCAGCGGCGCTGCCCGAGGCCTTGCCATCACCGTGCCACCCCCGGCACGCGCCGCCGGCACCGAGCAGTCCTATGGATCAGGAGGGGACAAATCCCCACTGCTTTACATCCCCGTGAACCCAATTGCTTCAGTTTGCAGCCTGTACATCACACCTGCCAGGGAAATAGCCCTGCCGCTCCCTCACACGCAGCCCCGGTCCGTGACGGATTTGGCAGCCAGACTCGGGTATCCAAGTCCCGGTTGGCGCACCGGGGCACACACACGGAGGCGGCACAGCGCTCCTGCACGCTGCCATTCCTCACAGCCGCTGCCTGCAGGAATTCCTCAGGTGCAGCCCAAGGAGCACAATTGCTCCCAGCCCATCTGCTGCAGCACGAAACCAGGGCTCTGCACTGGACATTACCTCCACTGCCATGGAGGTGGCAAGTCCCCAGCAGACCCAGGGCCCTCTGGAAAGGTAAACGTCTGCAGGGCAGGACCTGCAAAGGAACAACGCTCTGCACATGCACGGGTCGGCCCTGCGTGGCCACCGGCGCTGGGTTCACAGCCACGTCCACGCTCTCCTGAGCGGGAATGGCCGTGTTGGAGCAGGCCTGGTCGCCAGCACGCAGGTGTCCTCCTCACCGCACGTGCATGCGGCACAGGACGCTACGGCAGCAGTTTTCTGCTGCTCACACCGCCCGTCTCCCAGCGCTGCGCTTCGCTGACCTGCAGGCGCGCAAAGCGAGGAGGCTTCTGCCCTGTCGTATGTTTTCCTTCGGCAACAGCTGCCTCCCCAAATAACTTAAAAACTGCTGAGCTACAAAGTTTGCATAAATTTCTCTCCACAAAAATCTTCCTAAGCTGTCCCATGCAAGACACTGCTCCAAAATGCACAGTAAGATTTTTTTTTTGCTCACATCTGAACTACCACCGTGTTTGTTCTGCAGAGTTTTCTGAAATCAAGACACTGCTAGTGAAGTTACCAAGACAGGCTTATAAAGAAGTTCCTTAGTACACATCTTGGATGTTTGTGCAAGGACATCTGCTCTGCACTCCAAACACAAGATTTCTGCAGGTCCTTCATCCATCTGTTAAAAGGAGTTTGATCTTCCACAGAGACGTGCACTGGCGTGAACTTCACCCTAAGGAGTTAAATCAGCTTTTGTGATGGAAGCTCTCATGATAAAAATAGATCCTCCTGGTCTCAAGGATTTGTTTAGTGCATGATTTAAGGAGGCTTATTGAACTGTTCTGAGCAGTTTGTTTTGTTGCACAGAAAAAGTATTTGTCAAAAAAATTCTTTCTTTCACCAAGATTCATTTGAATAGGCTCTGCTGTGCTGGCCACGTATGGGAAAATGCTAAGGTCTCCTTTTCATACTGAAAAGCAAGCTTGTACTCAGCATTTCTGCTAAAAATAAGTAGTTGCCTGTACTAAGAGCAGATGTTGATCTATAATTACTGTACAGAATCCTGTAACTGATCTCTGAGCATGTTACCATAAATCTTTAACGGTAAATAAGTCAGAATAGAGGTATCTGGGATCACGAAGAGGCGGCATTTCACGCAACTTCAAACTTTTCCATTCTACAAGCGGAGCAGCTAGCTCCAGCCCGTGCCAAGAAATCCAACAACAGGCTGTGGTTATTATCTGTGTTCACGGCTGGATCTGACTATTTAATGCTCTTGAAGCTGAAGTGCTGTAAACCCGATGCTAGAAAAATACATCCATCACCATGATTTCTGTGAGCTGGGCAGAGTTGCCTATCAGGTAGTTCAAGATTATTTGACTGTGGAAACACTACTGTATTTATTGATGTTTATGGTGGCCGTTCCTGGTCATCTAGAAATAAATTGCAAACAGGATTGACAGCGAGTGGCCAGGAGCTTGGCGACCCTAGAAGCGGTGATGGGTGCCAGCCCTGAGCAATGCAGGAAGGCAGTGGTGACCTCCTGCCCACCCGGCGGCACCAGCACAGAGGATGCAACGCTTCCCATCGGGGGCACTGCCCCAACAGCAGCTTCTCCGAGATGGACCTCACGGGAAAGCACCATCAGCAGTTTAGGGCTGATCACCAGCACAAGCAACCACCACCCAAGGCGGAGACAGTCCAGGAGCTCTAACAGGACCTGCACCCTCCCCTTGCCCGACACAGCGCGAGGCCAGCGGAGCAGCCCACCCGTGACAGCGTCTCCTCGGGCAGGATCCGGGGTCGCCCAGCCACACACACGTGCACACACACACACACACATCTGCACATGCTCACGTTCTCCGGTTCTTTAAAGAAAATACAGGATTGCACAAGCGTCATGTATTTTAAGCTGATACACTGGGGAATTTTCAGACCAAAAATGCCTTAACCAGAAAACTGCATTTTCCTTGCTCTAAAGAACTCAGAAGAATTCATATACAAATGATGACAAATACTTCATTCAAAGAGCCAGTGACTCCCCGAGCAGAGGGAAGAGGGCCAGCGCGAGCAGCCAGCGCGGCTGCATGCAGCTCGCCCCTCTGCTTCGAGACCACAGGAATTGTTTATCACGGAGACTCTCCCAGCCTAATTGAAACCAGCCCTGACTTTTGAACCTGCAAGCACTAAAGAAACTTTAAGTGTTTTCTCCCACTGAGATTTAGCCTATGGGGACTGCTCATTGCTCACCCCTCAGTCATTTTCAGTTCATTTTATCTCCACCTTGAAGGAAACCTTAGTCTAAAAGATGTCTTAACAATTCTCCGATAAAACATTATATTCATAGGAAAATAACATTCAAGACTCTATTGCCCATATTGCATCTTTCTAGGGTTATTGATACTAAGTTTGAATCTATACTTCAACAGCCCATGTTGAATAGGATCTTGGTGGTTCACACTTGTAACTTGCAGCTTAGGGACTTCAGCAACATGCAGCCTGTTCTCACTTATGACTTTCCCAAGCACCTAGAAACAGGAATTTGCACAAGGAATTGGAAAGAGAGAGGTCAGCTCACCCTTGAGCTGGTTTAACCTTTACAAAAGGTAGCCAAGTCCGTGCAGTCCCGGGCAGGTATGCTGCCTGCCCTACACACCGGCAGGAAGGATTTTTTTTCAGTACACAGCAGCATTTGGATGCTGCAGCAGGACACCAACGCATAATACCCTCCACAGAAAAACAGGCTGGAAAAACAAGACAAGAAACACGGGCTACTGCCAACACGCAGCCCAGAGCCTCCTCGCGATGGCACCGAGATGCTGCCGTCACTGGCCCTGGCAGCCTGACACCCCCAGCTCCTCGCAGCCCCCGGGACACCACGCGGTGCACTGCGGATTAAGTCAGGACAAGCAGGCAGGCAGCAGCACATTTATCTTCTCTGCAAACATCAGTTCCAGGAGAGATTCCACAGATAAGACAAGTTCATTCAAATTCATTCATCTGAGAATAGAAACCTGAGCCAAAACTAACATACATTTTATGCTTATTTACAGACCACCAGAGACTAAAGGATTCACCAAGAAGCTCACAGGTACCTTCTCCGCGGCGGCAGGGAGACACCAAAGGCTCCTCGTCTGGGAGGTCGCTCCACCCGCCGTGCCGGGGCGCCCGTCCCTCGCCGGAGCCGCCTATGCCATGGAGCATCCAGCAGCAAGGCAGGCGCTGCCTGGACGGGCGGCTCATGTCGCTGCAACAGCAGTCAAGTAGCCACCGGCTCGCAAGCCAGGAGAAGGGCTTGCTGCCCAAGCAAACAGAAACCTTCCCCGTGTTCCTGGAACGCAGCACCCCATGGAGACAGCCGCAGCATCCCACACTGATGCTGCCAAACGCTCTGCGGAGGAGCCAGGGCTGCGCACAGATCCTTTTTAAACCTCTGCAGAGCCCAGGTGAAGCCCATGACGAGCAGCTGCAGCCTCAGCTGCGCCCGGGCAGCCCGGCAAGAGGCACGA
Source organism: Tinamus guttatus (assembly GCF_059628265.1). Taxonomy (NCBI): domain Eukaryota; kingdom Metazoa; phylum Chordata; class Aves; order Tinamiformes; family Tinamidae; genus Tinamus; species Tinamus guttatus. Next base: position 5,004,833 of record NW_028288760.1, on the reverse strand, counting down.
GTGCCTTGGGAGCTTGGCTCGAGGGCAGCCCTGTGCTGCAGCCACGATAACCTGCATCTCCCCTGCCTATGCTCTGCTCTTGGCGAAGGTCAGCTCCTTCCTCCCCGTCCCGTAGGTAAGAATGCATGCAGCCATGTCTCTGCTGGAGCCGGTGGCACCATCTGTGGTTTGCAATAAGACATTTCCAGCTTCCTCTGGTGCCATCCCCAGAACCGTGTCTTGGTGCCGCGGCTTGTGGACAGGTCATGCCACACGTGAATGAGATAGCAGTGATGTTCTTGAGCGAAGGAAGGAAGGAGCAGGGACTCGCTCAGCAACCCTGTACAAGGAACCCCTCTAGAAAGAAAGGGCTGACTCCCTTTTCTACTCCAAATGTGACACACTTTTTCACGGCATCGCCTCTTCCAAGCCCTGTCCAGTCCCAGGACCTCTCCAGGGGTCCCGGCTGCCATGCGGGAGAACACAGGGGGATGAGCAGCATGTGGCGGCTGCTGGCCTGGGTGCTCACACACGGGTATGCGGCCGGTCTCCAAACACACGGATACGGCTGGGACGGGGCCATCACGGACGCCACGGTCCCGCTCGTGGCACACGCACGGGGATAGCGAGGCCCAGGGCCATCCCCGGCGCCCACGGGCGGCAGCGCCGCGTCCTCCGCCCCGGTCCGCGGGAGCCCCGCGGCACCGCTCCGCTGCCTCCCCTGCTCGCAGGCTGCGGGTGCTCCCTGTGGTGGAGCGGGAAGGCTTGGGGGCTTTGGATGAGCTCCCGGCACGGGAAGAGCCGTGTCAGCACGGCACCGTGCCCGGGCTGCGCAAGGAGTCAAGCTCACCTGGAAGTGGGATGGGGGCAGAACTGCTTGGGAACTGCTTATGGCGGCAGCCAGGCCGGAGCCCGTCCCGTCGTCGCTCGTACGACGGGGTCGGCCCAGCACCACGACATGGCGGCAGTGCCTGCGTCACGCACGCAGGGCAGCCCCGCTGGGCACCGATGCCCCGGCACAGGCCGGCGCGCGCCACCCGCCCGCCGCGGCCCCGCTCCGGTGGCTGGGGGGACGAGGCGCTCGCTGCCCTGTGCCCGAACGCGCGACGTGTGCGTGCCCGCCACGACCGCGGCCCCAAGGCCTCCTCAGCCGGGGCGGCCCTGCGGCTGGAGCCGGGAAGCACTCTCCATTTATTAACATCATCTTCTTCACCGGGCCTTACAAAGCTCGTGCCCCCCACGGCCGCTCCCCAGAGGTCTGTGCTGGACCGCGCTCCATAAACTTTGCACGGGTCTTGCCTTCTGTGGAAGTGTTGTGGATCTACCCTGACGTGAGGCAAAAATTTGGCTAGGAGATGTGAAATTAGGAATCTAACCTCTACAAAGTCCCGGCATAACACAAACCAAATTCAAACACCAGACACAAAATATTTTCTTTTGAAAATTCTTGCATTTTTAAAGCTCAAATTCATTCCAGCCCATGTGACTCTCGTTGGCAGCCAGCTTAGCACTGCTCCCTACTGTCAGTACTAAAACAAACAGAAATTTACAGCCCTTTCTCCTTTCAGAATCGTCACAGAGCAAATTACTCAAAACAAATAATATATATGTTGATTTACCCCTTTCCTGTGGGTCTGGGGGTCTCCATTTATCCGTGAGGGTGGCCATAGCACACGCACCTCTTGGCGATCTCTGTTGCTTATAAGACTTTTCTGTATTACCCTTTTCTTGTGCAGTTTTTGAATTCTAACCCCAATATCTGTACCACGTCACAGAATTCTGTGCCAGTACCTTGCTCTGCACAGCTCTGCTCCTAGCAGTACTAACACACACTGAAAAATGTGTCCTGAAGAATAAACAAAAGTTAGTTTACTTGCTTTTTCACAAATTTGTGCACAAGTGAAGTTTAACTGCCAGGTCTGTTCAGAAATGAGATGCAAGACCATAAGCAACAGATAAAAAGCTTAACAATATGAGAAAAAAAAAAGATTTTTTCAGAGGAATATTCAGTCATTCAGGATGAACGTCCCACCATTTCGAAGGAGTCACTTCTGCTTATTGGCCAATACTGGCGATATATATTTTTGTTGGGAGCGGCAGGATCGAGGTCCTCCTCCCCAGTGCACGTTGTGGTGCTCAGCAGCTCCGGACCCAGCTGCTATCCGATCACCCCGGCAGGAACGCGGCCACGTGCATGGCCCAGGACAGCGCTGGCTCCGAACAGGAACTGACCCCTCACTGACAGTCCTGCTTTTTTATGAGAATGAGTTCATAAAAGATCCCGCAGATCCACCTAAAGCTCCTTCCTCTCCGAATTTCCTCCTGACGCAGCTCATTGAAGTCCCAGGATGGCCTTTATTAGAGCATGTGCTGGGGCTTCAGATGCGGAGCGAGATTTTGAAAGGCAGCATCTGTCTCCGCAGGCAGGAAAGCCCTTTTGTTCACATATTGCCCTGCCGCACATAGCAAGGCGCTCAGCTCCAGCCGTAAACGCTTGATCTTCCCTAGAAAGTCTCTACTTTCACTTATCAGCCTGACATCTCACAGCGGGGCCACCGGCCCGGCCGCGGCGCTGGCTCCAGGGCTCGCAGGCTGGAAGCAGAGCGGGGCGGCAAGGTGGCCGGCTCCCTGGGACCCTCCAGCGCAGTTCAAAGTGACATGTTTCAAACAGCCCTCTCCTCCCTACCCAGCGCCTTCAAAGCGCACGCGGCTTTATTGCCTGGAGCACGTCAAGTTTTCATCCCGGGACTCGCGGCGGTTGCTCCCAGCCGAGGACAGAGTGCAGCCCTGCACACACATCGGCATCCTGCTCCTCCATGGCTCTTTTTTTAAGAAGAGTTTAAAGCCGATCCAGTTGCTCGAGTCCATGCTTTGATTTTTACCATGCTGTTCATCCTTGCAGCTCTGCTGCCAGAGCTCTCATACAAGTAATTTTAAGCAGAAATGCGGCAGCCCAGAAAATGAAAAAGGAAAGAAAAGCTCCCCAGCGCTTGGACTCCGCAGCATAAGACAAAACTTCTCTGAACTAGAAAATGAGTTAGCACATAATTAGGGGGTTTCCCAAAGAGACTGAATAATTCATGGAAAGTTCCTGACATGTTCCCGGCATGTTTGGTCCAGTCACGCCTTTGTGCAATGCTCACTCTGACATCACAGCGCCAGGAGACGACGTTTTCAAAGAAAAAACACTTACTGTGAAGCCAGCAGAGTGGGAGCTCCAGAAACTGCTAAACTTGGAGCGTTTTCCTACATCGTTACTTTATAAAAGGAAAAGGAAAACATTCCTGGCTGTGTGCAATGTGTGCTGGAGTCACAGGATCCTGCTTGTAACAACTCCCCGTCCCCTCGTCGCCGCTGGGATGAGCCGCGCTCGCGAGGAGGGAGCAGCGGCGTGCGGGGAGCGAGGCCCGCGGCAGCCCCCGGCGGAACCGGCCTCGTCCGTCACGGCGCTGCGGCCCCGCGCGCGGAGCCGCGGACAGCGCCGGCCCGGGCAGAGAGCGAGGGGCTTCGCGCGGCGCGAAGATGCGGGCCCTGTTTATCTAATGGTTGGAAAGTTTACAAGAAAACAGCAAACTTCGTGCTGTGGTTGTTGAACTGGAGTAGTGCTTTACTAGAACCAGGTTTTTTCGGTAATTTTGCGGTTGTAACAACTATTTTCTTTACATACTGCTATAGAAAAGGGACTCTTTTTAACTTAATTGAAGACACTATCAAGAGTAAATATACTGGGGCTTTTAATAGAAACAGTATGAGGAGAACATTCAAAGCTAAATAATCAGAAGCAATTTGTGTTCATGAGCAGAATGATGTGTCATTTTTTTCCCTTGCAGCGCTCTGTACTGAATCCGTTTTGAGACTGTGGCAAACTTTAAACCTATCTTAAAATAATGAACAGCAGTGAGGGTTGAAGATAGTTTGAAAAATACGCTGGAAAGAGAAAACATATGCCACAGAGTGTGGTGCAAAAGTCATATTTCATGCATGACTTTAGAGAATGTTAATAAGGATTAGAACCATACTTCACCAGAATAACAATCAGTCAAAGAAGTGTAATTAATTTTTCTTTAGATCTCTGTTAGACAAAAATACAGGAGAGATAGCGTTGTTGCCTATAGATTTCACTCTCGCTAAGAAATATAGCCGCTACACACACGTCATAATTGCACACTTAACTGGAGTGTAGTACAAGACTCATTTGCTTTATAGTTGCTGGTTTTATAATATTATGAATCCAAAAATATTTTAAACTTCAATTTTTTGCTTTGGCCAATAAATATGATTAAGATAATACATCCAAAAACATATGTAAGCTGTGTACGCAAGACATATGGAAAACAGATGTGTTCTTAATTTACATATGACCTAAAAAACCAGCTGATTACCAGAGATGGCACTCGGGGCCGCCTGGCGCTCTGCTGCCAGCTCAGCACCCTTCCCCGGCCCGCGGATCGCTCCGAGCGAGAGGCCGCGTCCCCGGCACGGCGGCGCGAGCGGACATGGAGACCGCTCGTCTCCAAGGCGGTTGTTTGGAGCGCTCTCTGCAGAGCTCCACGCGTGCGCGCCGGCACGGCCACGGCGCCCGCACAGCCCCGCTCGCTGCCGCTGCGCCAGTCCCGCCGAGCCCGTGTCGCTTCTCCTCCAAAACCACAATGGAACCAGCAAGGGCCTTCTTAACTGCGCCCTCAAGATTCAGCTTCTCTAGAGACCGTGCTCTCATCTTTTTTTTTTTTTTTTTTTAGTATAACTGATAAGAAAACAGTAACTTAGCACCGCTTATAAAAGGCAATGAAAACCTTAGCGTACGAGGCTGCTTTGAGGAATAAGCAAGCAAGGCGCAAAGTAATCATGTTAGTTACTAACATCAAAATTGGGCTGCAAAGGGGACCACAGAAAGAGGAGATTCCTAATCCATTTTTAAAAGAAAAAAATAATTTTCTAGCTGTTTGCTGGGAAGAGATGGTTCAAGTCATGGGGGAGAGCGTCAGAGGGACACGATAGCTGTTCCAAAACAGCTAATTGAGCAAAACGTTTGTAAATAAAAATGCGTCTTTTTTTAGGCAGACGTTTGTCACAGCTAGGAAATCCTGCTCTCGCGCCAGGCTGCCGCTGGCAGCAGCCCCGGGCAGGACTCCAGCGCGTCCCACACCGCGATGCGGCGCGTACGGGGCTGCCGCTGCCCTCGCGGTTCACTGCGGCCTCTCCCGTCCATCCCCGCCCTGCTGCCCGTGGTGGATCCTCATCCGCTCGGAGCAGGACCAGGAGGTCCCGTCCCGCTCCATCCCGCGCAGGACGTGGGTGCTCTCCTGGGCACAGCACTGGGAGAAGGCGGCACGTGGAAGGGAGCACGGATGAACTGCAGGGTTAGGATGCTGAGCAGTTCCTCTGCCTCCTCTCCTTCCCCAGGATTCTCCTTCCTGCATCCCAGCATCCCTCCTCTTCTCAGGAGATGCGTTCCCATCAGACGAGGCAATGGGGCACGCAGCTCCGGGACCCGCAGCGCTGGCTCCGCTCCTGCACGGCAGCGCTCCCGCAGTCCGGCTCTGCCCGCAGTGCTCATCTCCCTTCTCGCAGCTGGCCAGGATCCCACCTTGCAAACCTACCCAGCAGGACAAGTAGTTCTCTCTGCGATAAACCCTAAAGACGTGACCCTGGGAGAGGGGGCCCCCGTATCGAGGAAAAGAAATAAAGAACAATCTATGGGAAAGAAGCCAGGCTGTGGGCTGGTGGGGGCACTTCCTCGGCCTCGTGATCCAAACCATCTGCACCGCCTCGCTGGCCACGCGGACCCCGCGTCCCTCCGAGCCGGCGTTCCCCGGCCGCGGCCTCGCCGGGTCACAGCCCTCGCACACAAATCACGGAGCCCAGGGAGGAGGCCGAGGGCCCCGCAGGAAGATCTGAAATCCAATCCCCCCAGGGCTTTTCTTTCTTTCCCCTTCTTTGGCCCAAACAAGAGCTATTTTTCTTTCAATGAGCACGTGTTGGCATCCGCTGCTGCTAGCACGGAGCAGCTCTGGTGCTGGGATGCGGCTGTGTGTGCTGGATTGTGGCCGAGGTGTGTCCCAGTGCGGTCCCGGAGCGTCCTGGAGCATCCTGGAGCACACGCTGCATCGCACGGCGCCCAGGAACACAGACCGGCTGGTTTACGCTGCGTGATACCTGCCTGGGAGCCTGTTTTTAACTGTGCTATTGCCCCTTACACACAGAAGGTGGAACCCAGGAGATTGGCGCTCTCCAGAACTGCTTTCCAAAGTCGTTTTCTCTGAAATACCCCTGGCCGCTCTGGTTTGCACGTAGTCCTTCTGCAGTGCTAAACGCAGCCCGACTCCTGCTCCGCCGTGGGGATTTCTTTACCGGTTTGATGCATCCGGGGCTGCTCGCTGCCCACCAAGGCCTTGAGCCCAGTCACGCTCCAATGTCTCGCCCTCTGCCGTAGCTCGGCCGATCCATAACTGACCTTAAAAGTCTGCAGATACTTCAGTTGCCCCTTCCCCAGCCGCATGGATCGTGCGGGCATTTCAAACTGCCTTCAGTTCGCTGTGCGCAGCCCCGTCCTCACCGCAGACCGACGTCAAAGCGAACACGATGTGTGACGGGGCTCCGGCCGACGGCGTCCTGCGGAGGAGCAGCTCTGTGGATGGGTGGATGGAGCACCGGCTCCCGGGGGCTCGTCCCGCCGCGGGGTTTGCAGAGGCACCGCGGCCGCACGTCCAGGCACCGGGGCTGCGCGTCCAGCACTGCACGTCCTTGCTCCTGCTGCATGGCCGTGGCCACCAAGGCTATGGGGGACACGAGCAGGACCGGGGCGCAGACGGGCCTGGCCACAGCACCCCAGCACCAGCCTGGGAAAGGGCCACGGAGACGCAACCGTCCCCGGAGAGAGACCCATGCACCAGGGAGGAGCACGAGGACGCCAGGAGCCAGGGTGGGAAAGGGGAATTCCAGAGAGATAATTTCTTGAAACACTTAATTAGCACTGGCTTCTAACATTAAAATTACTAAAAAAAAAAAAAAAAGAAAAGAAAAGAAAGAAAAAAAAGTAAAGATGAAAATAAAGAGGTGCTGGACGCACCTTGCTGCCGAGAAGCGCCTGTTGAGCTGGCTCCTTGAAAATGACTTTAAGGAAGTTTGAAGCACTATCACTCCCAATAATGCCAGGCTGGATGAAAGGAAAATAATCTTAAGACTTTCCCCTTCCCTTGCTCTTGATTACAGCTTGGGAAAATATTTAACATGAGAAAAAAGTAATTAGTCTGTCTCCCAGGATGCAGCACTCTCCCGCAATTGCCCCGACTCTGTTCCAAAAATTGGAGCAACCAGTACAAACTCCATGAATCCACCAAGGAGGCAACTCTTCAAATACTTGTGGTTTCCCACATTTTCCAAGAAAAATAAAAAGATTTATAGTTTCTCATGTTAAATCTGAGAGGCTAAACTTCGAGGGACATACTTGCCCACCTGCTGCATGTGTATTAGTTCTAGCTGAAGAGAAGTCAATAAAAATGGAGAAAGAAGAATTTGCAGGGCTGGTTAAAGTAATAAGATTTGTTTCAGAGCATCTGATCTTTAGACTAACAGACTTCCAAACAGTTGGACAAGTAAATAAAGCACCGCAGGGAACCGCTAGTTGAAATAGGTTTCCGCAGGGACAGGCACAAAGGAATTCCTGCAGCTAAGAAAGGGCTGTGGCTATGAAACTAAAATACCAACTATCAGGGTGAACGGCTGACTTGTACAGCACTTAAGAGTAAATTCTGTAGGTATCCAGGCATCAGGGGCTGCGTAAAGTTCTGTCCGGAGCTTCAGAGAATATTAAACCCATTAATAATTACCACTGAACAACAACAATATTTTGCACTTCACGGTGATCCTGCGCTTCTGAAAAGGGAGGTTGTTTTTAGTACCACTTGCTTCATTTTATGGATGGAAGACTCGAAAAAAAATAGTGCCATATTTCACTGTATAGTGCAGAAGACATGAAGCAAAGAGAAATATCTGCTTTAAGAACCTTATTTTCTTTAGAGAAATAAGAGAGAACCCCAAACAAAAGCAGTTGAAGCCCAGACTGAGCGGCACGTACGCGGCCCGCCCGGAGCGCGGCAGGGCGGCCAACGGCAGCGAGCGCGCGGCGCGGGCGCGCGGGGACGCGTACAGTAGGCAGCGCGTTCCGCTCCAGCAGAGCAGAGCGCGGACGTGAACAAAGCAGGAGATGTCCCATGTTCATCCCGCTGCCAGGGGGTGGAGGTGACACTGTTGTAAGGTGCCATCTGACCAGGGCTTCTTTTCTGTGCTTGACATGAATAAGGGGATTAGGACGGGAGTTTCCGCGAGCTCACTCCACGGGACAAAGGGCCCCGCGGTTTAGTGTCACAGTGCCTGATAAAAGTACAGGAGGCTGTCAATCAGCCGCACCACGGCACTTGTGTCCGTGACATAATCTTATTAGAAGATAAACCAGCGAAATCCTTTTCATGATGAAAAGTTACATTTAATTGCTCCTTTGCTCTGCTTTCCTTTCTCTTGTTCATTTGTCCATTGAGCCCGGTTAACGCGGCACAGGGGCAGGGAGATGCGAGCCCGCGGACCGACACCGTGTTCATAACGAATCAGCGCCCTTGCAGCTGCCAATGGATGCCTTGGAGGTGCAGCGAGAGTCACTTGCAATCCTTTAAACACAGGGTCAGAAGAATTACTGCATTAATTAGCAGGCGTTCTCATGCACCAGGATAAAGTTAAATGTTGTGTCACTTTTTTTAATGCATAAGCAACTTGACAAAAAGAGGCAAAAATTGCCAAGCTCGGTCTCTGCGCAACAGACTAAAGGGGAATTTTTTTGTTAAGGCTTGCTAAGGAAACAATCCATATTAACTGCCTAAAAAGGATTGTTTCACTTGTGACTAACTTCAGGTTTGCTTCCTTTCTGTCCCACAAAGCTGATGCCCTTCTGTTCCACAAAGCTGAGCCGCTGCCCCAGGGAAGCTGAGGGAAACCACCCGGCCTTGGCTCAGCAGCGCCGGTGTCCCTGGGGACGCAGCCAGCCCTCGGGAGCCCCGTGCCCGGTGAGGCAGGAAGGGACCGTGAGGTTGGCACAAGGCTTTGGGACAGCGCGGTGCGTCGGGAGAGCTGGACGCCCGGACACGAGCAGCCCTGCACGGTGCCGGGACGTCCTCTCCTGGGATGCTGCAGGTGCAGGGCGCACACGTGCACGCATGCGCACGACGGCGTGCACGCATGCACAAGTGCATGCCCACGAGCGCAGGCACATGCCCTGCCGTGCGCACACAGGCACACGTGCGCGTCCTTGCCCAGGCGCAGCAGGGACGCGCATGTCCTCGAGCTGCAGCCGCGGGGCCTGGCCCAGGCCTGCAGGGCCAGCTGCAGCTCGGTGCATGCGGCACCCTGCCGCAGCCCTGCAGCCTGACATCCAGGCTGCCACGGACAAACCAGGGCGACGGCTCCCTCACTGCCATTAAACACCCCCAAAACCTCTGCCTGCAGCACTGAGGATGGCTCTGTCCATGCTGGATCAGCCGACAGGGAGCAGCAATCCCAACACCTGGCAACGCCCAGAGCAGTGGATGGGTAGTAAGCTCAGAAAAGTTCTAAAGCTATTTTCCAAGTATTTTTCAATTTGGGAAAGGAAGTTTGGATTTGATCTTCTTTCAATAGGATGGATCCAGCAAGGGCTGAATTTAAGGTCAAGAAACTTGTTCTGCAAATACCAGGGTGGACATACAGACAAATCCGGTCTGTCATTAATGGCATAGGTGTATTCTCCATAGCCCCAGAGCGCAGGTGACTTCACCTTGCTGACAGCTACTGAAGAGACCTGCTATAGCAAGGAAATCCACCACCTTGCTCCAGCGGGATCACTGCCCAGCCTGGCAGCTTTGCTTCTCAAAATATGCATACACTTGAAAATCATCATATGACTGTTACAATTAATAAGTGACAAATTTACATTCTCAGTAAACTACTGGTGTCATTGAGTGGCTCTATGGAGCTCCACCAAAGCCAGCTTTGCATCAAGCACCTGAGTGCACACATTACCCGAGAAACGTAGCCCCACAAACGTGAAATGCTGAAGGAAAAAACAAATTCCATTCATTTTGAACATGCTGTTCTGTATTCTGTCCAACTGCCTATTTGCAAACAAACCATCAGTTTAAAACAAGCTGAAATGTTTGGAGAAGTTAAATATCTAACTATTTCCCTTAACTCATTTGTTTTCTTGGAGAAAACAAATCTTACAAAATTCTTGAAGATAAAACCATTATCATGTAAGGTCTAAGAAAAATTCTGACAAGTGTCCTAATCTGCTTTCTTAATTAGGAATTTGGATGCAGCATCATAGCAGAGGAGGAACAGAATAGTTGATAGTAGAACAAAAGCACTGACATATAGGATTTTAGATTGGCTAAATCACTGGTAGCTGGTAAATTAGTGAAAGGACTACTGCTGGATTTCCAGGTTGCTATTGATATGTCTCTTAACATACCACGACACTTTAGCCATGGAAATCCAACTCCAGCTTCCAGGAGACAATTTCCAGACATTTCATATTTCTTTATTTTTCATATTTCTTTTCAAGGGGGAAAAAAAAGTTAATTTACCTGAATTACTATTTTCTCTAAAAACAACACTTTTTGTATTATGCATATTTACAAAGCCTGCATTATGCTTTCCAATCAGTAATCACACCCAAGGACCACTCCATACCTGCAGGTTCTGCATTAGAATCTGGAGACTCCCATAGCTAGATGGAGGAAACCAGGCTAGAACATCTGCACACAGGCTACTTGCTGCAAATCTGAATTTCCCGTGAATTTCCCCCAAAGCCCCGTGCTCAGCTCCCGGCTGGCTACTGGCGAGACGCGTCGGCTGCAAACCTGCGCTCATGGGACCCGGCAGCAGCAGCCAGGGAACAATGGCGAGAGAAACACGAATTTATTTTTACTGATCAAGCTTGCTCAGATGCAAGGAGCCATGAGGAAGTGCTGTCAGCTGCTGCCGAAATCTAAGAAAGTGGCCATTCAAGCACAGTAGGCCCTTGCAAACAGCTAATCCACGCAGCTGCAGTAGTTAAAGCAAACACAGCACCCTTCACTGCCCCATCAATTACACCTCCCCGAAAAAATTACACAAACTTTGCAGAATTTTTCAGAGAGAAGATGAATTCTTTTGGAGGCTTGAGGTCAAGACTGGGCTGTTTAAAGTATATTATTAACAAATAAACATTTATTGCAAAAAAACCCTATAGGCCTTTGGGGAGGAAAACGGTGTTATTTTTGGCATCAAATGACACAAGCCATTTATGACATGAATGGCTATCACCAACAGACTGATGAAATGGCAAATGTCTCCCACTTAACTTCCCCTGGCTTCCTGAATAAACTTTTTCAAATACTTTTTTCCTTCTGAAATGGCAATAAACTCCATGTAATTTTGGTTTTCTCCCTGTTCCAGCTACTTCAGGATCCGTCGCTGGGAAGGGCTGGCAGAGCTTCCAGAAGGAAGCCGAACCTCCCCGGAGCCGGGCCGACGAGCACGCCGGGGCCGGACCCGCAGCGCTGCCGGGCCGCAGCGCCGGCCTCCCGAGCGCCGGGTGAAAAGCTGACGTTTCACCACAAATGCACTAAATTGGATGTTACCACCCTTGCCACTGAACACACCCGCCCGGCCCACATGTGAGCTGAATTTCTAGGGAAAACACTTCAGCGGGAGCGGGTCCAGCTGCGCCGAGCACGGCCCTGTCCATCTGCGACGCTGGTGCTGCCTCCGGTGGGACCGTCCCCACCGCAGCTCCGGGAGGAGGCTGGGAGGAGGCCGCGGCCGGGCAAGGCGTTCCCGGGAATTGCCTGGGATCCCCGGGCTTCTCCCACGTGAAATTAATGCAGGCGCCGTCGAGGCTCATTTTCTCCACACCCACAGAGCGCGGCCGGGGACAGGCCCGGGCGCGGGCAGCAGCCTGACGCCGGGACGGGGCGCGCGGGGCCGCCGCGCCGGGGACACCGCGGCCGGGCTGACCTCTGCTGCACCCGCAATTCCGCACCGCTTCACACCCTGAAATGAAAGAACCCCCATCTTCTGCATCTTCCCTGCTCTCCTGTCCCCTTGCGGGTGCACGACCCACCAGACGCACGTGTGGGACACGCTGCAAACACGGGAGCCGGCGCAGCAGCACGTGGCCACGGCAGTGCTCGTCAGCCCCGCGCCACGTTCCAGCACGGGCAGGTGGGAGCCTTTGCGCGCAGGTCAGGAAACACCGATAAATGCAACATTGCAGTAAATCATTTCTAAAAAATGAAAGCGAAAAGATCATTAAAACTATGAAAAGACGTATGTATATCCTCCTGAGTGCCGAGTCTCCCGTTTGCATGTAATAAAAAACAGACTTTGACATGCTATAAAATTAGTAACCATACAATCGCTCCAGTACTTTTCCTCCTAAGATTTTGGGTGACGCGGTCACAAGGCACACAACGTGCACACCGGGACCTTGGACACCCTGGCTTGCACCGATCTCTGCTCGGAGGATTTTGCTCACTGTTTCTTGTCTTTCTTTTTCCTTTTCCTTCCTCACTCTGGACTCTAATCATTACACATCAGATGCTGGCCGTGGAGGAGTGACAATGAAATGTCTGTGCATCCTCAGCACGGTCACCAGTGTGGAGAAGCCAAGTGGCTCACAGGGGACCCCGCGTGCTCCGTCAGCAGAGCAAGGACACGTGCTCGCTCGCACCGAGGACCCGTGTGTCGCTGTTGTGGAGCCAGGACACGTGCTGCTTCCTGCAGGGCTGACGGATGGAGCAGGACCCCATGGCGCGCGCAGGGCCCCCGCGGCGGGGAGGGAGCTGACCTGGGCTCCCCGTGTCCCACCGCGCGGTCCACGCAGAGGAGAGCCCGGCCTGGCGGCCGCCCTCGCTACAGGGCTCACGGAGCAGCCGGCCCGTGCGCCACGGACGAGCTCCCGCAGCTCCCGCGCGCCAGCCGACCTCGCGCGGCACCGCGGCACGCCGGGGAGGCGGCTCCACGGCCCTCCCCGCGGGAGCCAGGATCTGCCGCTCGGCTAACGGGCCGGGTACCGGCGCGGACGGTGCCGGCTGCCCTGCAGCCCAGGCTGCGCCTGCTCCCACCTGAGGGCACCACGACGATGCTGCGCAGATCGCGAGAGCCGCGAGCAGCCGCCACGACACCGACAAACGCCTCCAAAGAGCAGCTCAAAAAGAGTATCACTCTTTCCTTCTCCAAATGCAAACTAGCTATCATAAAAATAACCACCCATAAAAGTTACAATTACAAAAAAAACCTTACCCATTTAAACTCTTTTTTAAAGACCTTTACTCGTGCTTGTTTTGTTGTTGTATTCAGTCCATGCAGATTCAGGCTGCGCAAAGGGCCAAACCCGGGAAGCCAACCTTGAGCAAACACCGGGGGGTCTGGTCCCCAGCACGTGCACACAAATGCCACCCGCGCTTCCTGGGCGCGCGCATGTGCGCTCTTGTACGTTATAAATAACACACTGATTGCAGTCAAACCAGGAGCCAAATCCTATCCTTTGATGAGCAGGGATGACTCCCATTGAAGTCAACAGGAATTGCATGTTCACAAGTTCATGTCAACATTTGCAGAGGGTGATTTTGTGCATATTAAAAGGCATGGTATGTTCTGGAGCAAACTAAATGACCTCCATGCCAAGGGTTGTCTGTAAACATGGCGACTTGCTATAGAGGTGTCACACACAAACCTCAAAGAGTCCTCAGCCGTATATCATTCCTTTTGTGTTATGCTGATATTGGAAGGCATTTGATCAATTTGTGCAGTAACAGTCCTGCCTTATCTATGCTGCAGATCAGTGTACAGTTTCAAAATGAACAAAAATACCAAACTAGAATTAATCACATTAGCAGTTCTTCTACTGCAGTGCAACCTTGCAAATGTCTACTTGCTCAGTCGCCCACGGCAAATAGTTTTTGAAAGGTGAGTAAAATACCCTAAGTTCTATGTGAGCATTGCGATAAGAAGCGCACAGGGAGGTTTTAGTCGGCTAGTAGATTCCCATCTCAGTCCTGAAAAGCTGTTGAAACAGATCCTAGGTTCCCTGGTAACACTGATCTCAACGTTTTATCTTCTAAAGACACCGTATACTTAATGTTGCATACATTCATTTTAAGTGTTTTACTTCTACATAATCTGCATTAAAATTGCATAATTTGCCACACATGGTGCTTTCTGCTTATAAGGTATATTGGCAGCCTATTTAACATCCAATAAATGGCAACGGCTACACATAGAATCTGTTCGCTTGGAAGCAGAAAACACTTGTTGTCATTAACTTGCCCAGGAGAAGCAGCACCTACGCTGCCAAATGGCTGTTTTGAGACGTGCTGGTCGCGTCGCGGGGACGGACCCCGTCCCTCCCGCGCGGCAGCAGCCTGCCCTTGCTTCCCATAACGCTGCGCGATGCCCGTGGCTGCTCCGCGCTCCGCGACTGCATTAGTCATAGTGATTGGACAAGTTTGTCAGGATACGTTCAAAGCAATTTCAGACATACCGAAAAGTAAAGCAATATTTCACGAGTGGAGTATCAGTCTAGCCAAAGCAAGTCCAGGAACTTGGAGTGAATGTAAGGTTAGTAGTTAATAATGAAAAAAGACAATGGCAAAGATCTGCCTCAAATTTATCTTGAATTTAAAGAAGCATCCAGAAACAGTGAATAATTTGCCTGAACAAGGCAAGCAAGATTTAGATCTATATTAGCATGTGTGTTATGAACACCAAAAAGCATTATGTCTAAACGAAAGAATGCTTGTTCCACCTTTAAATTATTATAATTTCTTTTTATCTCTTATGCTGCTTTAACTCAGAATTCTAACCTTTCTTTCAACATGCATCTTAATTGATATAAAGTTATTCACAAAATTTTCACATAGCTACTAATAGAGAAATGTGGTGCTTTTTCTTTCCCTCAATATTGTCAATGTTGTTACAGCTCCCACTGTTGTAAAATAAACTTATTTCTCAATAAATTTTTAAAAATACCTTAATTGAGAAAACACTTCTGCCTTCTACAAAATCTGACATTTTTAATCAGAGATCAAGTTTTAGCTAGCAGTTCTAGATAAAGCATACCACAACCATAAAATCTGTAAAGTCAGTGTTCAATAATCATTCCCTGCCCACTTGATACAGTTATTACAGTTCACTTACAGCAAGGAAATTTCCGTTCTTAATTGCACCCACCTAAATCAAAGTAACTCTCTTGATTTCAGAATCTGCTTGCCAGCTAACTTAGCTGTCAAGGTTCACGTCACATTGTTATACGTAACTAATCTTATCCTTTGTTTCAGAATAAATGTGGGGGTTTTATATTTTGTAATGAACAAGAAACTGTCATTTCATTATGAGTCAATCTCTGCCTCATGAGTAATACAATCATCCCCAAATCATGCCAAAAAAACTTTCTACCACACAAAACCGTCCAAGAGTAATGCTTGTAATGCTTGGTTTGTTTACCTTTGCTGGAGATCACTGTGCAATTCACTTCAGAGTTTTTTTATTTACTGACTTGCTTTCTTAGCGCACTTGAGCAGTAACATGACATACCACACAAAAGAAGAAAAAAAAAAAAGTGATCAAAAATAATTGCTTGCCCTGCTTGTTCTGTCCTTACGACCTGATACATCCGTGAGGGAGGATATCAATATAGGCTTTTTCCGTTATGCACTAGAGTTTAAAATTCACAGTCTTTTTGTGAGTTTGCATCTTATGCAACTCGCAAAATGGTCGGTGAGCCTAAGCAACAGAAAATCACTTTCTAATATTATCATGAAATCCTCCTAGTATATTTGCACACCACATTCCTACAAAACTGCCATGAACACTGAACCGAACAGGGATTGTGCAAACCAGGCACAAAATGTACGTGTCTATTTTCCAGCCTAATAATGATAAGAACAAAACGAAGCGTTTCTGTGACCCTCCTTCCCCCGCACGCTGCGCTGAGCGGTGAGCAGAGCTCCGGGAGGGCCTTTGCGCGCCCGGGGGCGCCGTGTCCCCGCACGCACCTCCGCGCCCGTCCCACGGCGCGGTTTTAAGAACATAAGTCATTACACGGCCGGCCCCGGCCCCTTCCTCGCGCGCTCCAGCCTCCCAGGCTTGCACAGGGAGCGTGGAGGAGACCACGCTCGGCCTCGGGATTTACAGTGTCTCTCTATTCCTCATTCCAGCACAAGGAGATATTTAAATAAATTGAAGCAAATTCTTGTTACAACAAGAAGAACATTAGCGAAGAAAAGCAGACTGAGTATAAATAGTATTCTTGTGAATTTTGTCTGGGGTAAAAAATAAAAATCTTTTTTTCAATTGGGGTCATAGCTCCATTACATAAAGAATATTCCTTTTTCCCTTGAACATTTCTTCCCAACTATCTTGACTAAATTAGGGCAGCCTCCAATCATTACTAAACGCCCCCCAGTTTTCAAGGCCACAACGGCCATCAGCATTTTAAGATGCATCTTGCTCTACAAGCTACCCCACATGGAAAGCAAGCAAGAACAGTATGTAGTCATAACTGAAATGCAGTAATAACATAATTAGTCTAAGTAGATACATTGCAATTCATCCATTTTATCACAATACATTATTTTTTTTAACAGGAAAAAAAAATGTGATGGATGCTTTTGAATTGGTTCAAAAGTTTAGGCCAAGAAATAATAAACACAGTTTCCTAACAGAATACAAAATGTTCCTGTTCTTTATACATCTCAGTGAATAATATTTTCAGAGCATATTTCACATTTATTGGTTATTCTTTCTAAGGTTGGTAGTTAAGGATTATAAATTATCCTCATATTAATATAATTGCATATTGTCTACATTGTGCAAAGGTCCTCCCTATCATTTTCTGTCACGGATTGGTGCAAATCGTATTTTGCTATTGTAACTGCTCTGCGCAGCAAGGTCTCGGTGCAGCCTGCACGAACCAGAGGGTTTCCTCGGTCCGGCCGCGCCGCGGGCAGCGCTCCCGCCGCGCAGCCCCTGTCCCCGCCGCGCCGCTGCGCCGTGGCCGTCCCCCTCGGCAGCGCTGCCGTCCCCGCGGCCGCCTCGAGGGCCTCGTGGGGCTGGGGAGCGCGGGGCTGCGCGGGGCTGCGTGGGGCTGCAGCAAGAAGTGCCAGCACGCTTCAGACACTTCTGAAAGCATTTTTAGTGGATGACATAACTCTGATCATTACTCCATGTCCTGGGCATGTGCTCGTGCTGCTCCCCTCTCTGTTCCAGGCAGCGCTGGGCTGTTCCCAGTGGCACGAGTCCCGGGGCCAGCAGGAGTGACGGGCAGGCGGGTACCCGGGCCCGGCGCCGCCGCGGGCGCTGCAGGGGCTGGCGCTTCCCCTTGGAGAGCTGCAAGGAAAGCTGAGCTCCGGTGGGCAGGGAGCCCCGCTCCGCGCGGCCGCGCGCTCCGCCGCCTCCCGCATTCCTCAGCCTGCTCCCGCGGCCCCAGCGGCCACCGAAATCACACACGTCCACCAAGAGCAACCTCTTGTTTCGTCCTGGGTGTAAAGCTAATGCAACTGAGATCCAGCAATCACTATTTTACTGATGTGAAAGGATTTCCAAAATGTGAAGAGGCAAAAATCTCCATGCTGCAACAAGACTTCCCAACACTGCCTCTGCTTTTTGCTAGGTAAACGCTGCTCCTGGCTGACTGCATGCAAAAAATAAGTTCAATCTCTAACAAGGAAAGGCTCAAGGATCAGGACAGTGCAAACAAATACCAGAAATACATAGAAACTTACTGCTCATAGCATGCCATATTAACGCTAAAACAATGTCTAACATATCCTGAAACTTTTAACAAAAAGCTATATATTCCTCTTTCTTGCCCTAAGCAAAACTTAAAATTAATTTATGAAAAATTATGAAATATTAAGAGTAATTCTTTGCTATCTTATTCCTTGAATAAATGATACTTTATAGTCTTTATTTTGAAAGCTACATTAAGAATATAGATCTTTTTACAAATTATATATTTCTTACATATGAAATATGTAACCTGAAACAGTTATCATTCTCAGCACATATTTTTTAAAAACATCAGCAAGAACTAGGGCAAATGGTTATATAACACTAAGTAGCCAGATAAAAACGAAGTAGAAAAGTATAACTGAAAAAGAGAGAGAGAGAGAGAGAGAATATACAGATGGGAAAGAAAAGTAGTATTTGTAATTACTAATGTTTTATACCAGAAGGCACTGCTTAGAGTGCTACAATAAATAAACTCATTTAAGCAAATAACATGAATATTACTACTGCAACCCCCCTATTTTTGATAAGCATTCATTCAAAAGATTTCAGTTCAACAGAAGGAAAATTTCTTTTAAAGAAGTGAGTGCAAGTGTAAGGTGCCAAACACCTTACAGCAATGTGGCAAAACCCTCATTAATGTAAAAGAGTCTCTGTGTGAGTTAAGATTTAGGGTCTTGGTGCCATTGTATTACACACAAAAACCTTGCAATCAAATATACCTGCGACCCTCAATATCTACAATTTTAGCAAAATAAATTCCTTTCTGTAAGATGAAAGATCAGTATCTTCTCGCACAGAGATTTGTTCAATTGCCTTGTGCAGCAAGAGTCTCAAATACATGCACACGGAGACGCTGGTCCCACTGATGCAGCGATGATATTTTTGTGATAAATTGCATTTATCAGGCACCTCTGACTACTTCAAACTGAGCTTGGGCCACTAATCCATCTCCCCCAGGATTTATTCTAACATTCCGAGCACAGGACTAGTTTCAAACAGCTAACGTTTTTTATTAAAAAAAAAAAAATAGAAAAATGTTTTCACCCTTCCCCCTAATGTGAAATGCCCTCATCCTAGGATGGGCAGTAATCACTCCTGACCCAGTGAAAGGTTTAAGGTCTGATATCTGACCCATCAGGAGCTTGCTTTCATTAGAAAGACGAGACATCGGTTTTCCAAAGATATACACACAGCACTTGATTATAGTCCTGGGAGTTCTGGAGAAATCTGACCTTTAAATTACATTACTGCACACAGAAAAATCTATTTAAAGCAAATTTCAGTAACTAAGATATTTAAGTAATATTCTGAAATCTCCTTGTTATTTTTTTTTCAGAGATCTGGACCCCCGATAACAAAAACGCATCTAGTTTTCCTGATGCTGCTCGTCAGTCTGCACTGGGACGGCTCCATCCCCGAGTTTCGAAGCCCCCTCACTCAGCACAGAGGCGTTTCACAGCCGGCGCGCGGCGGCGAGGGCCGAGGGCTGCCCGGCGCGCTGGGAGCGCTCGCTCGGCTGCGCCGCGGCTCCTGCGCCCTCCGCGCCGAGCCCCCGCGCTGCATGTGCGCGCGGAGCTGCCTTCTACCTGCGCGGCCATAGAGGAGCATTTCGCTACGTCCCAAACTTGGCGGCTGGGGAAAGCACACGAGCAAACACCGTGAGCCCAGCTTCACGTGTTTTCTCTTTCAGGTTAATAAAATTTCAAAGAAAACAAATTCTGGTTTCCCGCGGCTGCTGCAGTCCCGGGCCGCAGGGCTGTCAGTCGCGGGGCATGCACAGCAGGTTGCCATGTCATGTCACGCGAGGTGCTGCGATGCAACAAAGCCGAACATGGTGATATCTTTTTATTGCTCGTCAGCCTGGTTACCCCACTTCCCCCTACTGACGGGCACCTTTGATACTGCAGGACATTCGGCAGAGGTTACAATTCTACCCTGAGTCACAAAAGTACTTTTTTTTTTTAACAAAGCAATAGGCTATTTTGTTGCCTTCTGAGGCACAACAGGGCTTCCTTTATTTTACAGAAGCTAAAGGGAACACCTAAGGGCTACACATATTTGCAAAAGGCATAAATATTTGCAATTCCAAATAATGCTTTTTGGGGTGTGCTAAAGACTATCCAAAATTCTTTCATAATTAACCAAAACACCTAAGTTACCCCTAGCCATTTGAGAAGTTTCACTGATTTACCACTATAACTACTAAAGGGAGACTTATTTTATGTAAAAGTAAAACATGGAGAATGTGGAAATGCTCCATGCACTGGTGTGTGTGAGGAAGCACAAACACAGCTCCCGCCACGGCCTCGCGACGCAGGACGGCAGCAGCCCGTGAAGCCGGACTCACTCCATTTCCGTGCGCGGCGCCCAGCCGGGGAGGGTTCCCGAGCGGCATGCTGGTCAGGGCTGCAGCACGAAATAACACGTTTTGTTTTAATTCCTAAACAGGGGGACATTTATCTAGGCCACTTATACAAGAGTTATAACCCTAACAATATTTATACTCAGCATGTCATGTTAGCATTTACTACCAGTTTCCATGGAGATGGATTTTCATGCTGTAGCTATGAAATGCACATTGTTGCCACTAAGCCACTTCAGGCCTTTCTGGAGCCTGCTGAATGCCTGACAAAAGTTGATGCAAACCAATAGTTGTTGTTCTTTGTTTGTTGCCAGACTTCTAGCAGAGCCACATTATGTCGCAGTGATTGAAGTGCCCGTGTTCGCCCCCCGCCTGGCACAAAAAGGCTCCTCAATCTCGGTGACAAGCATGCAGCGACCTTCGCGGGGAGGCCAGGCCGGCGCGGGGCAGCGGCTCCGTCTCGGCCCGGGGCGGGCGCAGCGCCGTGTCCCCGGGCAGGGCCCCGCGGATCCTGCGCGCCCCGCTCCGACGGCGGCCCTGGGGCTGGGGGCGCCCGCGGCAGCGCGGCGCGGGCGGGCGCGCAGGGGCCGCGGCTCCCCGCGCTGGGGCCAGCCCCGCTCCGCGGCTGCGGGCCGCGGCTCCCCGAGCCCCAGGGCCCGGGCCGGCCCTGGGGAGGCCGTGTATGCACCTCCGGCCTGCTGCGCGGCGAGCCGGGCCGCGCCGCGGCCCCCCGACGGCGCTGCGGGACCCCGGCGCGGCTCGCTTTTCGGGAAGGACATTTCGACCCTCGGCGTTATGTCACTCCCGCGCCGGCACCGCTCCTCCCGCATCCACGGCGCCCGGGCAGCCCCGGGCCCGCAGCGGGGCCTGTCCCACCCCGCGGGGCTTGGGGCACCTTGGCGGGGGCAGCTGGGCAGCCCGCCCCGCTCAGGAAGGCGCCCGAGGCGCGCGGAGCGGCGCGGCGCTGCCGGGGCTTCTCCGCCGCCGGGCCGGGCGGAGCGGCGCGGGGCCGGGCCGGGCCGGGCCGGGTGCACCGAGGGGCTCTTACTGTTGGTAGTCCTGCTTGCAGTACAGCTTGCGGTCCCGGAAGTAGCAGCTGGTGGTGAGGGCTTGTTGACACACCGCGCACTGCAAACACTCTTCGTGCCAGGACGACTCGTTCACTCTCATCAGAAAGCGATCCGAGATGGGCCGCTGGCAGCCTTCGCACACGGCCTGGTGCTGACACTCCGAGCCTGGGAACGGCAAAGCGCGCTCTGAGCGCCGGCACGGGGCCCGCCGCCTCCCCGGCCCGCGCCCGCCCCGCTCCCGGCTCCGCTCCCCGCGCCAGGCCCCGCTCCGGGCCCCGCTCCGCTCCCGGCTCCGCTCCCTCGCGCCCGGCTCCCGGCCCCTCTCTGCTCGCGGCTCCTCGCCCAGCCCGGCGCCTCTCCCGGCCCCGCTCCCCGACCCGCCGAGCGCCCGGAGCCGGCGCCGGCCCCGCGTTTCGGCGGGACGAGCTCCGCCGTCTCTCCCAAGTCGGCACCCCGCAAGTGCCGGTCAGGAAGGTCCCCACGGCGCCCGCTGCCCGCGGCAGGAGCGGCGGCCGAGCAACCCACGCGGGCTCCGTCCACGGAGGCGCCGCGGGCAGCGCTCGCAGCACGAAGCTCTGCTCGGACAGAGCCGAGAACCGAGTAGCAACTCACCCAGTAACACTCCTAACGTGGCCGGCCCCGAGCGCAGAGGGTGATCTTCCATTTTAATACCGTCCAGCATCTTTGAGCAGTCCGACGAGCCCCGCGAGAAGCACCTTTCCAGGGACTCGGGACCTGTTGCGATATCCATGGGGCGGGCGGCGGCCGGGCGGCGGCGGGAGCGCTCAGCCCCGCGCCGGGCCGCGCGCTGGGACACTCTGCGGCGGGGAGGAGGGAGTCGCTTTTATTTTTATCTGGGAGACATGAGGAGCGTTTCCTGCCTGCACTTCCAGAGACGGGGGGCAGAGGAAGGAGCCGGCGCCGCTGCCCATGGGGGCAGTCCGCGCTACACAGGCGCGCACATGCCGCGCACACGACGCAGGGCAGCCCGCGGTGTCACCTGCTCGCCGAGGAGCGCCGGCGCCCCACGCCCTGCGCGGGGCCCTCCCGGGGCCGGGCGGAGCGGCGGGCCGGGCCGGGCCGGGCAGGCGGCGGGGCTCCCCGGCGCTCCGCAGCCGCTGTGCCATGCGGCGTCCCGAGGAGCCGCGCCGTTTAGAGCAGGGGCCGCGGCGGAGGAACACACCCCCCGGCGCCTCACCCCTCCTCAAACTTGCTGACATTTGAACTCCATTGGTGCGCGCCGTATCGCTGCGCCGCGGTGATCCGTCTCCTCGACGTCAAATAGTGCCCTGGCCCCGGCGGGCCCCCGCAGCCCCCGGAGCACGGCGGCGCCCGCGGCGCGTCGGGGCGGCCCCGGCCCCGGCCCGCGGCGGCGCCCCCGGCCGCTCCGCACCGCTCCGCGCCTCTCCGCACGGCTCCGCGCGGCCCCGCACGGCCCGGGCAGGGCGAGGAACGCGGGGCCCGCGGGCAGCGGCGCGCGGCCCCGATCCGCTCCCGCCGCGGGTGCCGCTCGGCGGCCGCCCCGCGCCGACGCCCGACGGGGCGGCGGCGGCCCCGGCCCGACGGCGGCTCCTGGCTCCCGCCCCGGGGTACGTAGCTGCTCCGCTTCCCCGCCGCGTCGCGGGCAGGTGGCGGCGGGGCCCGCGCCCGCGGAGCCGGCCCCGCGCCGCTCGCTTTGTCCCGCGCTCGACGGCGCGGCCGCAGCACCTGGCGCGGAGCGGCCGCGCCACGGGTGCGGGGGGGCCCTGCGCGCCCTCTGCCCCGCGCGCGAGCGGCCCCGGGGCGCGTCAGGGGCTCCGCGCTGCCCACGGGGACGCGGGGGGCTCCGGCGGGGACCCTGGAGGCGCCCTCTAAGCCCCGCTGAAGGCGGGGGAGTGCGGAGGGGATGAGATGGGCTCTACGGTCGGTAGCCCTCCCTGCATCTGTATTTGAGCGTGGAGGTGCTGGATGTGTGCGTATCTGGATTTATGTGAGCAATTTGCATGTGCAGAAATATAGAGATTTGAATCTGTGGCGCTCTTTTATTTGCTACTTAGGAAACAGAACAAAACTAAAAAACCATTACTCGCCGATTTCACGTGCTCGAAGCAGAGTCCCTCAATCCCGCATCCAAGTCTTTCCTTTCGTTTCACTTTTCTTGCCGATTCCGTTTTAAATTTAAATCTAGAGAAAAAAATCTGGAAGGGTTCACTGAGGAGTTTCTTAATGTTACCCATGAAGTGCTGTTACCGTGCCGAAGGAAGAAGTTTATTTTGTATTGCTCCCAAAATATTGATATTAAATAGGCAGGACAAGTGTTCACTTGAGTTACTTAACGCTACTATTTTTTTCCTCTCTCTTTCTGTCTTTTAAGATAATATTTACTTCAATGCTTTTTCATACTAAAACGTCCCTGAAAGAAATTCATTATTATGTTTTAGCTAAATATTTTGGAAAGAGTTTTCAGTAATATAGATTATTATTATTATTATTTGTTCTGGACCATGTAACACTGAAATACTTCGTAGGTAATACTGAAAAAATAATATATGATTATTTAATTCTGAGATCAAGATAAATGTTGCTTAGATTTCAGAGTTTAATCGGTGGACAAAAAGCTTCTCGTTTGCATTAAATTTTTATGTCCTGTTCATATTTTCATGTAAAGATTCAGTGTACTCCATCACACAGAACTTATTTCAAATTATCTTCTACAATTGCGAGGATAATTAGATCTCCTCTTTCCTCGGTGCAATCATTTTCGTAATTTCCCGTTAAAAAGGAAAAAAAAAAAGAAAGTAAAAAAAAAGAAAGAAAGGAAGGAAAAAAAAAGACAACCCTGTGCGAGGGGGCAGTTGAGAGGAGCAGGAACCCGCCCAAACTCGCGCCCACAGCAATATTTCAATCTGTGTTCGTGGGCTTTTATTCACAAATATCACACCAAAGATTTGTTGCGTCTTGCCGTGTCTGTGTACGAGCACTGCCCGGATAATTACCATCCCTGCCTCTTACCGGCAACAATTCGATGAGGTGTTACAGTCGGTTTATAAAATGCTTTTAACGAAAAACAAAATACAATTAAAACACCCACGCGCAAAACCATCACAGAAAAAAAACCAAAGCAAGGCGAACGCAACCCCACCGCCCCGCGGCGTGATTCTAATTCTGTATTTATTTGCAAGACAAGTCTTTTTGTTTCGAGGTGTTTTGTTTTAATTTTGAGACCTGAGCAAAAAAATGCGTCCGGTCAAAATCCTCTCCCTCCCGACCGACGCGAGGCGGTCTGGAGTGGGGGAATAAACAAGGCGCGATGTGTTCGGCCGGGGAGCTCCTCTGCGGTGAGGTTGTGCCCGGCGCCCGCGCCAGTCCGCCCGCTGGGGACGAGGGGACGAGGGGCGGCTGCGCCGCGACGCTCTCGCTCTGCTCCGTGTGTCCGACCGAGCCGCACCGGGGAGCACGGCGGGGGCTCGCCTGGGAGACCCCCCCTCTGTGGGTCTCGAGTCGTGTGCGTGGAAAAGGCCCCCTCCGCGTGTGTGTATGTGCGCGCTTGGGACAACGAGAGGCCTCGGGCTGCCCGAAAGAGACAAGAGGAAGGCGAGAAACTCCGCGCCCTGTGCGCGCGCGGTGCCCCCCGCTCCGCTCCTGCGTGGCACTGCCGTCGGGTGCACGCACGCAGTCCTCACTGCGCGCACACTGTGCGCTCCGCGAAGCGCCAGCGCGCAGCCCCGGGCGCAGGACGCAGCCTGTGTCCCCATGCACAGCGCACACGCCCGCGTCGCGCAGCGCCTGCGGTGCCGGGTGCTGTGTGCGCAGCCCGCGGGGTGCGGAGCTCGCTCCCTGGGGCGCGTATCCTGCGCTGGGCAGTAGTGCCAGCGGCCCCGGGTACGTGCAGGGAGCTTCCGCGCTGGGACGCGGAGCAGTGCAGTGCGTGCAGCGCTGGGCGCGCAGAAGCTGTAGCCCTGCGGGGAGCAGCGCCTGCTGCCCCGGCGCGATGTGCGCGGACGCTCTGGATGCGCTGTGCCCTCCTCTGCGCGGTGCGCGCTAGGTCGGTTGCGGAGCTCGCTGCGCCGGGCAGTGCGTCCCGCGGGTGCGGAGAGAGCCGTCCCGCGGGGTGCGGGGTCCCCGGGAGCGGGCGCGGGGCGCTGCGCCGGGGAGAGGCGCTGCGCCTTGGTCCGCGGCGCTGCGCGCTGCTGCGCGGCGGAGCGGGCGCATCCTGCCCCCTGCCGGTGCTCCGCGGCAGGGCCGGGGGCCGCGCAGGGAGCGGGCCGGGTCAGGCGGGGCGAGAGGAGCCCGCGGGCCCGAGCACCGCGGGTACCGGGCGCGCCGCGGCTCCGCAGGGCCTGCGGGATTTTCCTGTGGGCAGCGGCCCCCGGCGCGGGAACCCTCCGCGCACAGCGGCTCCGGGAGCCGCGGCCGAGGACGAGCGACTCCGGTCCCGCCTGCGGAGCCGCACCCTGACGTGCAGCCGTCGGGGGCACCTATTCACTTTGTCCTGTTTTGTGTCCATCCACAGCTCGCCTCTAAGAACCGACTTCTTCGCAGAGGCCGAGGCACTCCTCGTTCGCCAGCGGCCACGGCGAAACGAGCGCTGCTTGGGGACTAGAGCCGCCCAGGCCTGAGACACGAGCGCCGCGACCTGCCCCGGCGGAGAGAGGCCGGGCTGGGCCGGGCACAGCGACGGCGACCGAGACGGGCGGCCTCGCCCTGCAGCCCTGCGCGGCCCAGCCCGGCCCCGCACTGTCCCCGACCGGCTGCAGACCCCGCGCGCTCCGGCTGAGGCCGCGCGGCTTCGCCCGCCCATCGGGCGCAGGAGCGGAGAGCTCCTGTCGGGGCGCTCGGCGATGAGTGACTGAGCCTGCGCTCTCCCTACCTCGGAAGGACAAATGTAAGCGGGCTGCAAAGTGTAGTTACTAATAACAATAACAATAAATTATTGGGCTGTTGTTCGGTAGCGCAAACAAACGAGCGCGGCGAACCGCGCGCTGCCGCCCCGCGCCTCGAGCCTCTCCCGCGGGGGCCGGGCCGGCGGCGCAGGTGCCGGTAGCAGCGCGGCCGGGCCGCGGAGGAGCCTGCGCGGGCGCTGCCCCCCGGAGCCGCCGCCGACCTCCAAGGGCCCGAGCGGCGACGGGCGCCCCGGGAAGCCCCGAGCCGGCCCGAGGGCGCGGGCCGGCAGAGCGCGGTCGGAGGCCGGGCCGCGCCGAGGGCGGCGAGCACAGAGCCGGTATTTTAATTAAGCAGGGTCTCTTTGATATAGGCGGCCTGATGCTATCTCTGCGCGCTGTTCTCTCCACGGCAGCTTTTGGGTAGGAAAAGTGCTGAGAAAGCTGGATCTGCCGGGCTGAACGAGCGGCGCGGCGCAGCGCAGCGCCAGAAAGCCCCGGGGAGCCGGGTGCGTTGGGCCTGTGCGCGGCGCGCTGGGAGAGCCCGCCCTGCCGCGCGGCGCTGCGCGCCGGGGAGGTTTTCGGGGGGCCTGAAGGAACTAGAGTCAATTTACCATGATTAAAGGCACAAGCAAGGAGGCGCCACGCATTTACATGCGCCTTCATCTTTTTTTTTTAAGTGGATATTTGAGGGCAGAGCGGCAGACTGAATAGACTCCGCGTCCTCTGGAACGTCCCACGAGCAGCGCCACGGAGTGAAGGTCCCCGACCCTTCACCGCGGTCGCTTCGAACACTGTGCGATGGGCTGCGCGGGCCGGAGCGGAGCCGCCTCGCCGCCGCGGCCTCCCTGCGGGCGCTGAGTCGGCCCCGCGGAGGCGCCGGGCTGGGCGCGGACGGTGCCGCGCAGACGGCGCGCACCGCTGCCCTCCCTCCGCGGGGAGCCCCGCGCCGCCACCACCCGGCACGGCCGAGCCCTCTGGGCCTGGGGTCTCTGGTGCGCTCGCTGCGTGCAGCCCCTTCCCGGGCGCGCGGTACCTCCGCTGCCAAGGCCCTGGCCTGGGTGGGGGCTTCAGTCTAAACCGGGATACGCGCAGTCCCCGCGGCCCCGCGTCCCTCGCCCGTGTTGCTGCTCTCGCCCCCGCAGTGCTGCGCGCACGGGCCGAGGGAGCGGGGCGGGCAGGGCCTGCGCGGCGGGAGCGCGCTGCCGGCCGGGGACAGGGACAGGGACACAAACAGGGACAAGAGCACGGACACGGGCCCGCCGGAGCCGCTCCCCAGGGCGGCCGGGTGGGCGGGCTGGCAGCGGCGTGGCGCGCACATGTGTCCCCGGCGGCGCCCCGGTGCCAGGTGCAGGGCTGGGGGCAGTGACCGCCGGGCTCTGGAGGCTCCGCGGGCTCACCAGCCCGGTGGGGGCGGGAGTCCTTCCCCAGTTCAGGGCAAATACCTTCATTTCACTGGGAAATTTAACCTCTCCTTGGAGTTGGATCCATTATACGGGTTTAATATCCGCTCTTTTACAGCTCAGCGTTGTAAAGGCAGCAGCCAGGTCTGTGAACTCTGACATGTGCACCCGGGGGGTGGGGGAGCGGGGCGCGCCGCGAGCGCAGCCTTTCATCTGGGGGCCGACAGCGCTGGGGAGGGGACGCGCTGCCCCCGCAACCCTCCCGCGCCGCGGGGCCGCGGGGATGGTCCCCGCGCTGCCCGCTCCTCCCCCGGAGCGCCCGGGCCGGGGCTCCCCGCGCGGGGCAGGCGCGGCCGGGGCGGCTCCTGCGGGAGCGGCTCGGCACGGCCCCGCTCGCGGCCCGGAGCTGTCTGTGCTGAAGGTTCCCTCGCGCAGGGACGCGCTCGCAGCGAGCCAGGCACGGACGGGGCGGCCGCCTGCGCGGAACCCCGAAGCCAGAGCCGGGCGCTCGTCAGGGTGGCCCGCGGCAGGACACAAGGGCCAAGGTGGCGCCGGCTCCCCCGCTCCTCTCCCGAAGCCGGCAGGTGCGTGTGGCCACCCGGGCAGGCCGCGCCGTGCCGTGCCGGGCCGCGTTAGCCCCGAGCAGCGGCCGCTCCTCTGCGCGGCGGCCCCGGCTGCGCGGGCGGGCGCGCAGGGGCGACCCCCGCGAAGGGCAGGACAGTCGCCGGCTCCTCCACGCGCGACAGCCTTTCTACAACTTTAACTGAGAAACGACAGCAAAGCCGCCTCTGCAGGACCAAACCCACCACGCCGAGCGAGCGGGAGCTCCCCGGGCCGCGCGGCCACGAGCGGGAGAGCGACGTCCCTTCCCCTTCCAGCCAAACACCGAACCGCGAGCGGCCCCGCAGCCCCGCGCGGGCCCGGGCGCTGGGCACGTCCCGCCGGTCCCGATCCTCAGCGGCAGCCCCTCGTTACGGGCAAAGGTTCGTTCCCGCCGCTCGTTGTACCGCAGCGGACGGAGCTGCCCCCTTACGCGGCCGCAAGTGCCAGCTCTGGCCGCCCCTTCGCAGAGTGAGAAAAGAAAAATAAAGTTGTGGATAGAATTTTGCATGCAAAATGGTAAACTTTTTTTTAAAAATCCTTTTCTTTTGGACTGAAGATATTAATAGTAACAAGAAAATAATCAGAAGGTGATTGTGTTATATTACCTGCTTGAATTCTGTCCTCTGTGGCTGTCCTTAACTACCTTTGTAAATAAGAAATAACACCAGGAAGTATGAAAAATATCAAAAATTGTTCAAATAAATAGTGCCATGAACCTTGCTGGTGAGGGCTGCCTTGAAGAGCAGGGCCGAGGGCTCCTCTCTGGTTTGTATTAGTGATTATTGCACTGTCATTAAGGAATGCAGGAGGAGAAGCATTTGCTTCAGGACTCTTGGCACACAGCACGCGGTGAGTGGGGAGCAGCACGGAGCACAAAATAATGCTAAACCAACTTGGGGGGGTGGATCCCAAAGCAAGGGGAAGCACCTTATTCCCCATTTCTCTCATCTCTCCTGGGCCCCTCCTGTCTCTTAGTCGGTTCGACTTGGAGCAGTCTGTTTCCAAACCCATAGCACACAGGGCATGCCTGGCAATTTGTCACCAAGACTGGCCATGTGATGTAATTCCACAGCCTGACATGTTCTCACCTGGTGCCAGCTGATCACACTAGAGATGCACACAAAGCTGCGGGCTCTTCTGGCAGCACTTTCTTGTCCTCTCTCTCCCTTGCATGTCTGTGTTTTTATCCAACATGCTGGATGCTGGCAAGACACAGCTTGGAGCAGCCCTCAGAGGTCTTTATGAGCAGCAAGGGCTTTGATCACCAAGGAGCAGGACTACTCTTTATTGAAACCAACTGTCCTTGCCCTGTTCCTCCCAACTATCTACCCATAATCCTGCCCCACTCCAGACAACCGTGAGGAACATGAGCACACGGCCATTTTTTTCCTTCCATTATCAATAAGCCCAAAGCTTACTGTTTCTTGTTATCTCAGAGTGTAAGTGTATCTAAGCTCCATCGTGGCAGCTGATTAAAGAGCAACCCCTTCCAAAGGTGTTTTCCTTAAAGAAATCCTCTGATCCCAGGGCATGAAGGTTATCAGGAACAATAAACACTTGCACCTTTAGCCTCATTTGGACAGTGACAGATGAGCCAGTTCAACGCTTTCCTGCACTACAGATTTGCTCCTCTAATTATTTTATCATTCTTACTTTTGGTCAGCACAGAGGGCTGCTAAGGCCTCACGTTGCTCTGGGCAGAGCTGCAGGGCCTGGGCTTCAGCTCCACTGCTCGCTCTGGTCGTGGGTATCTCACCTGTGTGATAACATGGAGAAGTCAGCGCACAACAGAGCTGGTTTGGCCACTTCTAGCCCGAGCCTCTTTTCCATTGTTCCTAGACACAAGTGTCCCCCTAGAAATTTCTGAGATATTTTTGAAGTGCAGTGTTTGTTAAAAAAGCTGGGGGAGAATCCATGCCCTGGTGTGCAATGCTTTCTTTGCTCTCTTCTCAAGGTTCTTTTTCTTCCACTGTGTGTGGAAGAGTGCTATCAAAAAGCCTAAGAAAATAATTGACTAATTAGTAAAATATGGTTCTAGGAAGAATAAAATACTGCTGCTAAAGTTAGGAAGAGGCAGCTGTGGAGTCTGAGAGAGTTCGACCTTTTAAGCACTAGTTGCTGAAGAGAAGATGAAGCGCTGCACGCTGCGGGCGTCCTGCAGCCAGGCCCTGCAGCCATCTCCGCTGTCGGATCAGCCGCTTCCCCCAAAGCGGCCGCTGTTCTTTTGGTGCCCAAGGATCCCTCACCTGAGGGGTCATGTTGGCACTGGGTTCCTCGCAGCCTTGCATGGGCTCTGGGCACAGCTCTGCAGGGAGCAGAGGGGGGCAGAGGTGGCCAAAACGCCAGGGAAAGGCTGGGAGAGCCAGGAAACAGGGTCTATAAAGGACAAACGACGGGTAAAGAGAAATTTCCAGGATATTTGTTTTCTTCTAGCAGGCGAGACGCACGCGGCAGCAACTGATGCTGAGCAGAGCTCATGACACACCAAAATCCACAACCAAAACCATCCTCTGCCACTTCTCAGATATAATTACCTTAGGAAAATGAGCATTTCCATTTCAATTACAATTGTTCTATGAGAGACAGATGTGAACTGTTAAAATGTTTATAACATGGTTTAACAGTAAAAACAACAAATATTAATGAAATGTTTTTCACTGATGGGATTTGAGTGGCATGCTGTATTAATTACAGGCCTTTCACCTCTGAAATGGCTGCTCTAATCCTGCCAGGGCCCAGGGAAAACAATTCAAAACTGGTTTATGTATTTTACAATGATATAAGCTTTTTTTTTGGGGGGGGGGGCTGAATTACAGTATTGATTCCCATACAGTAAAGTACTTTTACAGGGACCATCTGCCAGCACACTGACTCTGGGTAGCATCCTGCCTTTCCAATGCACTAGAATATCTGTGAGCACACCTATGCACACAGAACATCAGTCCGACCCTTAATTCACAGCAAAAACTACAACAGTGACCACATTTGTACAGCCTTACTCACCCAAGGCCTGTAGCTTCTTCTCTCTTTACCAGCAGGTGGAGACAAGAACTCTGGAGTCCTTGCTACTTTAGCAAAAATAATGAAGAAAAATAAATAAATAAGTAAATAAAATCAGTGGAGTGCAATTCATTTCAGTATCTCTAAGGTGAGGTGCTCAAAACGCATAATTGAAAAATAAAAATAAAGACACAAGAGTGGTTTAAACTATGTAATTCTAAACCAGCCTCTTTTTTTTTTTTTTTTTTTAATTTAAAAAGATTTTTTTTGGATCAAGCAGAAGGCTCAAGAGCTTTTGCAGTGCCAGGGCAGGGCGCTGGTCCGAGGTGCCCACAGGAGCCCAGGGAGAGCCCTGCTCCCCGCAGCAGGGCATCCCCAAGGAGCCGGTGGTGCCGGAGGAGCCGACAGCCACACGCGCACCCGGAGGACACGCGTGCGCCTGCACCGTGGAGCGGCTCCGGCAGCGCGAGCCGGGCGCTCCTGCCCGGCGGGCCCAGCACAGCCGGCACCGGCACCGCGGCAGCACCCAGCACCGCAGGGACTGTCCCGCACGGAGCCCCCAGCCCTCCCTGGAAGGGGGAACGGAGCAGAGACACCTGCATTTGGGTCGGTACGTGAGCAAGGGGCAGCACCTCCAGCCCCCCTAGCCCCCAGGATCCACCAAGCTAATACTCAACTCCTTACCTGAAACAAGGCAGCAGGAAGAACAAACACATTAATTAGCAAGAACAAGAAAAAAAGGAAGGGGGGAAGGTAAGCACAACAACAGAGACAAATAATTAAAAAATAAACCCCACAACCCCTCCTCACATCCCAGGGCTGGCTCTTATATAAGGAGGACTGCACAGGTGACACTGTTTGCCCATGCTTAGAGCAGAGGAAGCCAAGGTGGGGCCTGATGCGATCGGCACAACCTGTGCCCCGGCTGAGTTAAAGGAAATACTCTGACAAAGCGGATAATGAGGAGGTCCAGGTCTTCCACTGATGTAGACACACTAACATTCAAAACACCATAGCATATCAAGTAATCTAGCCCTAGTGTTAAAATGTAAGTGAGGAGAACAAGAAAGATAAAAGGATAATATTTTGAACCATAAAACACATTTCAGTCTATTCTGCGTGGTCTATGGCAGGGCATTTTATGTGATTTGGATGTATCTCCACTAGTACATTAAAGTTTATTGGCCTTGAAATAATGGATGCATCACTGATGATAGGAGACTTGGTGTTATACTGTCAATGCATACTTTATTTGATGTCTGCCTTAAATATGCTTCAAACTTCTGAGCTTCATACAGAGTCGGACTGTAGGCTTTTCCTGTAATTATTTGGTGTCTTGTTAACATTTTATGAGCATGTCTGTTTAAATAAACTTATTTGATGTGCATTTATTTTGGCTGTAGTTGGCTGCATAGGATGGATGTGCTTGCTTTTCTCCTTGTCTTTTAAAACAAATCAAAGCAGCTGAACAATGCAATGGCAATGGAATAGATTGAAATATACACTTTATTTCATATAACAACAATACAGTTGAAATCAAATAGGCATTGTTTATGAACATTTACTATTTATTAGTTATGAGTAGAGCATTTGGATAATTACAGCTATAAAGAATGGGTATTTTTGCTAGTTACATTGATTGAATGTTGTATTTCAGCACTACAGGTGTAACTTGTTTGCAGTACTGGACTGGGGAAAAAGCCTGGAGTTTTAAGGTTTTTTTTTTTAATGCCCTTCTATACCACTTTTATTTGTCTCCTTTTAGAGAAATAGAATATCTTCAGAATTTCTTAACTATTTGCATGAAAAGACATTATTTATTCTGAATCACACCACCAGCCTCAGTCGAGAATGAGGACCAGACACGAGTGCAGGAGTTGGTGCCTCCCTCCCATTACCTGCACTGAAGTGGTCCATTCTCAGCCCACTCTGGGCAGGTAACAGCAGAAGATGCTTGCAATAATATTGGGATATTTTATTTCTCTGTTCTTTGAATGCGGGTGTTCCTGGGGAAGTTTTCAATACTTGATCTTGAAAACAAAATAAATACATAAATAATACGGAATCACAGAAATTGGCATTCTGCCTTTCTTGCTCTCCTCGCAGTGCAGGACACCAACAAAGGATTAACACAGGCGCAGGTGTTCTCACTGACCACTAGGACGTACCAGCCTCCAAAATGAACCGCGGCCACCGAGAGCCACATTCAGGAAGGGCTAAAAATCAAGACATTAAACACGGAAATATTCTCTGCGTATTGGAAGCACAGGGAGTGTTTAACACCATCTCCTCTGCCTGCTGCCACTTTGGCTCCAGGAACAGCACTGCACACAAAGACTTTTGTGAGAACATGGGGATTTTCCTAGGTTTGGTCCCAGAAACAGGGAGATGATGTAGTGCAAGGAAGATACATATTCTCACATATGCCTTGGGCAGAATGTTACTGTTTTGCCAGGTCTCTCCATAAAGCAGGCTGAGTGTCGATGCGGACGTGCCCTTTGGCTCTGGTGCGGATGGTTTGATGTGCAGGCTCTCCAGGCAGGGAGCTGTACTGTGCCAAGTCTTCGCTTTCCCAAAAGTCAGTTTTTCACTGTCTAGCGCTGTCAGAGCTAACCCAGCGATTCCCTGTGTTACTTTCCGAGGAAGCAAATGAGGGATTTTGCCGATGAGGTCAAAGCCAGAGCCAGCGCTGCGTGCGGAGGCCGCGCGTCGCCTTTCCCTTCCCCGCAGCTCCATCTGCTGATGCTGCAGCGGATTGCACGGGGCTGCGTCGCTGCGCGCGCGAGTCGGCTGCTGCGGCCGCCGGTGCTCGCTTCGGGGATGTTCCTTCGAGAGCCTAGAAAAGAAGCTGCCATGCAGGACAGAGAAGTGCTGGGCATGTTGCCCCAGGGGCGTTTGCATCTTGAGCGTGGAGGGAATGCCAGGGATGATGAACGGGGACAGTCAGCATCTCACTGGCAAAACACATCCTGCAGCCATTCAATACCCGTCACAGGTCCACATCCTACGGGAAAAAAGTCTGTCCTTGTTTGAACTTGAGCAAGTATCTGGGGACAAAATACTGGAATGCTTATTCAGCAAAAAGTTTTAAAGCCAGGTTCCTAAAAGTTCACTCAATTCTCTTAAAATTGTGAGATCAAAAAAGTGATGTTTCCATTTACCTCCCGCACTCAGAGCACTGAGTCACACCTGCACTAAACCCCCAGCATTGCACATGGGTCATGTTCACTCTTGTGAGAAAGGATAAATAAGACCAGAGTGGGCTGACAAACAGCTGCAATTTTGCCTTTCATTTTCACTATGGAGGTGGTGCTTTGAGCTCAGATTTTGCAGAACCCAGTTAGAAAAACATCGTTGTTACAGGGTAGGGGAAACAGCTTCAACGGGCGCAGGCCCCATTGACCTCCCGCTCCGCTGTGGTCCCCTGCTCCGGGCGTTGGGCACATGCTGCAAGGTGAAACTGGCCCTGCTCATGTTGCACTGATAGCATAAATAGCAAAGTCTTTTCCCTTTTGGTTTAAATGAATCCTTGCCACTTAAGTTCATGTTTATTTTTATAATATGGACTCTATGTCGTTTATTGCTCCCAAAGGGACCCCAAATACCACAACGGTTATGAGTGAACCTGGGAATATGACTTCTGAATTACTTGTGATTTATCCTGCTTTGGATGCGCATAATAACCCAGCTCTTGCAAAGCCTGCTTAAGGCTTTTAATTATTAATTCCTGTACTTTGTGTGGCACCGTGTGACAGTAATTGCTGCTGTGGGTGGGGATTGCTGTATCTGTGCTTCCTGGTCGCAGGAGCATCACTGGGAATTTCATATTTCAGGCTAACTGCTAAAAGCTCTGGGATGGCCTGACCCCTCCCCAGAAATGGACCAGGCGTCGTTGAAAAGCAGAGCGTTTGCAGCAGTGTCCGGGTTTGGGCACGGGACGTTCTGGCCCTGCTCCGAGGAAGCTGTGCGCGGCGCATGGGAGCGGGAGCGCTCGGGAGCGGCGCTGCGGGAGCCGCTGCGGGAGCCGCTGCGGGAGCCGCTGCAGGCGCCGTGCTGGGCCCCGCTGCAGGAGCCGCTGCAGGAGCCACTGCGGGAGCCGCTGCAGGAGCGCTCAGGAGCTGCTGCAGGAGCCACTGCAGGCACATGGGAGCGGGATCGCTTGGGAGTGGTGCTGCGGGAGCTGCTGCAGGAGCCACTGCAGGCGCATGGGAGCGGGATCGCTTGGGAGCGGCGCTGCGGGAGCCGCTGCAGGAGCCGCTGCAGGAGCCGCTGCAGGCGCCGTGCTGGGTCCCGCTGCAGGCGCCGTGCTGGGCCCCGCTGCAGGCGCCGTGCTGGGCACCGCTGCAGGCGCCGTGCTGGGCCCCGCTGCAGGTGCCGTGCTGGGTCCCACTGCAGCACCGTGCTGGACCCCGCTGCAGGTGCCGTGCTGGGCCCCGCTGCAGCACCGTGCTGGGCCCCGCTGCGGCGCCGGGCGCCCGGGGTCGCTGCTGCAGTGGGGAGCCGGCTGCGGGGCCCTGTGAGCCGGGCAGGCTTCGTGCAGCCCCGACCGGCAGAGCCGGGTCCAGCCGGAGCGGCTGCCGGAGCAGCTCTGCCTCCCTCCTCTCCCTCCCTCCCTCCATCCTTCCCGGTTACGAAATCTGTTTGAACTAGGGAGAGAGGTGAGGAAGTGAGACCTTTCGGAGAAGCCACATAGATGTTTGTTTTCCTTGGGGGTTTATATCAACACTGGTCTTGACATTTTGCCTCTTATTATGTGTGGCTCTTTAAAGGGTGAAATAATATTTTCTTTTGCTTGAGAAAAGGACAAAGTTCAGGCAAAGCGCTCAACCCAAAATGATTTTCCCCTTTCCCAGCAGTTTACACGTCTGCGCGGTGGCCCGCGCAGGGCACCGCTCTGCAAGCCCGTGGAGCGCGAGGGGACCTGCTGCCACCGCTGCCCGCGGGGACCGGGGAGCTGCCCTGGTCCCGCGCCGCCCTGGCCAGACCCACGCTGAAGCGCAGCACGTGGGAGCCTGTGCTGGCATGAGGAGCATGAGGAGCAGGAGCACAGGCAGGAGCGTGAGGAGCATGAACACGAGCACAGGCAGGAGCATGAACATGAGCACAGGCTGGAGCACGAGGAGCACGAACATGAGCGCAAGCAGGAGCATGAGGAGCATGAACATGAGCACATGGAGGAGTGCTAGGAGCATGAACATGAGCACAGGCCGGAGCACAGGCTCGGATGCGAGGCGCGTGCTGGAGCCCTTCCCTGGCGCCGCCTCCGTGTGCGAGACCTTTGCAGCGCTGCATGGGTTTTGGTGGCTTTGTGCTCTCCAGCTCTACCTGGAGCTCGGTGGTGCCGACGCTCGGGGAAACAAAATATTTTTCAACTCGAGAAGCTTTGGTTGTTCCTTATTGGTGTGAAATTGTCACTCACCTCTGGATTAGGGGAGGTGAGCTGCTTCGACTGCCCTCGGCAGATGGATCCGAAATTGTGAAAGTTCCTGGAATTTGGGTTTGGTTATGCTCATTAGAAAGCTAAATAAAATATTTTAATTGTTAAGCACTAATTACTGCAGATCCAGAGCACTGGATTATAAACTCATTGCATTACCCACTTGCAGAATTATTTTACGTCAATATTTCTCAGCAACCTCGCAAATCTGCATAGGGCGAAATCAAGTCAAAACAGACCCAAATAATAACCTGCAAACCTCTGATAGTGATTTTTTATTTTTTCTTTCCTGCAGCTGGTGCATTTCCATTTTGGATATGTGTCCTATTCGCTGTTCTCCCTGGGATCACGTCTCCCAGCAGGGCCGGCAGCGACGCGGGCAGGACGCGCGGACGAGGGTCGGGGCAGCGCCGGGCAGAGCGGGCGCGCGGGCACCGCGGCCGGCCCCGGGACGGCAGCCTGCGCCGCGCCGGGGCTGCCAAGCAGCGCCGCGTCCCCCCTTTCCCTGCATCCACGGGGAGCAGGCGAAAAAAGGGCATTTTAAGAAATGAGGGGCTTGAAGGACACCCTGAACCGAGAGGGAAGCAGGGAGGGAGGCAATACGGCCCTGGTCTCCCCCGACCATATGGCTTTCACCCTGAATATTTGCTATGGAGAGTATAAATAACGAGGACTTGCTCTTTTAGGGGTTACCCTGTGTTTCCTAACTTTCTAAAACCCCCTCCAGGAAGAAATTGGAACCGACAGGGCTGAATTGTCCGATAATAAATTTATCGAGATGTTAATGATCATCAGCCGCTCTGTGTCCTGCCTGGCAAAATCACGACAGCTCTTCCTATTAGCCGGAGCTGCTACCCATTTAGGGCTTGCTTTGAAATTTTATCTTTCCATCTTGTTTTCTGTTTCCTCCTTTTTTTCCTCTTTTGGAGACCTCATCTGTTTGCCAGCGTTCTCTGATCAACATCGCCCATGTGGTTCCTATTAGGGCCTGATGTGTCTAGCCGCTTTGCTTCTCCTGCCCTTTTAAGTGGTGTCAGTCTCTTTGCTCTGCTACCAGTTGCCTTTTATCTCCGCAGTCCCCGGCGCTCAGTGCACATCATTACCCAGCGCTTGAACCGCGCGGGCCGGGCCGCGGGGCAGCGCGCCGGGGCGGCCGCAGCACGGGTGGCTCCTGCGGGTGCCGGTGGCTCCTGCGGGTGCCCGTGACGCGGCCGTTCCCCGCGCGTTTCCTGCATCCCACGAGCTCTCCTCGGGCATGAGAATTTGCTGGACTTCAAACATGTCGTGTCCTTCGCTGCCACGGGTTTCCTCCCAAGCTCTTCCCCTTCCAGCTATTCCTGCCCCACATGCTGGAGGCGTCCGAGCTGTTGAGCTGTATTTCGCACTGTGTTTAACTCAAACGAGGATGTTGGCAGAGCAGCACCAGAGCTTGATCCATTCCCAGCCACCAGTGCCTTTATCCCACAGGGCCCAACGTACACCTGAAGTTGGGCTGAGGCCACTGCCTCTGGTGCCATAAAGGTTTAATTCCCATAATGGGAATGTTATTACCAAAGAATGCTTTTGGCAGCACACCTTCCTACAGTGCCCCTCCATGTGCAATAGCTGGTTTTGGACAGAGACGGCAGTGAGCACACACGTGCCCTTTCTGCCTGTTCCCGGCTGCTCCTGGCAGCAACCGGATACGGCTCCCGGGTCGGCGGCTGCTTGCAGGGTCTCAGGGAGCAAAGCAGGAGCTGGGGGGCGGCCGGTGCTCCTGCTGCAGCCGGGCACAGCTGTCCTCTCCTCTCGGGCACGCCGACGGGCGCTGTGTCTGCAGTGCAGGCACTGGAGCCCCTCGGCTCGCGGGCGCCCGCGCGGGCGAAGCCGCCGGCGTTCGTCACGACGTGCCATGGGCAGGCGGTGCGCGGCGGCACCGGCTCTGCGGACACGTCGCGGGACCGTCCTCATTTCTCGAGTGCAAAGTGAGTGATAATTGCACAAGAATTCAGCCCCATAGGCTGCAGCGGAGAGGTGTTCCCACTGGTTTTCCAAGGGTATGGAAAGGATTTCCTGCAGTACGGTTCACTCAACTCGCTTTTCATAAACTGGTTTTCAACAGCATCATCCAAAAGCCATTAGTTTCATTGTACGCATTGTGCAGAGTTATTTAGTAGGTCAGAAGGAAAAATCTAAATGGGCAGGTGCTTTAAATTACAAGACGGTGGAGGTGGCTAATGAGAAGTATTGGAAACACAGGTAACCTCACTTTGGGCTGGCAGCGGGTGCTGCAGCAATGGGGCAGGAGACACCAAGACCCCTCAGGAGCGGGAGGACCAGGGGCTGCTCCTGGACGCCGCGCGCTTCGGAGCCACTTGCTCCCTCTTAGGTACCTGTAGCACGGGAACAACTAATTCCATGATGAAACTGTCCTGTTCGTGTGACACGGGGGAAACCCTGATGCACACATAGCTCTGTGGAGGTGCAACGGTTGTCCCGTGGACACCACGACATTGCTTATTGCAGTCTATGGGACACAGGTGGGCACTGGCGTACGCAGCGTGCACAGAGACAGCCTGGCTGGTCCTGAAAGCCCAGCGGGAATTTCCTCCGTGCTTTGTTAGAGCCTGACCCTGCGCGATGGGCGCTGGGCAGCGTGACTTACAGTCACTGCAGATTCCAGCTTGTTTTCTTCTTCCTCCGCATCTCCTCCCGGTGTGCATAGTTTGCATGCCAGGGGATCATCTTTTTCGCCTGCGTAATTTTCTGTTGTTTGCTTTGCAGACTCCTTGCGGACATGAAAAGATTGAACAACTTGTGCCCATGTGCCAGGACCCAGTGAAGCGAGTGCTGTGGGAGCAGGAGGTACCGCGGACCTCAGCCCAGCCCGGCACATGGACCCGTGTGCAGATGCTGTGGTATCCACGGCACGTCCCGGGTCCTCCTATTTCTAGCAGGGAATAACTGGAAGAGTCTCTAGGATGACTCTGGTTTGTGGAGCACAGCATTGATGCCACCTGCTAATGAGGTGCACTTGGAAGCAGATATTGAGCCCAGGAAAAGCAACAACCTGTGGCATCAAATGCATTGAGGCAGAATCTGACCTGGAGTCTGAGATTCTTAAATCTAAAGGATCTTAGATACAGCAAAACAAAACTGGCCTTTTAAATTAGGGAACCACACTGAAACGCCTTTTCCTTTCCATTGGGCTCCTGATCCTGCCCCCATTTCTATCCCAGGAGAAACAGACCTGGTCGCTGCTGTCCGGGAGAATCTGCAGTGCAGTCTGGTACCACATTCCCCCTGAGGAAAGCCAAAAACCACATTTCCTTCCTAGCAGCTAACTCTGCAAACACCTTTCTTGCCCTAAGATTTGAAGATTCCTAAAAGGCCCTTCGAACAACTTTCCCGTTTGCATTTCCAAGCGAAGCGTACTCCAGATCCTGCGGGATCTCCAGCTTTGCACCATGTGTCCGGTGCCACCGCAGGGACTCGGCCCCCTCGGCCGCGGGCGCCAGCAGGTTTCCATTACACCGTGCGCCAGCGAAATGCGGGAGATTACGGCCGGCCCCGACGCTGCCCCGAGCGGCATCCCGACATGTCTCGCACTGAGCCTAAACCAACACGGGATCATACATGTGGTTCAAATGTTTTTGGCATTTCTCTTGCGTGCTCGCAATGTTTGTACTACTAAACCACAGCTTCCTTCGTGGGGAAAATAAGAGGAGCTGGAGAAATATCTAATAAACACAAGCAGAAAAAGCGCAACCTATCTCACAGCCTGCTGGTATGCAACTTAAGCACTTAAGCTGTCTGGGAGAGCCAAGTTCTGAATGTCTGCGCTGGTCAGCCCCCAAGCTTCCCTTGCTTTTACTAATGTTTTTATTAATTTATCATTTGCATCTCTGCAGGTTTACAGAAGGGAGCTCAGTTTGCTCCTACATGCATGCATCGTGCCACTTGAAGAGACAAGTGATGGGATAACACTTTTCTTCATGGAAAATGTAGAACATCTCAGCAAATTAGCTGGCTGTTTGCAACACGCCAGCTGCAATGCGCAGAGGAGGACGCTGCTGCGGCGGCGTCCCCGAGCTGCGCAGGCTTCACGGCAAGCAGCTCCGAGCCGTGGCAGCTCTCTCCTTTCCTTTCCTTCTCTCCTCTCCCTGAAGGAGGGGAGAGGTGCCAGGGGCTGAGGGAGCCGCGGCTGGAGAACAGGGGGTCCTCTTGCCTGGGCTCACTGCGACTTTGGCAGGCGGCTTGGCTAGTTTGTTATTAAACACTGCATTATCATATTGATTTTACTGCAGGAAAGCACTTAGTTTTTAATAAAACATTGATCTATTTATAAGTGAACTTAACAACTAACATCCCTTAAACACTGCTGTCACTTCTGGTTTGCATTTTCACACACCCAGCCTCACTTTTTCAGTTC
Organism: Tinamus guttatus; assembly: GCF_059628265.1. NCBI lineage: Eukaryota > Metazoa > Chordata > Aves > Tinamiformes > Tinamidae > Tinamus > Tinamus guttatus. The sequence continues at coordinate 4,963,907 of NW_028288760.1, read as the reverse complement.
TCCCATCCCACTCTGGCAAAGGCGGAACTGGGAGCTCCCAGAAGCAGATGCAGGAGTGACTGTTCTCCCCTACGATGAACTAAGAAAGGAGAAAAGCAGGGAAGATGCAGGGAAAAAATGAAGCTCTGCAGCAGGGAGGATGCAGCGCCATTAGGCTTTGCCCTCATGCAACCTCTCCGGCCGGGCTGCCGCGACCCTGCTCCGTGTCCGGGCGCTATCCGGGCGGGAGCTCAGGCCAGGGCAGCGCTGCTTCCCACTCGCTCCAGGGAGGCTTTTCCCAGGCTGCCGAGGAGCCGGGAACGCGGTCCCGCTGCTGCTGCGAGCACGAGGGAGGCCGCGCAAGAAAGCGGCCGCAAGGGTCACCAAGTCTCGCACACCGGCAGCACTCTGCTGCGAAAGTCACACCTACAAAATTTTATATTCAAAGGATTAAGAGGAATTCACGTCCGTGAAACTCCAGGAGAGCCAATCTTGCTGCTTTATGGCATTTAAGCGTGAGTTTTCCATTCTCGTGATGACTTTTTCTTGTTTGCAACCAGATCTTGAGCCTGCACTGAGCTGCTCCGTGACCATGTAGAAACGTCACCGGCACGTTGGGACTTAGCGTGGGAGCTGGCCAAGGGACATGCGGCAGCTCCGGCCCCAGGTCGCTGCTTCTCCATGTGCCTTGTTCCAGAAGGCCCCAAAACAGAGAACTGCTCATTGCCTCTAGACTGCAAAAACTGGTGTAGCTTTTGGGCTGTGTTCAGAGCCCTCAGATGGGGTTTTGCACATGAAGCTAAAGTAAACCTCAGTTCCTAAAAAAGGATCAGCTGAAATTGATGAATTTTGCCTGGTTTCTATCCAAAACCTCAGAGCAACTCAGGTTGTCCTGAAACCCATGCAGGTTGCCCAGCAGCTCACCTGGTTTCCAGTTTCACTCCTGGCTTTGCAGGAATTCCCATTAAACCTGCAGTGGATCCCTTGTAATGCGCTATGTATAATACTTCTGCATTTTGCCCTTTTTATGTCTATCCCTTGCCAAATTGAAGCATCTATAAGTACTGGAAACACTTCAATTATTTAAGAATAAATGCACAGTGGAGAGTCAATTAAACCAATGACGTGTTTTTTGTGTGTGTGTGTTGTAAGTGTTACCATTTGGAAGCAATTCAACCAAAATTCTAGCAAAGCCCTTCAGAGCATATTGAACTGATTTGAAGAGTTTGCATCCCAAAAATTTGAAATTTAAACAATGAAAAAAAGAGGTTAAAAGGCGCATTAATCGTTGTTTATAAATCACGCCCTCAAATGTTAAGCAAACACAGCGCCTTCCTCGCTGGCAGGGGAAGAGGATCCGCGCGGCCGAGGCACCGGAGAGGGTCCCCGGCCCGGCCGCGCCGGGGGGATCCCAGTGCCGCCGGGACGGGCGCCGAGGAGAGGGCTCCTTGCCCCGCTCCCCGCTGCTGTCTCGCTCTCCAAACCCGCCCGGTGCGGGCAGCGCGGCGCACCTGGGCACACGCGTCTTCCCTCGCGTGCGCTCAAGGAAAAGCGAGGGCTCGGCTCTCATCCGTCTGAAAACAACAATTTCCGATGGAAGATCCCAGCCCTTGGGGCCGCTGCCCCTCCCCGGCAATTTTCTCCTGCTTGCACAAATGGAAAAAATTGGGGCAGCCCGCAGGCTACTCATACTTCTCCAAAGGTTCTCTTAAAATAAAACAAAAAGCAAAGGAATAATCCCCCCAGGGACACTGCACATTGAACATGGAAAACCCATCAGTGCCTCCGTTCTCAGCAGGGCTCCACCAGGCGCATCCCAAGGGAAGGGGCCAGCGCAGAGGGCAGGGAGAAGCGGTGGCACCTGGAGCTGGCGGCCGAGGGCTGGCACGGCAGCCCCATGGCACAAGCTCCCAGCCGGGAACGGCCACGTGTGCTCCCCAAATCCCCCTCTCCAAGACGCCGGCCTGGGCTGCATTCCCAGGTCCCGAAGCTTTGCCTCTCCATGGGGCTCCTGCATCAGGGCTAGCACCAAGCGCAATGCACGGGCTGCAGCTGCTCTCACCTAACAGGAGCGCTCGTAAACCCGAAACGCCCGGCTCTCCCGCGGTTTTGCCGCGCAGGGACTGGCCTAGGCTTGCAGCCGTCGCCAGAAGTCGCGCGCAGCCTGCAGAGCCACCGTGCCGGCCAGCTGCTCCTCTACGGGCTGCAGCACAGCCCGAGCCGGACTGGGCCCTGCCATCCCCCTTGCCGTCAGTAACGGCTGCTAACGGGCCCGCGGAGCCCTGTCTGTAGAGGGCCTGGCCCTTTGGTGGTGCCCTGGATCCGTCCCCTCGGCTCCCGGCGGAGCGCGGCGCCCCGCTCTGCCCGAGGCCGGCCGCGGTCCCGACCGTGGGGCAGGGGCTGTGGGGACGCAGCCGGCCTTGGCGGAGCGTCCCCGAGCGCTGCCAGCCGGGCACACGGCTGGCCCGCGGATGGGCCGCTCCGGAGCGCGCGGCCACGCGGCAGCGGCACACGCAGAGCCACCCTCGCCGTGCTGACCCGGGGCAACACACCCAGCTTCGCGACACAACCGTTTGTACCTCCCAGCTCCCTTGTCCACAACGAGGAACTCTGTCCCTTATTGCAGCAGTCCTTGTGGAGCCCCGGAGGCCCCCGGACACGTCCCCAAGGCCCACGGGGACAGGAGCTCGCGGCGGGCAGAGGAGGACGGGGCTCTCCTGCTGCACGTGCCCCAGCACACTCCCTCGTGGTGCATCCCGAGCCATAACTCTTCACGCTGGAGCACGCAATAAAAACCCAACTGCAAAGTGCTTACAGTTGTAATATTCTGTAAATCATGAAAGAAAGAGAAAAGAATCAAGCAAGGGTTTTCCAGGAGTTATGAGTAATGGATTGTCAGCCCAGCTCAGAGCCATGCTAAAGATCTTCCTAACTAATGCATTAACTCTTTCCCTGCCTCTGCAGATGAAAGCGCCGAGGTCACAAGATGTCACAGCTTCGACATCCTGCTCCAATTCATTCCGATGTATCGGAGATGCTGCCAGACCAGCTCCCCTTCCTGCCAGGCGAGAATTGTGCTCAAAGGTGCTGGGAGAGTTAAGTGCAGGGAACACAGGAGCTCCCTCGCCCTCGAGAGCTGCCAAAAGCCGCTACGTGCAGGAGCTACAAGGAAGGCGAAGGAAAGGAACCTCTGGAGAGCCCTGGCAACGACCCTGCGATCTGTGCCCCGGGATCCCAGGGGAGCGGCGCTCCGGCCGCCTCCCGCAGCCCATCCTCCCGCGGCTCCTCCGGGCCGCTCCATGCGCAGGGCCCGCTCTGTGCGCGCCGCGGGACGGACGTGCGGGACCGAGCGGGAAGGGCGCCGCGCGCAGAATCGCTTTCCAGAACGAGAAGAAAAACTCACAATAAGTCATAGGCGATCCCAAATCCACCCAAAACAAAGGTGCACCAAGGCGTTCAATGCCTCTGTTTCAGCAGCATTTCCACCCTTTGCACGTTCGGGGGTTGTGAATTCCCAGCGGCAGGCAGGTTTACCCAGGTGCTGCCTCTGCCCCTTGCTTGGAGCAGTGAAAGTAGAAACAGCAGAGAAGCAGAAAAAGCAGAAAAGTTCCTATCTCTAGAGAGGCACAGAAGCATTCTCCACCACCGCTCCCCATGAGTATATCCGTTAGCAATCGCTCATTGCGGAGACTCATCCCTGCCGCCGGGCGAGCCGAGCGGCTCCGTGCTCCTCGGCAGGGCTGAGCGCTCCGGGAGCCCTCGGCGTTGGCTCCCGGTGGAGGCGGCATCGCAGCCTGCAGGTCAGCGCTACGCAGAGCTCCTAGAACATCACACGTGCAGCCCCCAAACCGATACACATTCCAAAACAAGCCCTGCGCGATGCCGGCAGCTGGCCGCAGCCACGCAGCTCTGCTGCTAATTTCCGCGTGACGCATTGGGCATTTTTATTCATTGTGATGTTCATTAGTGCCCAGGGAATTCTTCACTAAACGTATACAGGTTACCTGCACTGCAGCTACTGGAAGAAATAGGCACTTCTGTCCTCAGTTATATAGTTTACAACTGTAATGACATCACTGGAAAGCATTTTTGGATCAGATTTAAAACTGCTTGAAAAGCCAGGGCAGAGCTGAGGTGCTGCAGTTGCAAGGCACTGCTGCAAATACCTTCAGCAGAGCTGGATATTAAAACTCTGAAGCCTGTTTGGTCAGAGCAAAGCAATAAACCCCGCGGTTCAATCACATTGGAATGCAAGCGCTGCAGCGAGCGTGGCCGTGCCGCTCGCGCGCCTCCTCCTCCGGCTCCTTTGCACAAACACTGCAGGAAGAAATCGGAGAAGTAAATTCTGATGTGGAGAATACACAAAAAAATACCACAAAGGGCAGCAATGACCAAAAACTAATCATCATGACACTTCAGCATATTTGACTGAAGAACAAGGGACCTGTTGCTGAGAGGCAAAGGGCAGCTGGGCTAAATTAGCTGAGCAAGTTTGAGTCTGGATAGTGTCATTAGGAGAAAAGCAGAACTATGCCATAAACTCTAATGAATGCATTAATGGATGGCTTGTGCCTCTCAAAAGGGGAAAAAACGGTTTAAATAAAGTTATTAACACAGCCCACCTGTGTTTGGCTCTTGGACTATGTTGTTTAAATAGCCCATTAACTCTTGAAGTAACTAATCTTGAAAGTGAATATAGCCTTTCTGAAGTAGACATTTAACTACATTCATATAATTCAATTAGATTGAGCATTCTTAGTCCAAAGCCCATATTCAATGCTTTCATCTCTAATAATGGTGCACAGACAAACCTGGTTAATACGGTGTTAAAAAAAGAATTTTCAACCAAAAATAAATTGCTGTGCCAAACCCTAAAATATACCATGTAATTTATGTGATGTAAGTTAATATTATTATAATAATGCAGAATTGTCATCTTATATCTAATACTTAAATCAGTATTACAAGAGTGAACTGAGTTTGCCTTAAGTCACAACGGAAAATTATTGTTTTTTTTTTTTTAAGCTGATGTTGGGGCAAAGTTTCTTTGAGCAGAGCTCAGCTCAGTGCGGACTGCTTTTGCTTTTCATTTTGTTTTGTTGGGAAGAGGCATGAGGGAGAGGGAAAAACTAATCTTGGTCTGAACAAGTTCATCCAGTTAATAAATAGTTAAAGCAAATTCATTAGGAAACAGGAATTTTATAGATTTAGTTAAAGGTTTCTTCCTATTTATGTCACTGAGAAATGATAAAATTCCTTTTATCACTCTACAACTTGTTAATGTTTTACCCCAGGACCACTTCATCTGTAATAAACATCTTAACAAAATATGCATCCCTAGGGAGGAACTGTTAATTTCCTTAAGGCCTCACACATGTAATAGCTTTTTATTGCATGCAGGTGCTTTGTGAAATTGCATTGACTTGTAATAAACGTCCAGTAAAGAGCAGGTAGCACCTAAAAGGGGGAAGTGTTTGTGCACCTGTCCGAGGAGAGACTTAGCACACCCTAATCCTCCACGGGCTGCTCGTCGCCGGCACAGGGACACCGCGCCGCCGCCTCTAATCACAGCAAGGTAAATGCCTGCGCTCTTAGAGTAGCATTTGGCCAGCTTAAAAAATAATGCTAGGTGAATTTATTATATATTTAAATATATTTATTACTGCATTAGCTAAAATTGCATTGGTTAAGATACAATTAATCACATTCAAAAATATAGGGGAAAATAACGTACGGCAGTCTTTCCTTTTCTTTAGGAAGCAGCTATCCATGCAAGACTCTTCATGAAAATGATAAGTATTATTAATTTGCTTAGAATTAAAAGTAGATGAAATTTAGCATAATTCTTATGAGCTAATAACATGCCGTAGACATTTCATATCTGATAGCTTTAAGTGTTCTCATTTTTAAGTACATTGTTTTTAAAAATTCCTTGAATGAAGGTATGTCTATAGCCTTCCATGGAAGTTTGTTTAAGAATGTTATTTTGCTCATTACAGTGATTAAGGGCAATGAAAGCTCTGCATTTCAGGAGAATCCCAACCTAAGCAGCAGGATTATGCACGTTTCCTAAACCCCTTTCACTGCTGTTCAAGCAATTGCTTTGCTGATTCTTCTTATTGTGCTGGAGCTCTTACAACTGCAGCAAGCTTGGGATTACCTCCCGCTTGAGGGAAAGGGATCACTGAAGGAAACTATCTACAGAAAACTGGGGATCTGTTCATAATCTGTATTGCCATCTGAGGCAAAACTGAGTCTTTTGTGTCTTTGATGGATTTCAAAGTTTAGCTACAAAGTCCAGAACCTAGGGAAGTTCTTCAGTGTCAGACGCCTTGCTCCATAACCGCCTGCACTTCCCTAAATCCAGGAAGTGTTCAAAGGTTCCCAGGACTCTTGAAAAAACAAGTTTGCTTAAAATTGTTACCCAAATGCCAAGGGGAGTCTTCTGATCTTTAATGGAACTTTATTTTTTCAAAACACCTAAGATGCTTTTGAATATCAAATCTGGATATTCAGAAAAAAAAATCACATACAAGATTAAAAAATTAAATGTTTTGACTAGTAAAGAAAAAAAGACATAAACTTCATAGTCAAAAATATCACCTGAAATATTTATGAATGACTGCACAACTGAAGCATTAAAACTCAGTAAGATGCTGTAAGCCTTTTAGAAATGTGTTAAAAATTAAATGCACACCTCAAATATATTTACTTTTCATTGGTGCCTTCCTGAACTGGGCATACCATGCAAACCCAGTTGCACTACTACTGAAGTCATGAGTAACAGCAAATATTTATACTAAAATTACTTTTCTTAGGGGGCAAAAGGTAAATAATTAATTACTGAATAATTAAGAAAATGGTTCCTAACAGCGTGTGAAAAATCTTCAAGTATTTATTCAGATAGTACTCTAAACTTTTTATGTGAAGAAAAAGAGATGACCCATGGTTAGATGGGATTTTGAATTCCAGAGGAAATCTCTCTCGAGCTAGAAAAGAGGCTAAAGAAAGAACCAGCCCCTGCACCAAGACGGGGCAGAACCGAGGAGCACGCGGGTGCCAGGACAGGGCGAAGGCCGCGGCCGCGCTGGGTTCGAGCACGTCGCCGCGCTCACGCTCGGCCCGCGAGGCGCCGCAGCCCGCGCGGGGCCCGGCTCCCGCCAGCGCCTACATGGAAGAGCCCTAGGGAAAACCCGCGGGGCCGGACGGCCGCAGCGCGGCGCCCACGGGAGGGCCGGAGCGCTTTCTGGGCAATGCTGCCCACACCGGGCCCGTGCTGGCACCAGCGTGGAGACCGTCACTCTTGTGAGCGCAGCGAGAAGGCCACGGCAGCCCGCGGAGGCTGCGGGACCCGCGCTGGCCCCTGTGGTAGCCAAAGCAGCAGCTCTGGAGGACTGTAGTGGCCCTGGCTGGTCCCCATGGCGGCTCTGAAGAGTCGCTGGGGCCAGGAGGAATGGGACACATTGCACCCTGAACGGACCAGTAGGAATTGACCAAAAAATTGCAACGACGACAACTTTTATTGTTGTTGTCATTTGCCCAAAATGGCCGTATTGTCACGTGCTGCTACCACGGGTTTCCTATGGAGGCCTCCGGGCCAAGCGTGTCCCGGGCAGGGGCCACGCGGCTGCTCCACGAGGGGAGACCGGAGTCCCCTGGGAGCCGCGGGAAGGGCCGGACGCAGCCAGCGCCTCCAGGGCAGGATCTACGGGCTCGGCCGCGCGGGGCCGCTCCGGCCGGCACGGGCTCCCCGGCACCGCTGCTGGCTTCGCCCCTGCCCGGTGTCCCCCCAAAACCTCGACAAAGTGAATTTTTAAAAAAAGAACAACAAAAATTGGCTCTCTTAGTACTAGGGGAAAAAAAAAAAAAGGAGACGGGAGTCATAGAGGCAAATGTAATTAGGAAACATATGAGAAGATTCAAAAAAGTTCAAAAGAATATAAGAAAGGAAATGTATAAAAAGTAAATAAAACACATTGTTTAAAAATGTTTCATATTAGACTTCCCCTATAAACATTTTACTTTTTATTTTATAGATTTCATGCTATTCTAATCAACTTTATTTTTGTAACTTCACAACTGAAACTGCAAACCTTACAGCCTGTTTTCACATTTCTGGTGTGTCCTGTCAGTCTTTTATATCTCTCTGGATGGGGGGAAAATAAAGTAAATGAAGTGAGCCAAAAAATTCTAATTTCAAAACTTTTATAGAAATTTCTCCCAAAGAAACTCAGGCACCACATCATGGAAAGATCATAAAGGTTTGGTGCAAACAGTTCCAACTCTCCGACAAATCAAAGACTAAATAGTTTACTATTGCTTATGAAGAGTATGTAAACTTGTAAAGGATATTAATGAAGGCGTAAACTCTTACTGAGGAAAACCGAGTCTTTGCTGTAGAGGACTGGGGATTAAATAAAGCAAACACAACACCTCATCTGCTGCGTTTTACTCAGTGCCAGAACGTCAGAATTAGAGGAACCAGGTAATCTAAAAATCAATTTAGAGATGCAAGGCTTCGGCTGGCCTGCAGTCATCTGGGGGAAGGTCCCATCTCATCTTTACAATCAAAGAGTTAACTCTGATGTCCCAGCACACAAATAAGTAAATGTGGGATAATTAGGAAACAAATTCTGCAAACATCTTGAAAGGGGCTGGAGACCTTTGATCTTTATAGAAAAGAAAACATTACAATACAGTCTAGCTTTTGGGGTCTGCACACATTTTATACCAAGGCAGAGGATGGTATCTTTCTTAAAAATCAAGTAACACCTAATTCCATCATACCCTAATTATCTTAACTGATTTCATATGTCTAAAGGTATTTCACCAAAAGATTAGAGTAGAAAGAGGGACTGACAAAATAATTAAATATGCAATTTGCCAAGCTTGGGCAATATGGCTTTGAAATCACCTTTTCAGGAAGTTTTACAGCTTGTTCATTGACATATATATTGCAGCCTTCAGATTCTTATTTAAGCTCTTTTGATTACTTTAATGGATTAATACCCGAGTACCATCAATGTAAGGTCTAATACTCAAGCCTGTTTCTAATTTGCCAAAAGTTGCACTAGTTTCCTTTTGGTATTATGGTAAAAAAAAAAAATAAAACAAACAAACAAAACAACAGCAAAAAGAACACCCCGCCCTCGAACCTGTATTCTGAAATATAAATGTATAGATACATACATATATATATATATATATATTTCTTAAATCACAAAAATCCCTTTTCCAAAACAGCCATATGGATACAGGGATAGTCTAATTCCTAGTGGCTCTTCTGGAAACGCTTCCATGTTTCCCAGGGCTCGGTGACCTGACTAGCGCCCACGAACACACCCAGATTGATCCTGGGCAAGAAACCCGGAGCGCTCTCGTGCCCGGAGCCTTCCCGCTGCACCCCGCAGAGCCACGCGGCGCGTCCTGCGCATGGGGACACCCGCGGGACAGGCGCGTCTGCCCCTTTGAGCCCCAGCTTGGAGCCATCGGGGCAGCAGGGCTTGAGACCCAGGTGTGTTTTAAGCAGTTGGTTCCAGGAGGAGCCTCCAAACTGCATCTGCATTTACCAGTACAACCTAGGGCCGCTCCTGGAGACGCCCGGGCCTTTGCCATGCCCTGCAGGCTCACTCGGCTCGTGCCATCCCTGCGGCTGGTGCATGGCCGGCGGTCCCCGGCCATCGGGAGCTGCTGGCAGCGGCGCCACCAGCCCAGGGCGCTGGTGGAGGTGGCCCTGGCCCTGCTCCCCGCCTGCTGCCGGGAAAAGGCTTTAAAAACAACCAAGCCAACAAACAGGCCCAAAACGAGAGGCGCTGCCGGGGGAGCGACGCGATTTGGCCGCCGCCGCCTGGGAGTCTCCGGCCATGCCCGTGTGCGCCGGACGCGCTGCAGCGCGGAGGGGAAGAGGCAGCGCGACGAGCGGAGCGCTCAGCACCCCGGCCGTTTCAGAGGCTTCTGCTTGGCCCGACCCAGAGACCGGCCTCTGTCCACTGCTCCCTGGGGACGCAGCCTCTCCTTCCAACACTCACTTGGAAAAACCTTCCTGGGCTCTTTGGCTAAGGAGCAACACTTCCACATCCAGGGACCATCCCAGCAAACCCTGACTTCTGCTGCTGCAGACTGCAGCACGCACCCGTTCCATCTGGATTTTACAGACTAAAAGGAAACACAAGGTTTAAGTATCTAAATAGAAAGGAAAGTCAAATTTAAAAATGCACAAAGCTGTAGATACTCGAAAGGGGAAAGATCTTCAGCCATTTCCCTAGGAGTCAACACACATTATTAATGAAGAACAGGTTTTCCGAGACTGAACAAAACAGCCTAACCCCAGCCAGGACAGCCTTTATCTCTTCCCAAAGACTCGCAGCCTGCTTAGAAATGTCCTTCTAAATCCAAGAGGTGCAGCGGGTACTCACGGCTTGGAGGAGCAGAGGCCGACGCTCACAGCAGCTCAGTGCAGCCATCCTGCAAATGGCTGCTAATTGGCTCTGCACCTGAAAGAGATCCTGGGAAAAGGATTTTCCAGCCTTCCTCATGGAGGAAAGGTTTTGCTAGGTCCCTCTTTTATTTCTCATCCCCCAAGCCTGGCTTTGCAGGCTTGCGTGTGCTTGATTTCCTCTATCTGCGATTGCACTGGCTCTGGGGATGCTGTTAGATGTGCTGGATGTTAGCATCTTCCGTCCTCCTTCCTAAACAGATCCAGTTCTGAATCATTTGGGTTGTTTTTCCACTATCTTTGTTCTCTTTTATTTCATGCATCTTCATCTGAAGTCATGAAAAAGTGATCCCAGGTAAAGGAAGGGCACTTGCTGACCACAGACATACACAACATTGCTGTGCAGGGCTGCTCAGCAGGCTGGGGAACGGCCGCGGTTGGGTTCACTCCTCAGGCTGAAACCCTTGAGCATCACTGAACGACACAGGTTAGGATGGAAGGTGCAGGTACAGGGAGCCTGCGGGACCGGGCTCCTCCGAGCCCCCTTTGCGCCCCTTGGTGCCGGGGGACACGTCAGATTGAGCATTGGCCAAACTGAGTAGAGAAACAAAAGAAAAGCAGGTTAACCATCCAAGCATGGGGGTTCAGAGCATGGGAACAGAGCTGGGCAGCTGCTGGACGTGGCGCACAGAGAATTTTTGGAATAAACCCAGGAATGGCGTGGAACGGACTCGTGCGGAGCTGGCCAAAACGGCAGCAAATGGCACCGAAACGGAGCTGTTTCCCCACACACCCCCTTACGGTGCCCTTTGGGATAACACCCACCCGCGCCTGGGCAGCTGCGGCCTTCCAAGAATTAACTGATTAAAGAGCATTTTGCAACCTATAAACCTGATGCCGTTTAAAAGAAATCTTTTAACCTTGGAGGTCTTATTTTCCTTAATAAGATGCTGGGAAACCCCTTGCTTTCCATGGTTTGATCAGCTCATTAACGGACAGGCAATATCTGAGGAGCTGCTGATGCTCCATGCTTTAATAGTAACATCTGCTCACTTCCTTGGGGCCCTTTCAGGAGAAATTAGGCACAGGTTTGTGTGCCCGAGGAGGAGGGATGTCAGGAACCGCGTCCAGCTGGGAGGAGCAGCCGGGGCCGCCGATCCCGCCGCAGCACCCGGATGGTGCCGGTGCCGGGCCCGGCTCCACGCGCAGCCCCACGGGACCTGGCAGCTGCGCTGGGGGTTTAATCCCCTTTCCTATGAAAACAAGGTTCCTGTGATCCCGGCACACTTGTCTGTCTGCCTGTCCTGCCCAATAACTTTGAACTCTTTTAACTGATTTAAACCAGATTTCACGGAGAGGTAGAAGTCTGCAGGATAATTAAGGTCCTAAAAAATTTATATAAATAGGTGTTTGGGTCCAAAAGGGGATTTAGAGCAGTCGAGAAGTTCTGTGATTCTGCTGAATGGCTTCATCTGCTGCCCCGAGAGCTCCAGCCAGGAGCCGCCCAGGGCAGATTCGGGGTCCACGGAATCCGTGCGCTGTTCCCGCTGCGGCTCTGCTGCCGGCCGTGCGCAGCCGCGGGACACGCGGCAGCAGCGGTGGCATCGCCCTCCTTCTAACGGGTGTTCCGAGGCGCTGCTGCTGGCTGTGCTTCCCAGGCAGGGAATGACCTTACGTGACCTGCGGTGTCTTTGGCTCCATTTTCCTGACACTCGGGTGACTCTGCAGCGCATGGCAAACCCAGACATTGAGGAACCTGGATCTCCGGCGCAGGTCCTGGAGCGCCGCGGACGCGGCCGGCCCCGACGGGGCGGCCCCAGTGCACAGCCCTGCAGGAAAGGCCACCTCCACCTCCACCTCCAGCGGGGCAGGGGCAGCGTCCCGGTGTCCTCGGCAGCCGCCCGGCTCCTCCGGGCCATCCGCGGCCCCGCGGGCTCCAGCTCCGGCGCGCTCGGTCCTGGGCGCACCCGGAGACCGGCAGCCCCACACGTGGAAAACCAAGCCCGGGAGAAACGTCCCCGGCCCAAGGGACCCTCTGGAGGCCCCTACGCAGCGAGTCCCGGTGCAACCCGCGCGGCTGCAGGGAGGCTGATCCGCGCGAGAGGGACCGGGTGGGAGCAGAGGGCAGAGGCACCTGCCCAGGAGCACCGAACCCTCCAAAGCGGCTCCTGGACGCCGCGGAGCGGGGCTGCACGGCGAGGCGCCCGCTCCGCCGCCGGGTCCGGCTCCGGCGTGGTCCCGCTCGGAGCGCGCGGGTCCTGGTGCAACCAAGCAAAACTAGAGGTCCAACTTCAGCTCCGGTCCAATCCGTCATTGTCCTTCCAGGGTTGCCAGTGGAAAGGAAAAACAACAACGCAGCCCAGAACCCGTGTCCTCTGGGGAACTGCACTATGATTTCATGGGGACTTTTCTCCTTGACACGTCACCCATTTTATTAACTTCTGCTTTGCTTTAGAAAGAGGCATCTACCGTTTGCTTCCCTGAAGAAGCTCATAATGTTATAATTCAAGTGTCAGGACAGATTAGGTTAAATGCACTGTGTGATTCCCGAAGGAAAACAAACTTCCAAACATACTCTATTTGCCTTGTTACATGTCATGGATTGCATTAGAGCTGAACATGTAATTCTGTCGCCTAATGTGTTAAAGTTGGCATGAATTTTATTCTCTGTGCAAGGTGAGAAATTACTTAGCTAACAAAACATTTCGTTTCCCCCTCTTTGCGTTCTTTCTTTATGAGATTCTGAATGTGACATTTTCACAAAAAATCCCTGCACTTATTTGTGAAAAATGTATATTAAAACCAAAACACATCAAATGGAAAGAAATCACAGATGGTTTTATTCACAACCAGTAGAATTAATGGCCTTCTCTTCTCTTTACAAATATTGGAAGCAGATGAGTTCATTACTATTGCACTCTAATAAAGAAAACCTGCTTTATTTTGACAAGACATCTACTTATCCAGTGTTTCTACTGAATAATAAATCTATTTTCTCTGAAAAATTAAAGATTATCAATAAACAATAACTCGCCTGGAAAATTTGTCAATCAAAAAAAAAAAAAGAAAGAAAGAAAAAAAAAAAACAGAAAAAACCCACACCCAAACATCTTCATTTCTGATAACACAGAAATGGAATTCAAGGGATTTGGAAAATGTTACTAATTTTCAAAATAGAAAGTTTTGAAATGTTTACTTTGTGGTTGTCTTAAATTTTTACATCTTTCAACAAAGCGAGCAGAAAAGTGAAAACATCTGAAAAGGCTTTTGAAAAGCAAAGCGTCAGCACAGGCGGGATGAAGCTGCGGGCTCCTTTATCTCGGGGGATCTGCACACACGGAGCCGCGTCGGGGGCTCCGGCGCTTCCCGGCTCCCCGGCCAAGCGGGTCGCGCTCGCCAGACCTTCCAAGTGCTGCCGGCAGCCTCTCCCGCCCGGGATAGCACATCCTACCCGGGGAAACGGAGCTGAGTCATCTTTAACCCCGAACAACACTCACTGATGGGGTCATCTTGTTAGTCATGGAAATCCTGTGTTATTTCTATTTATGCTTCTTTCAACACTTATTAACCGAGAAGTGAGGAGGTTTCGTTTTGAACGGCAGAAGATGTTTATCCTCCGCGGGCCGCGGCAGTCGGTTACGTGGCCGATCAATCACTGCAAGGGAGCCAAGGAGGCCGCGAAGCTGCCAGGGCCAGTTAATTTTTAAAGCTGTAGGAGGGAGAAGAGGAAAGAAAAACACCAACAGAAAAACCACAGCAAGACAAACCAGCGTGGCCCGGGCGGCCGCTTCCCCGCTGCTCCGGAGCCCGCTGCCGCCACCACGTTTGCAAAGTGGGGCTATCCCAGGGCTGGGAGCAGAGATGTGGTTCCATTTCCACAGGCTGCGGCCAGGGCCGGAGCGCCGGCCTGGGCAGAAGGAGCCTTTGGGGTGCAGATTCATTCACCAAGTTTCCTTGGAAAGGGAATGAATTCTCCACAGGATGCACGAAGCAAGCTGGGGACGGGCAGGCGGGCGGACAGGAGCCGGCCGGCATTCCCGCGCTCCCGACGCGCTCCGGGAGCCGAGCCGGCCGGCACAGGCTCCGTGGGAAGCGGCAGCGACACCGGCACGGGCATTCCCGCTCTTCCTTGTTTGACATTTCACATTTCTGACTACGCGTTCTCTTTAACAGGCATTTTCGATGGATTTTCCATGGCTTTTTATAGATAATCTTCTACACAGAAAAGGAACCCCAAATCGAGTTACCTGGGAGCGGATGGCGCTGCCGCCCCGCGGGCGCTTTGGGGGACGGCGGCCCCTGCGCGGGGTCGTGCAGCTCCGCATGGCCACCGGGGCTTAAAGCTCCGCGTTTAAAACACACACAAACCGCAGGGAATAAACCGATTAAAACAAACTTTACTTAACAAATTATATGAAGAATACAGACTAAGTTATCACACAATGAAACTTCCCTTTGTAAAATACAGGAGAGTCATCTAAAATAAATATAAAAGGTAATAACATTCATAAGATTAATGCACAGTAAATTCACTTTCAATAACCCAACAAAATGCATAGCATCTTAAAAAACACTTTGCAGCTGCATAAGGAGTTTCTCTCCTCCGCTGATGCGGTGACGTTTGGAGCCGCTGCCGCGAGGAGCGACCGGGCCGGGACCCTGCGCGCAGGGAGGCCCCAGGGAGCCGCCCCGGGAGGCGCCGCGGGCCCCGGCTGCCGGGGGAGGTAAGGCTGCAGCGCGGGGCACGCGGCAGCGCGGGGACGAGCCGCCGCCGCCGCCACCGCCACCGCTGCGCCCGGCCGCGCGCGGCTCCTCGCAGCGCGGGACGCCCTGCGGCCCCGGCAGGCACCGCGGGGACTTCGTTCTTTGCGGTTGCAAAGGTGCAACGCGGCGTGTTGCGGGCAGCGCTCGCGCGGTTGTGCCTCGCGGGCCGGGAGGAGGAGAGGAGAGACGGCCGCGGTGTCCCGCAGGGCCCCGCGACGTTCACTCCTGCACACTACACCTAGGGATGCTCCCGCAGGGACGGCATCTGCTACCTACGTCCACACTTGAATTTACCACAAAGTTCACGCGCTACGTTTCTTCCTGGACTAATTCCTTGCCTCTCCGCTACCAACAGCGCAGGCCCCGGGGCCAGGCGGGCACCCGCGCGCTCCGGCTCCCCGCGGCGCGCGGCCCGGGGACAGCGCGTCCCATTGCGCTCCGCTCTCAGCTGCACACACAGGAATCCAGCAGGTAATTCGGCAAACTAACTTCACCAACCACAAGATTAAGCTACACAGTGTCTACTGTTACTCTAGGATCAGAACCAGGCAGCCAAGCTCATGTGCTAAAGCTCTGCAAACCCGCGGCTGCTGCGTTCCACCGACTCGCGCCACAGAGGCTTCTTCACCACCTGGCACAGCAGCATCAGGTCCCTCGATGTCCCTGCCTGCACCAAGGCTCCGCTGGCACACGGGCTCTGGGCAGGGGGGAAGGACGCAGGGGATACTCGAGCCGCAGGGGGCACCCGAGATGCATGGGGCACTCGAGGCGCAGGGGGCACTCGCACTGGCCCCTGCACGCACCGACGGAGGATGAGCTGTGACGATGCAAGGACCAGCCTTGCAACAACTTGCTCCAATTACAGAAATTGCAGAACAGCGAGTGAAACGGGGCCTGCTGAAATGCTGCCCAAGCACCCGCAGGTCTCGGGAGTTCACGAGTGCAAGGAAAAAGCTCCCTATAAGCAGTGGACTGACAAGGAGACAGATACAGCCGATACGCCTGTAACGCAGACGCGCTGCACGTCCTGCTGTGCTTGTGAGTGCTGCCTCTGAGGCCACTCCACTTCGGAAAGGCCCGCAGAGCTTCGAGGAGCTCCTGACTGAAAACGCCTCTGTTGTGCTTATACCGAGAGATCGGCAGCGCCAGGCTCAGGCTCGCAGCACAGGGCGCTTTGCAGTGCCACGCTGTGGAAGCTCCCTGCAAAGATCAGGTTTCTCCACAGATGTATCCCTGCTGCAGGGATGCTGGGCCAGGGGAAGGGAGGGAGCAGTGGGAAACAACTGCGAAGAGATATCCCCAAATTTCTGAGGTGTTTGTCCCAACTGCGTGTCCTCTCAGCGTTTTGAGGCATCCAATGTTTCTGAAAAATCACTGAAGGGAAAGCTGAATCAGTTAACTCTAAGGCAGCTGAAAAAACGTCACTTGCTATAGCTATTAAAGCATCAATTCTACCTACTGATGATCTTTAAGCTAAATCTCACTAAAAGGAAGCAAAGGAAACTTCTCCAACATTTCAGCTGCAGGTTTTTATATCTCGGCCTACCTAACCTGGTGCTGCTGTTTCTGAAACTCCCCCACGCCAGCGAGGGCCACACGTTGGGGCACCCGGGTGCCGGCCGCGCTCGGCACGAAGCCCCTGGCCCTGCCGGACGCCGGCAGCAACGCGCAGGCCGGGCCGGGCAGCTGCGGCGGCGGCACCGCGAGCGCTGCGGCCTCCCCGGCGCGAGGAGACACCGCGCGAGGAGACACCGCGTGAGGAGACACCGCTGGGCGTGGGGCAGCGACACCGTGAGCGCTGCGGCCTCCCCAGCGTGAGGAGAGGCCGCTCGAGGAGACACCGCGCGAGGAGACACCGCGCGAGGAAACACTGCTCGAGGAGACACCGCGCGAGGAGACACCGCGCGAGGAGACACCGCTGGGCGTGGGGCAGCGACACCGTGAGCGCTGCGGCCTCCCCAGCGTGAGGAGAGGCCGCTCGAGGAGACACCGCTGGGCGCAGGGCAGCAACAACGCGAGTGCTGCGGCCTCCTCGGCATGGGGAGACACCGCGCGAGGAGACACCGCGCGACGAGACACCGCTCGGCGCGGGGCAGCTCCCGCAGCGACCACGGCGCCGCTCTGCACCGGGCCCTGCGCACCCGCGCGCCGCAGCGGCCGCCTGCAGCCGTGGCCCTGCCGCCTGCCCCACGCAAGGAGCGGCGAGGGGAGGCCACAGACAACCGCACCACAGATCATGAGCAGGAAAAAGGAAGGACAAAAGATGGATGAGACGGGCACACTGCTACTGCACAGAGTGGATTTGAACTTCAAGTGAACCTGAGCCGAATGACCAGGCTGCCATGGTGTGTTCATTTGTCGGTGTCGGCATCATCAATCTAGCCTTTGTGAGGCTTGGCAGTGAGGTCTGGCTTTGCTTTCCTGCAGGATAAATAAAAACTAAAAATGGTGCTGCAACCTTCAAGTAAACGAGCACTTGCAGGGGGTCACCCCAACCTCCAGAGCTGACTCAAACAATTCTTTTGCCCAAATACGACACACTTGCAACCAAATCTGCCAACGCTTGCAAATCACGTGGCCTTGCTTTAGGGAGGCAGTTTTAGAGAACGGTTACCTGGCTGGGAGAAGATGGAGCAGACAACTGCAATCAGTGTATCCTGAATACTACAGTGTTTTGTTTTTGTTGTCCCAGCAATATGGTGCCTTAAAACTAGAAATGAATCTTTGGACAAGAAATACTTTACATATGTACAAATAAAAAATACAAGCTGACAGTACAAAATCTACTGTTAGTCACCATTCCGTCCTACTAGAAAACGCAAGATCAATCAGAAGCAGTGCAAAGCAGGTCAGGGCACAGATACAACCCAGACTGAGAGCTGCAATACTGTTATTTGTTACTATGGCAATTGCATTTCAATAGGGTTAGGTAATCAGTACTTTACAATATAAAAAGTTGCACATTTTAACACTTAACTTAAAAACTGCCGTTTTGCTGCCATGATGTGTCTTTGTTCTACAGCAGCGGCTTGAGAAAGAGCATGGAAATCAGATGGACATTTCTAAATAACTTATTACAGCAACAGACTTCACCAAGACATGCATTTGGCTGAGGAGCGAGCGGAGGTCACCAGTCGTAAGGAGGCTGAGGTCAGGGTTTAATGCATCACACTCCTGACCGGCGGAAATAAACCTCTCCCGTCCTGCAGCACGTCGGAGCCCAGCGCTCCCCTCCCGGGGCAAAGGGGACGGGGCGGCTCCTCCGTCCCAGCAGCGGCAGGGCAGGCAGCAGGGAAGCGGTGCCCCGGCTGCGCGCGCAGGGCGGCCGGTCCGCGCCGCGGGGAGACGCGCAGCACCCGGCTCTGCTCCCAGCCAGAGGCACCGACACCTTGTGCAGGACAGAGCCGCTTCTCCCCGGGGCCAGGGCACAGCCGCGATCCCTGTGCTCTCCTGCACCTTGCTGGAGAGGGCTCGGAGCAGATCCCGGAGGAGGTCCAGGCTCCGCAGGAAAATGCAGCCTCTGGTTCCTCCTGGCCGCTGGGGAGCTGCCGCGTGCCCAGGGCTGGGCAGGGTGGACGCAGGCTCTGCACGGCTCCGCACTCGCTCTGCAAATGGATGAGGCGCAGAGTCCGCCGTGCTCCCCGTCTGGGTGTGCAGGAGGAGCCGCAGTGCGGTGCTGCAGTGCGGTGCTGCAGTGAGGTGCTGCAGCGCGGTGCTGCAGCGAGGTGCTGCAGTGTGGTTCTGCAGCGCGGTGCTGCAGCGTGGTGCTGCAGTGCGGTGCTGCAGCGAGGTGCTGCAGCGCGGTGCTGCAGCGCGGCGCCGGCGCGGACGGGATGCCCGGAATCCGCTCCCGGGCTCCGCAGCAGGACAGTCCTCGGTGGGGCCATGCTCGCCGCTCGTGTCCGCAGCGCTGCGCTCCAGCTCCGCGTTGGCGGCTCTCCGGCAGCAGGGTTACAGGAAAGGGAGCAGGGAAGAGGCTGCCGCTGATGGACGTACTCACGTGCAGAGAGGCGCCAGCAGCGGGGCGGAGGGGCAGCCCCACGGGGTCCGGCGGGGTGAACGGCGGCCGGCGCGGCGCAGTGCGGTGCGGGGCGCTCGCGGGGCGCTCGCCGGCGCTCACGACGGCGGCAGCTGCTGGCACCTGGTGGGGCTGGGCGGCAGGCGGGCCGCGGCGCTCTGCTCCGTGCGGAAGCTGTAGTCGTACTGCGGGGCAGGACAGAGACGCGTGACGCGCGCGGGCCGGCCTGCCCGCGGAGCCCCGTCCCGCGCGGGCGCGCGCCCTCCCGCCGGCCTTGGCTGCGGGGTGCCCCT
The DNA here is from genome assembly GCF_059628265.1 of Tinamus guttatus. Classification (NCBI taxonomy): domain Eukaryota; kingdom Metazoa; phylum Chordata; class Aves; order Tinamiformes; family Tinamidae; genus Tinamus; species Tinamus guttatus. The sequence continues at coordinate 4,944,418 of NW_028288760.1, read as the reverse complement.
CGCGGGACACCCTGAGAAACGAGGCCAAAGTAGGGCCCAAAACACAAGCACAACCGCACTCATCCTCCGCGCGGACTGGCCCGTGCAGGTCTGTCGTACACAGGCCTGCACCATTTTAGCTAAACTGCCTTGGCAAAGTGGACACGGAGCCCTACGCTCACGTCTTTGGGCCCAAACACGGCTTAGCTGGGGTTAGTTCAGGCCTGCTCTTGACACATTGAAGCTGACCCAGGTGAGGCCTGGTTCAAGGAGCAGCCACGCGCGGTGCCCGGCGCTGCGGAGGAGCGCGTGGGCGGCCGAGCCCGCGGCTGCCCGGTGCCCGGCGGGGCCGCGCGGCGCCGCTGCCATCTCGCGGCCGCCGCTGCCCCGTCCCCACGGACACCCGCGCGGGGCCCGGAGCAGCACTCGTGTCCCCTGCTCCGCTCCTGGGGACGGCGGCGTGAGCCGCCTCCTGCCCACGGCCGCACAACCATGCGCTCCTGGTGAGCGCTCCGTGTCCAGCTGCGGCAGGGGCTGCGTCTGGACAACCAGGACACACAGGGGAAAGGTGGCCTGGACAGGGAGCGGGAGCAGGGAGAGCGAGCAGGGAGAGGGAGCAGGAGCGGGAGTGGGAGCAGGAGTGGGAGCAGGGTGCAGGAGTGGAAACGGATGCAGGGAGTGGGTGCAGGGGGTTGGAGCGGGAGCTGGGAGCAGGATCAGGAGTGGAGGCGGGAGTGGGATCAGGAGTGGAAGCGGGTGCAGGGAGTGGGTGCAGGATCAGGAGCAGAAGCGGGAGCAGGGGCGGATGCAGGAGCGGTGGCAGGTGCAGGGAGTGGGTGCAGGGGGTGGGAGCAGGATCAGGATTGGAAGCGGGGGCAGGAGCGGGCGCAGGTGCCCATCCCAGCGCGGGCTCCGCGCGCTGCAGTAAGGGGCTGCGGCACTAGAGGGTGCTCGGTGACCGCAGGTTGCCGCATCTCTAAAGTCAGTGTCTACGTTTCTGCGCTCCCTGCTCTCTGCAGAATACGTGGAACGCCAGCACAGGAATTTCCTGCTGCCTAGCTAGCTGAGGACAGGGCGCCGCGAGCGCCCTGCGCAACTGCTGCTCGGTCACCTCTGCTAAAGACGTGCGGTGCAAACCCTGCAAAGAGACAGTGTCAAGAAGTCATCTCTTTCAAGACTGCCTTTTAATTGGCAAACATGTCTTCATTAATTCTACCTCAATGTCATGATGTCACAGCTAGCAGTACCAGCCCCAAGCTAAATAAGCAATAAGCCTCATTTTTCAACACACAAACACATAAAGATGTCAGCTCAAACTGTTTACTAATTAACACTTAAAAAGACACAAATTAGATATGCGTGGCTAAGAGCAATTATAATCAAGACGAATTTCTCTAGTCATTTGGGAACTGAAAAAAATGCCTAATTGCTGGAACCAATGTTTTAAAAACTGAAATCATGCCAGTTAGCAAATATGTTCATTTAAAGAACATTTCATGTGACTACACTCTGGAGAATTGACTACAAACATGAGAACAAGGAAAAATATTTCTGTATAAAATTAAAATTTTAAGCTCTTTTAGATTTACAACTTCTTCATTAAATATATTTGCAGAGAGCAGCATACAAAAACTCGTAGCAATCAAGTAGTTAAACAAACTTCCTTCCTTGTCCATCTAAAAAGAACGATTAGCATCAGATTCCCCCTTTCCTAGTGAGAATCTCCGCAGACTTGGAGGCAAACGCCCAGCGCAGGGGAGGGTTGGGTGCGGATGGGGATGGCACCGTGGAGCCCGGCGGGCGCCGCCGCGGAAAGCACCAGGGCTGGCGGCAGAGCCGCCGCGGCCGAGGCCGCAGCCTGGGGACACCGCGGCCCTGGGGACACCGCGGCCCTGGGGACATTGTGGCCCTGGGGACACCGCGGCCCTGGGGACACCGCGGCCCTGGGGACACTGTGGCCCTGGGGACACCGCGGCCCTGGGGACACCGCAGCCTGGGGACACTGTGGCCCTGGGGACACCGCGGCCTTGGGGACACTGCGGCTCTGGGGACACTGCGGCCCTGGGGACACTGTGATGACTATGGGACCTGCATCTGTTTTTACTGTTTTTATGGGTGGGTATAACCCCTTAATTTGGCTCACTTCTCAGCTTGGAGGATGGGAACATACATCTGCAAACGTGGTGACAGAGAATAATAACTCTTGGAATTCTTTGGGATTATTTTTTGCAAGGCATCTAGCTCCAGGGAAAATGTTCTTGCTGCTCTGGAAATCCAGAAGATTTGCTGTAATGGTGCTATTGCTTGCAAGGGAAATAAAGCCATACAGAAATTCACCATATTTATATGCATAGCTATCTATGTGCAGACAAGATGCTTCATCAAGGAATATGGGCTGCATAATTATACTTTTCATTACCCTGAAACACACAGAGGCTGTGATGGAAGCGGAGGGTGTGGGGAGAACTGGCAGGTATCAAGAGCTCCCTCCTCGGCCACGTAAACCCAGCGGGTGCCGCGAGGGCGCAGACAAGGGCCACGCGCCACCGCGGCGCCCGGCGGACACCGCGGACACCAGGGTCCGTCCTGCCTGGTCACGCACCTCCTGCGAGGAGGAGTGCGGAGCTGAGGAAGGCAGGGGTGCATCCAGCACGCACCCTGGGGCTAAGCTCTCCCTGAAGGCTTCCCAGCTTACAAATAAAGTCCTTTTCATCGTGGAAATAAACAGAGGAATTCCAAAGTTCCCATGAAACAAGTGTTGCTTTTAAAGCCAGCCGTGATGTGCATCTAACATTTGTCTCCCATTTGGTGACCCGCAGCAACTGCACCCCACAAGTGCAGAGGACACTTCACTCGCATGACAGGCTGGGAGTCTCACTTACCCTTTGCCTTTAATACAGCTGTCTTCATAACGGGTGTTTGTAACCAAAGATGCCCAAGGAAACACACACCGCTAAGAAAAGGCTGATTCTCATCACGACCGTGTGGCCGCGCACCTCAAAGGAGGCTGGTCCTGAGCAAGGGGCTACTTGGTGTCTAGCGCGCGAGTCCTGCACGTGCCAGAACGTTCCCAGGGAACGCAGGGGCTCCCGGTGTGGCCGACCGAGCTCAGCCGGGCTCTGCTCTCCTGCCTCTTCCCTACAGGACTCCTCCTTATTAAAAACTGCTTTTCCTGGCACCACGTCACACCAGCACCAAACCAACAGGTCATGATGTAGTTTACCCTGCACTCCTCACTCCAGTTCAACTGCTTCCCAAAATATGAAGCAACCTAACACACCTTGTGCTCCGCTGGTAGCCATCATATTTTGTTAATAAACCGGAAAAATAGTTCAAATAAAAGAGACATTTGGAAGTAAATGGAGAACAGACAACTTCATCATCAGATTCTATGTTCAATGCTTCTTTATGTGGCACGAATCACAGGGGACACCTATAATTCCATGTTTTCCCTTGACATTGACTTTGTCCATCGTCAGTGACTAGGGAAAGACAAGTGAGACCTTTCCACATGGGAGGGACTCCTGCAACCACACGAACACGAATCCAGTGATGATTTTGCTTAGAGCATTGCCCGGTACTTACCTCCTTTTCAATTTCTGCTAGGGTTTTGATCGTGATGCCCAAGAGATCAACTGGCTGCATCTGATGTAAAAAAAGAAACAGAGAAAAATCTTTTTTGTTGTTGTTTTGCTTGAGTCAGCAAATACTCCCCCACCAGAGACCTAGAGGCACCATCTGCAAACACACACGTAATCCTGTTTCCCCATCCGCCCCGGAGCGCGAGGCGCAGGAGGTGGTCCGGGGGTAAGAGCCCTAACGCAGCCTCCTGTCGGGGTAGCTGACCCGCACCACCGGACGCGGGTGACGTGACCCCCACGGGACGGCTGTTCCGCACTCCCTCGCAGCACCCCCGGCCTCCCACGGCCACAGCGAGCGGCGCGCGGGGCCCGGGCGAGCCGACCGTGCGGGGGCAACGGTGGCTAAGGAAGGATCAGCGTGCCCTGATCTCCCTGCGCTTGTCCTGGCAGCAGGGGACTTCAGCTTCCCGGGAATGCGGGGCTGCCTGCAAGCAGCCCTTTGCAGGAAGCAACGGTTGTGAAAAACTGCACCCGCTGCACATGCAGGATCTGCCGGGGAAAAGAAAGGTGCAAAGCAGGGGCAGGATGTGAACAATCAGATCCCTTTGATAGATCTGTGCTTGCTGTAATGGCCTCTTGCAAACTGATTTTTAAAGAGGTTTTAGGGATTGGATGGATTAGGGGCTGGTAGGGGGATGCTGAGCCTTTGAGCTCTGGATCAGCACCTTAAATTAGCGCTGCGCCGGATGCCCAGGACCGCGCTGCGCAGGGAGGGGAGAGCCGGTCCTGCTGCTGCCTGGGCCGCTCTGCTCGCGCGGCCTCCGGAGCCAGAGGGCAATGGCAACGCTACAACCATTTTTCTGCCCGTGTTTGCGCTCCACGGCGCCCAGCAGCGGTCCAGCTGTTGCATCATTAGGACTGCGCGACCTCCCGAAACTTCCAAGCCCAGAATGGGGAAGTTGGATGGCAGAGCCGGATCCCCGCCAGCGTCACCATGGCAACCCGCTGCCGTGGGTCAGCCCAAGTTCCTTGCGCTCCACGTGCAAAAAAGCCAGCATTTTTCAGGATTAAGCAGCTCCCTGCAAGACTGGGGCGATGCCAGCTGCCCTCGGCAGGCGCGGGGACAAACGCAGCCCTGGGCACGGTCCTGCTCGGCATGCGGAGCACCGCCCGCCCCGGTACCCGGTAACCGCGGAGGTGACTCACCCCTTCGGGAGCGCAGGCGAACTTCTCCGAGATCATGAAGGGCACCCCGTCCATCGCTGCAAGGGACAAACCAGCACATGTCACATTGTCAGCTGCCCCGCGGAGCCCCGAGAGCTGCCCCAGCCCCTCCTGCCTCTGCCCGTCCCGGCCGCGCGGATCGCTGCCGTCCCCGTTTGGAGGATGGCTTCTCAGCTCGGTCCAGCCCCCGTGAGGACACAGTTTGGAGCAGAAAGAAGCGCAGCCTGCGGGTGCGGGTTTGCCCTGCTGCGCAGGGCCACGCGGGCCAGCGGCCGCCCCCACGGCACGCGGGGAGCGCGGGGCTCGGCTGCCTCTCACCACCGCACGCGAGGCGGTAGGTGCTACCACCTGGCACACCGCAGAGCGGGGCAGCCCCGGGGACGGCTCTGGGGCAAGGCTGGGCCCGGCCGGCACCGGTGTGAGCTGAGCAGCAAGTACAGAGAACATGGAGCGCGTGGAGCGCACAGAGTGCATGGAGAGTGTGCAGCATGTGGAGCACGCAGAGCACACGGAGCATGTGGAGCGCACGGAGCATGCGGAGCGCACGGAGCATGTGGAGGGCGCACACGAAACGCTAACTGCTGCTGGGGCTGCAGAGCAATGGAGTATGAAGCAGACACAAGGACACCCTTGTGTACGCGGCACAGCCCTGCGTCACCGCGCCAGGCTGTTTGCAACACAACCCGAACGACACGGAGGGGTGTTTGCATTTGCATCGCCTCGCGCACTCGCGCAGCTCAGCAGCGCCTGCTGCTCTTTGTCTGCTCCCACCATCCAGGAGACGTCACCTCCCGCAGACACGTAAACCTGGCGCGAGCCTCGTTGTGCCCAACGGCTGCACCCCGGCGCCGCAGGGCCCACGGCCGGGAGCGCCGCGCGCCTCGGCTGCGCCTTTAGCACGGCAACTCTGGCAACTCTGTCAACTCTGTCAACTCTGTCACTTTCAGCTCTGGACAAAATAAAAGCTTCTGACTAGAGCAGGTTTCACCTCTGAAATGCCCTCATGTAATCCCCAAACAGGCTTTTCTTTCACAACCATCTGTCCCCATCCTGCATTTTGTTACCTGTTGTTTTGCAACTTCCGTTAGAACCAGCAAGTTACAGTGTTAGCGATTTAATAAGGGTTATTTAAGAATAAATTTTACATTAGCTTTGTATGGTTTTGACTTAAAAAAAAACTGCCCTGTGTTATTTAATTATCAAAGGTGCTATGTGGCAGCCACAAAGTTCCATGAAACAAAAGGAAACAGATGAAAAGCAGCATCACAAAATCCAGGAAGTTTTGAACCTGAAAGACCATCTGCATTTGTTATCCCGACAGGAACCTGCTTTGATCACTCCCACGCTGGCTTTGGTAAAGCAATTTAAGGAGAAAGCCCGAGGAGCTGGGGTCGCTCCCAGCCCTGTGCGCGGCGGGATGCGCGATGCACCGCTGGGATGCGACGTGCATGGGGATGCGCGATGCACCGCTGGGATGCGACGTGCATCGGGATGCGCGATGCACCGCTGGGATGCGACGTGCATCGGGATGTGATGCACCGGGGGACGCGGTGCGGCGCAGGGCCCCGGTCCCGCGGCACTTCAGCCCTCCCGGAGCACAAAAGTGCAGAGCGAAGCAGCAGATGAAGGCAGGGTGTGCCAAAGGCTCAGCAGCGCAATTAGCACTCTCCTAAACAAACGAGCTTCCACAGAGCTGTAATTAAGCAGGCCTGTAATTAAGTATATGCCCTTTATCATAACGATCACGCTTAAAAATGGCATGATGCATGGAAGTGTGTTATTAATGCTGCAATCCCAAAGCGAGGGGAGCGCACATAGGAACTGGTGTGTCAGGCCCGCCACTGGGCTGCTTGTAAAGTGCAGCAAGGGGAAAATCGGGAACAAGGAGCTCATTCAACAGCTCCTTCCGCAGCCAGGAACGGGGGTCACACGGATCCAAACACCCGGCCGGGGCGCAGGGCTGCCGGGGCCGGCTCCGCGTCGCTCCCGGCGCGGTCCCGCACGCGGTGCTGCGGGAACGGGAACGGGGCCGCGCTCCTGCCTCCCGCGCCGGCCCGCGCGGCCCCGCTTCGCCGCCCTGCCCTGCGGAGCGCCGCGTCACGTCCAGTTAGCTCACTCGCTGCGACTGGATGAAAGAGTGAAAAGGACCCCAAAGCCAAACCTCACCCCCCTGGAACGCAAGCGCAAACGGGCAGCTGAGCGGAGACCACAGCAACACTCTCCAGCTGATGCACCAGGTTGCCACTTCATCATAAACCGCTAGAATTTACTACCAACCTCTAAAGGGCACGCCACAAAGCCATGCTCTATGAATACAACCTGTTAGCTCACTTAGAAATTCTCTCTTTAATATGAAGAAAGTACTGTCGTCCTCCTCCAGGCACACGGTAGATGCAACCTTCTGTGCTGTAGACTCCAACTGAATCTCGGTTGTCAAATTAGTAATTCATCCTTCTAGAATAACTGTATTTTTAGCAGAGCTACCAGATTTAAATAATCAGGCCTGCCAATGCTACCCTAATTTAAACATGCTGACGAACTTTCATAGGCAGCATCAGCTAACATAATGAGTTTCTGGATGACAAAGAACTTAAGACTATAGTTCTCTACACTACCCAGTATAATAAGCACTTGTTCTTTTCTACAATGTGCACATAAAAGAGGAATCTAAATAATAATTGCTGTAATTATCTTGAAAAATATGTGGTGATTAATGGTGATTATGAAAATCTGTATAATTGTTCATTGAAATCTCCAATGATCAGATGCTTTCTTGAAAAAGCCATTAATGAAGAACTTAAGAACACAAAAAGCATCAAAACTGAAGCCAAGCTCATGACCGTTTGGAGCGTGGTGAGGACACGGTTTCAAACGCCGAGGTTCAGTTTTAACCCCTCCTACGAACCCCCTGCAAGAGGTTTTACCACGTCCGTGATGCGACGCATGTGTCATTGTGGTTCAAAGCACGAAGTTCAACCTGTTATTTATGCAAATAATTAATTACTCTTGTACCCAACTAGCAGTTTGTCATGACACATTAATGACTTGATAGACTTCTGTGAACTAGTGAACACAGGACAGCAGAGCGCTTTTATCGTCATTTAATTTAAAAACGATCCTGTGTGAAATTATCTAGTCGTGAGTGATGGAAGCATAAAGAACAGACTCAGCAAAGCTTCTTTTGGATCATTGCTTTATTAATGGTAATGTCAGGGAAATGAAAAATGCTAACATTGTCATATTTAGCTCCTGGGTATAGATGAATAGCTGCCTCAGTGCTTGGCGGGTTCGGTTTGCACACTGCAGCGAGCGCTAATTCTTCACACCACTATTGTGGGGATACACAGCCATGCAAGGGCTTATACACCTCAACTCCCAAGGAAATAACAGCTGTTTCTGCATTTAAATTCTCACCATAAGCTTTTATAGCTTCAAATTTCTTTATTGCTATTTTTGCATGGCTTTTTACACTTCCATTTTGAATTGCCGATATTAAAAATATTTAAATAAATAAGTGCCTTGCAAAACATTCCTCTGGAATACTTTGAAAATTAAGCCTTGCTAATCCAAAAGATGAAAAAAAGATATGCTATTGCCACCTTTAAAATTTAAATGACCTTAGATTTTAGAAAGAGCTTTCTGTGGTATTGGGAGAGCCCTCAGGTTCTCCCCAGACCTGAAATGCTGGACAGGTGCTTATGTTGCACCAAGAGCATCTCGTGAAGGGCCTAAAACACCATGAGCAAAGCAGCACGGCTCGCCCGCTCGGGGGAAACCCGGCGACGCCGGGAAGCACCGCGTCCTCCGCGTGCCCGGGCGCGGGAGCAGCGGGGCCGGGCTGCGCGCAGGCCGAGCGGAGGCTGCCCGGGCACAGGCAGCCCCTCGCGCGGATCCAGCCGCACCGGGGGACGCGGCTGCCCCGGGGAGCTGGCGGGACGGGACTCGCGCCACCCCGCTCCGCGGGCGCTGCGGGCGCATCGGGGCTGCGCGTTGCGCGGGAGGAGCCCTCGGGCCAGGCCGGGACGCAGAGCCGGCGCAGCCCGCCTGCGTCCCGCCCGGCCCCGCTGCAGCCGCTGGCCCCGCTGCAGCCGCTCACCCCGGGACGCAGAGCCAGCCCAGCCCGCCCGCGTCCCGCCCGGCCCCGCTGCAGCCGCTCACCCCGGGACGCAGAGCCGGCCCAATCCGCCCGCGTCCCGCCCGGCCCCGCTGCAGCCGCTCACCCCAGGACGCAGAGCCAGCCCAATCCGCCCGCGTCCCGCCCGGCCCCGCTGCAGCCGCTCACCCCTTGCCGCGGGTGCCGCGCGCGCTCCGTCCCCGACAAGGGGGAGCTTCGGTTCCCATTGGCGCTCCCGGCTCCGCGCAGAGCCGGCTCAGCGCACCCCGCCGTGCACCCGTGCGCTGAGGACTCCATGGAACACCCGTGTGAACACTGGAAGGAATGTTCTGTGATCTCAGAAGAGAGGAAACTATTCGGAAATACGGAAAAAGCGTTTTACAACGGTCTGCAATGCATCAGGAGGAAGACACAAGCTTTCCAAAGTCAACCACTCTCTTCATAATGTACAGCTAAGCCTCCTATTTCTGTACTCCTGTACGCAGCAATTTAAACAGCAGCCCGAATAGTAAACACGTGTGTGCTCATCCCGTGCTACCGTGCGCCGCGGCCCAGATGGGCCCCACTGCGCTGTGCTCCCAAACCACTCACGACGGCGAAGCCTCGGGGGGACCCCAGCAAACGTCCCCCGCGGGCCATGCGCTCCCGTCCTTGCCCGGGGGAACGACCCGAGCGCCAGGAGAACGGCCGCTCCTGGCTCTGGTCCAGCCGCTTCGGAACCCTCCAGCCCCGGCCTGACCACAGATGATTCCTCAGGGCCGGCGCGGGGGAAGCGGCGGCTCCTCCCGCCCTGCTCACCCGTCGCGATGTGACAAATCAGCAGCAGCCCGACAGCGTCTCCGAGACGTATTGGAGTTTACTCTGTGGCTCGGGCTGGCCATCCGCACCGGTCCGGAGCTGTCCCCACGCTGCCCCACTGAGGGCACCTCCTGCTGCCGGGGCAGCCCGCGCGCATGGGGCTGAAGAGAGAGGATCGGCGCACCGCGGGGGCCAGCGACACCGCGAACTGCAGGGGCCAGCGCGGTGACACCGGGCACCGCAGGGCCCGGCCCAGCGTCCAGGGCTGGTGCCACCTGCCTGCTGAGCTCCCACCTCCAAGGCCAAGAACCGGCCGTGGCAAAAGCGGGCGTTTCGGTGGAGCGCGCGATGCTCCCACCAGCGAGCAGGAGGAGAGGCTGCGGTGGCTTCAGGGAGAGACCCCGGGAGTTTGCAGCTTCTCTGTTTATTGTAAAATGAGATTTGATTAAAAAAACAAGGATTAAATTTTCCTTTTTGCTACTTTGATTGCCAGCCTTGATTTTCCCTATTTCCTGCACAGCTCATGACACAACGCAATTAATTCTTTACTGCTAGATCAAGCCATGCAAAGACTTGAGAAAATCCTCCTGGTTTTGATTATTTTCTTTTTTAAATAAAGTTAAGGTTAAGTACTGTGTGGTAACAACTAAGTAGTACCTCGGCGCTGCGGCTGCACCGGCATCAGAGAGCATGGAGAGACTTCAAACAGGCTCTTCAAATTGCAAGTGTTTAGGAGCTCTTGATTTTATTATTTTTTAATAAAATGGCTCCTTTGAAGTCTCCGCACTCCACTAAACTTCAAAGATCACACCTAAGCATGTGCTACTTCCAAGCAACAACCCCTAATTAATTAGCCCCGACCAGACACCGAGCAGGGCCCGGCGCAGCCTGTTGGGGAGCTTGAGCAGGGCTGCAGGCCGGGGAGCCCGCGCGGCGCTGCCGCTTCCGCCGCGACCCGCCGGCCCCGCGCGGGAGAAACGCGGCCGGTGCTCAACCGCTCCGAGCGCGGGGACAGACGGGGACATGGGGCTCCGTGCGCCGAGAGGAGCCCCGCGGGCGCCGCGCTGGGTCGGGGACACGGGGCTCCATGTGCCGAGGGGAGCCCCGCGGGCGCCGCGCCGGGTCGGGGACACGGGGCTCCGTGCGCCCAGGGGAGCCCCGCGGGCGCCGCGCCGGGTTGGGGACACGGGGCTCCTTGTGCTGAGGGGAGCCCCGCGGGCGCCGCGCCGGGTTGGGTACACGGGGCTCCGTGCGCCGAGAGGAGCCCCGCGGGCGCCGCGCTGGGTCGGGGACACGGGGCTCCGTGCGCCCAGGGCAGCCCCGCGGGCGCCGCGCCGGGACGGGGACACGGGGCTCCGTGCGCCGAGGGGAGCCCCGCGGGCGCCGCGCCGGGTTGGGGACACGGGGCTCCGTGTGCCGAGGGGAGCCCCGCGGGCGCCGCGCCGGGTCGGGGACACGGGGCTCCGTGCGCCCAGGGGAGCTCCGCGGGCGCCGCGCCGGGCTGCACCGCTGCCTCGATGTCCAAAGCGCCGCGCGCGCCGGCACCTCGCACGGGGCACCCGAGGGCCACCAAAGAGCAACTCAGGACTGGAATTTTCCTAACGCACTTTAATTTTTAAGTGCTCGCAGTCATTAGCGGAGCCACATATTTCTATTAGGTAAATTTCATTTGCATATGCAAATTATATCTAAATACACCACACCATTAATATGATCACTAATTACATAATAATAGTCACCAATCTCCACACAGATCAAACTTACAGTTTTGTAGCTATTAAGGAAATTGTGCTTTGTAATTAAGATAATCCTCATTTCCAGATGCTAATTAACTATATAATAATTAGCTTCTTTTGCTAATGCAAATTAAGTATTTCCATCCTTATTGGTAAAGGAGTTGCTTATCACTTAAAAAAAGAGACAACCTAGAAATAATCCCTCCTCCTCTCTAAAGGTGAAAAGGTAACCCCATTTTTATCAGTCTCATTTGCGAATGCAAATTAGCCTTGATTAATCAAGTCACAGGCAAATGCACCCATCTCATAGCATGGATGGCCGCCTGTAGCTGCTCGGCTACCCTCGGAGGAAAGGGAACCGGCCGCAAGGCCGCGGCACCGAGCACGCGGCCAAGCGCGCAGCCAAGGGCGCAGCCCCGCTGCGGCAGCTCCAAGTGCGCGGGGCAGCGGCACGGCTGCGCTCCGGCCCCGGGCAGCCCCGCCGGGCCCCGCAGGACGCGTGGAGCAGTGACACCGCACGGCGCGCTCCGGTCCCGGGCAGCCCCGTCGGGTGCCGCAGGACACGTGGAGCAGTGACACCGCAGGACACGCTCCGGCCCCGGGCAGCCCCGTGGCCGCTGCAGGACGCATGGAGCAGTGACACCGCATGGCGCGCTCCGGTCCCGGGCAGCCCCGTGGCCGCCGCAGGACACGTGGAGCAGTGACACCGCACGGCGCGCTCCGGTCCTGGAGGCCGCAGGACGCGCGGTGCTGCAGCGGTGCCGCAGCGGTGCCGCACGGCGCGCGGCGCGGCCCGGCGCGGTGCCTAACGAGCGCTACCTGCGCGCGAGCAGACGGTTGACACCAGCGAGGCCGCCTGGCAGCGCCCGGCCGGGCTGCGCGCATCCATCATCCGCTAAACCAATCCACCAGCTCCACACCACCATTTGTCATTAATTATGCTAATCAGCAAACCATTACTCTCTGATGACACCACAGCACTTATTAGCTAGTTATGGCTTTTCAAAAGCGCAGCTTATTGTGTATGCGAGTGCTGCACATACATTAGCCTACAGGGAAGAAATGTCCAATTATGAAAAGAAGAAATTTGCTATTATCTCCTTCTAACAAACCAATTTAGTAATTATAAAAGTCTCTGAACTCAGAAGGATTTTTTAAGAAGAGCTGAGTGATGAAACCAGAGAATTTTGTTTGCAATAAGTTTCTGAGTTGGAAATAAAGTGACAATAAGGGAACGAACAGCGTTTATGATATATCATTATAATCCTTGCATCTCAAATGATCAAAAACCACGATTGGTTTGGCTCTTCCCCTAAAACATTTATTTTAGTGAAGGTGCAGTCCGATGCGTGTAACGCGTCAGGGTGCTCGGCGGCAGGCCCGGCCCGCGCGCGCGGCTCCCTGCGGCGCACGGCCCCGCGGGGCGACGCCGGCACCCACGGCCCGCGCGGGCCCCGGGAGCGCAGAGCGGGCGCAGCGCGGCGCTCGCGCGGCAACACGCAGTGCGGCAACACGCAGCGCGGCGCTCGCACGGCTCCGCACGTCAGGGCGCTCGCGCGGCAACACACATCGGGGGCATTTGAAGACTCAACGGAGAGGCAGCCTTGCCGGCGCATCCAATTCATTTACAATTGCTAAGTTGTTTTGCTCACTGTGAGAGTAATACCACTAGTTTTAGAAGCTTAATATGTGTTAAGAGCTCATTAATATCATCAGAGTAAATGGGCCTATTAAAACATCTTTAAGCAATATCTGAACATAAATCTCCCTAAACTATATTTAATGACTGTACTTAAGATACATTATATGCGAGTCTTAATGAGACATTAGATAGCATTTTGAAGATTAAAATTAGAGAATCCATATAAAGTCTGTCCACTTAATGTAGCCTTAAGCTACACTGATGAAAAGCATTACTACCAAATTATTACTTCATTAGAACAAATATTTTTTAATCATTTCTGATTTATGCTATTAGATCTCTCCATATATATTATATATACATTTGTAAGAGTATACACAAAACAATTTTCTACTTCCACAGGAGAGAAGAGAAATTTTGAGCTTTCTAATGGCTACGTAAATTACTTGTCTTTCTTCTATTGAGTTAAAAATAAGCACTCTTTATAAAAGTCCATTTACTGTATCCCCCCTTTTCTAATTTAATCGGAGATTTTAATTCCATTAACCACAAGGTCATTTTTTAAACGTTTGCTGTTTGGCTGCTCAGAGATGTATCAGCCTCAGCCCGGACTGCACCCCCGGCCTCTGCACGAGCGTCTGAACCGCGGCCGTGCGGCTGGTTGGGGCAAGGACGCGTGTCACCCCGCACTGCAAGGACGCGTGTCACCCTGCATCGTGCTGCAAGGACGCGTGTCACCCCGCACTGCAAGGACACATGTCACCCTGCATCGCACTGCAGGGCCGTGTGTCACCCCGCACTGCAAGGACACGTGTCACCCCGCACTGCAGGGCCGCGTGTCACCCTGCATCGTGCTGCAAGGACACGTGTCACCCTGCACTGCAAGGACACGTGTCACCTTGCATCGTGCTGCAAGGACATGTGTCACCCTGCACTGCAGGGCCGCGTGTCACCCTGCATCGCACTGCAGGGACACATATCACCCCGCACTGCAAGGATGCGTGTCACCCTGCATCACGCTGCAGGGCCGCGTGTCACCGCGCACGGCACTGCAAGGACACACATCACCCCGCACTGCAGGGCCACGTGTCACCCTGCATCGCACTGCAGGGCCACGTGTCACCACACACCGCGCTGCAAGGACACGTGTCACCGCGCACGGCACTGCAAGGACGCGTGTCACCCTGCATCGCGCTGCAAGGACGCGTGTCACCGCACACCGTACTGCAAGGACACGCGTCACCCCGCACTGCAAGGACACGTGTCACCACGCACGGCACTGCAGGGACACGTGTCACCCCACACCGTGCCGCAGGGCCGCGTGTCCCCCCGCGCCGCAGGGCTGCAGGGCTGCTTGCTGCGCTGCACGCGGGGCCGCGGGGCGCAGGAGCGCGGCGGGCGCAGGACCCGGTGCCCGCGGGAGGACAAGGCGGCCCCCGCGGCACGTGGGCACGTTCCAATGCACCCCAGCAGCCTCATTAGCACGCGGGTCTTCCGTGGGCTTATTTGGTATAAACAGCTTTTCATTAGATAAATGAAGCCCAACAACCTTTACAAATATTTTTCAATTATGAAATTATGGCATTGAGATATCCGGATTACGATGATCAGGGGAAACACCAGTGACACCTCTCGACAGGAGCCGAGCGCGCGCGGCCTGCCGGGCTGCTCCTCCCAGCAAGGCAGGCTCCACCGCAGCAGTCACTCAAAACACCCTCTTCATTAGACGAGATCTGCAGCAACAAGACGACTTTCATTTATTCTGCCCGAGCCCTCTATCCAAAAGAGAGAACATCTCATTGTAACAATTTTGCATTTTTAACTGTGCAAATTAAGCATTCTTCATAAATAACAGCCTGGTTTTCTGCACTAGAACTCCTTTTTATTAGCAGCACAGTAACGAACAATGAGCAATGTGTTCTATTATTCTTTGTCAAATCACAAAATGCTACATTAGAATAACTCTGCTGGTCAATGTAATATAGTAGATTAAATTCAACTTCTGTGCAAAAACCACTGTAAAACAGCATGATAAGAAGGCTATAAAAAATTTAATTTTACTCCAAACTCCATCAGAAAAAAAAAATGGTGTGAAAAGTAATTTTGCATAATCAGTACACGCCATCTGGAACAATTAACCGATTTCTATAGAACTATGAGGATCAGTCATATCTGCTTATTAAAGATCAGAAATTATACAAGTAATAAATCCTTGAAAAAACTAAGCGTACTCCCGCCTGTCAACGCTATTTTAACTTCAAATACTGAAGAACGCCTGATAAGGCTGAAAAGAAGAGATTAATATATGCAAATTACATCCAGCATTTAAAATCCCCAACAACTGTCTCCGGTTTTCTGTCCCTTATTGCTGCCTTTATGTTTTATTCATACACCAACTCACCTGTCACTTCATAAGCTATAATATTATGGGGGTATTATTAAACAGCATAAAGCCGTGCTTTAATTGGAAAGCCTCATTGCATTTTCCAATTATTTGGAGTAAATTAAAAGCAGATGCACATAGTTTAATAAGGAGTCTAATATCAGTTCCGGGAAATCAAAATTCATTGTCATTACTATGCTGTGATAGTTTTGCAAACTGTACTCCATTTCAGAGGTTTTGAAAAGAAAATCTGTCTATGCAATCTGTTAATTGTCATTCGGTTAATAACTGTTTAAATATCCAAACTATACAGCCGCTTCCTATTTAAAAAAAACACAAAAATCAAAAAAATAAGCTATGGCACCGGGAAGCACAGCAAGGCAGCGGGTCGCGCTGCTCCGCGGCCGGCGCCGGCGGGATGCCGGGCGCTCCGGCGGCTCCTTCCCAGCCAAGGCCCCGGCCCCGCGGGGCCTCCCAAGGCTCCTGCTTCCCGGCTCCCCAGGGAGCTGGGGCACCTCGGCACGGAGAGACAAGCACCTTCCTTGGGGTGTGCTGCACAGCCGGGAAAGGGGGACGGAGCCTGGAAGCCTGGGAAGCTGCAGCAGAGAGGAGGAAAGTTCTTGGACCAGCCGCAGCTTCACGACATTGCTCGGGCCACCCAAGAGCCAAGAGCAGCACCACAGCCAAACCCTTCACACGTCCTACAGCCGAGCACGGAGCAGCCCATTCCCGAGAACTCCTGTCCGGACCCCACGAGCGAGACGGAGTCGGAGCCAACACGGCTGGAGAAGCGGCAGCGCCCGGGCCAGGCCCCTCGATCGCGGGACGCCGCAGCCGCCCGCCCGGCGAGCTGAGCACGGAGCAGGCGCAGCTTGCGACCCGCGCCGGACACGGTGTTCACTAACACACACTGCGCTCCGAGCCGCGCGGCCTGCTCAGCAACGGGGCCTTTTGTGTCCCGAACACCACCCAGCTCTCTGCACCCAAACACTGGGAATTGCAATAGGGCAAAAGAACAGGATGACTCTGAAACATCTTTACTGGGCTAGGGTTCATGCAGAATAAAGCTAACGTCACAAATGCCTGTTTTTTTTTTTCCTTTTTTTTTTGGATTTCCTGATTAAAATTCTGTGCCACAAAAATAAATTTGGTTCTGCTTCTATTCTTAAGAAGTGAAGTGAATGTAAGTGTAGGAATCTGGATCGACAGACGCAGCACAGGGCCTCCCCCTTCAGAGGGTGGAGTGTATTAAAATACTTGAAGATAGGAGGGTATTGCAAAACCACCAGAAACTATGCTGAAAGATGAAGATAAAAGCAATTCTTGTGCAGTGATCCAAAAAATAGCATCTTTCTTTTTTTCAAAATTACCTGTTTTAATAAAGCAAGCACACTGTGCCAAGTGAACCATTTAATTATCTGCAAAAATGATGAAGCAAAACAATAGTTTGCAAAAATAAATGACTAACCTCTGATTAAAACGTCTGTCCTCATTACATACAGATAAAAGATACAGTATCTTTTAAAAGAGAATGTACATTGAAGGGAAGTAAGTGGCAGTTGTGGTATAGATAACCTGACATTTTGCAACAAGGAGGAAGCCGACATATGGGCACTGAAATGTAATGAAATCTTTAGTTTTTTCTCCATTTGGTAATCTAGAAAGATCACTGGAAGAGATTACTTCTTTTTTTCTTTCTTTTTTTCAATGCTGCACACACAACAAGGTATTGAGTCAGCAGCAGCAGTGAAACACGGAGCTGCCAGAGCGCGGCGGGGTCGGGGCGGCTCGTTGGCCGCGCACGGGGCTCGCGGCCGCGCGGCTACGCCGGGCTCCGCGCTCCGCGCTGGCGAATCCCTACGGCACGCGCTGCAGCAAGGGAACGCCAAGCGCAAAGAGGCGCTGAGGAGATCGGCTGACGCTCCAGAAAGGAGGAACGCGGAGGCAAACTGCTACCGTGGGAGCGATGTGCAAAATAAATGCTCCAAAAATAAAGCCATGCAGACAAATTACGATTTCCCCTTGCCAAAAACTCTATTGCCCAATATGGGAAAGCAACTTGGTTTCTTTTTTGGGAATCCACTGGCTTTGATGTTTTTCCAGATCATTAGCATCGCTTCCCATTCTCTGTGCTGCCTCCAGAACTCTGGACCTCACCCCAGTGTCGAATGAGCTCCGTTTCCCCAGGCTGGCTCCTCTCCCTGCACCACAGGCCAGGCCATGGGACCCGCTCCCTCCGTGTAGCTGCGGGTCCCCCTGCCCAGGGGACACTCGGTGGCGGCTCCCGCAGAGATCCCTGCGCAGGACACGGCTGCCCTGAACCCGCACAGACCCTGGCACAGACCCCCCTGTACAAACCCCCTCGGCACAGAGCCCCCCGGCACAGAGCCGCGCCGGCCGCGTGCCCGGGGTCCCTGCTCTGCAAGAGCCTCTGCACAGGGAAACTGCGGGTGCCCCGAGCCAGGCGCCCAGAACCGCTTTCGAGATACGGGATGTGCCCACGGGCCCCGCTGGCCAAGCAAGCACCCCAAACGTGCCGCTCCGGAGGCAGAGCCGGCCGCGCTGCCCTGCTTCTCTGAAACGGCTTCTCTGGGGGCTGTGACACCCGAGCGCCACCCCGAGCACGCGGCTGTTTCCTCTGAAGCCGTACGAGCATCGGGCTCCCGCGGCACAGCCGGATCCGCAGACACCACGAGGGAAGGCAGCTGAGACGGGAACGCTGCAGATCCCATGGGAGCTCCGAGACGCTCCCGGTGACCTTGCACGGAGCTCCCGCCTCACTGCTGCGGATCAACACCACCGGAGGTACCCGACATATGGGTGACGTATCAATATGCCAAGCTAACATCAACTTGATTCCTTTTAAAAGTACTCACACAACTGTTTTAGTTGTTCTGGGCTGACAGCTGGCAAGTACCGTCTGAAAATCCTGTAAACAGCCATATATCAAATGGTACGCTCCGCTTTTCTCTGTTGCTTTTTCCACACAGTTTTCATACTTAACTGCTCTAGAAAATGAAAACTCGGTTGTACCTGAGGGTAACTGCAATGCTCTAGTCACGGCCAGGCTCCCGGCAAGAGGAAAGTCCTCGGAGAGGGGATGGCAGCGCTCGACCCGGACCGGGGCGGCAGAGGGGCGGGCGCGCGGGGGCCCCGGGCTGCGCACGGGTACCCGGCGCTGCGCGGGGCGGCGCTCGGGGCTGCGGCCCCTGCGAGGCAGCGCACCGACCGCTCTGCACTCACGGACACGCTGTCCGCACTGCGAGCCACGCTGCCACGGCGAGGCCGCACGGCACGCGCCAACCCCAGCGGGGCTCTGCCGCGCGCGGGAGCGGGCAGCGCACGGCCTGGACCGCTGCCACCGCCCGGCATCACCGGCGACACGGGGACACGGGGCTCTGCCGCGCAGGGGAGCGGGCAGCGCACGGCCTGGACCGCTGCCACCTCCCGGCATCACCGGTGACACGGGGACATGGGGCTCTGCCGCGCGTGGGAGCGGGCAGCGCACGGCCTGGACCGCTGCCACCGCCCGGCATCACCGGGGACATGGGGACACAGGGCTCTGCCGCGCGCGGGAGCGGGCAGCGCACAGCCTGGACCCTGGACCGCTGCCACCTCCCGGCATCACCGGCGACACGGGGACACGTGCTCCAGCAAAGCCGGCAGCAGCTTCCCACGAACAGCCTGCCCTGCGCTCCGACCGCTTCCCACCACGTCCTGCTCCCGGGACCGCAGGGCGCTGCAGCCAGTCTCCAAGGGGATAAGACGATTCTGGAAGCGAAACAGGGCGTCAGGGCGGCGCGGGGAGGCTTGGCGGGAGGCTCCGGTGACTCCAAGGGTTCACGTTCCGACCGCACTGGCACAGCAGAAAGCTTCCTGCAGGCAGGATCCTTGAGGAGCACCAACACGCTGCTCTGAAACACACTGTTTATTAACTTCACGGAGAGCTACCGTGGCATTAAAGCACATCCAATTAGTAAAGCCTGCAGGAATATTTGCACTCCTAAATCTCTTGGTTCCTGAAAGGGTTAAAGCTTATTATTAGCATATAATTTACAGGTCCTTTCTCCCAGGAAAGAAATAATGCACAGTAAATGCCACATTCATTTTAATAATACATGTTACAGTCTGTGCCCAACATCTGCACAAAGGTAAAGCAGACAGATTTTTTTGACATGTCCCACTCTGCCATCCAAACACAGGCTTTTTGTTTCTTAAGTGACGGAAGGTTTAATCAAGAAAGCAGGCAATTCATCAATCGAAACAAGGCTGCTCACACTGCCCTGACAGCACACACATGGTTTTATACAGAAGAAACCTGGCCACCTGTCAGCAGCACCTTTTACATCAGGATATACAAATATTCCGAGTGATCAATCCTCCAGCTCTTCCCATTCATTTCCTCATTCTCTTATTATATTTTTCTTTATGCTAGATGTTGCCCTCATTCTCTGCAGGGATAGATGGGAGACAAGGCAAGCCATGGCTGTTTATACACTATCATAAAAATTTATATACCCTTAAAGTGACTTATTTCCCTTCTATTTGAGTACCATTATTATAAATAATTTTTCACTTCATTCAGGAATTTTCCCTCTATGTGATTATCTGCGGCTGCCTGCGAGGGCTCCCTCTCCCTCGCTGTCCTTGCAGCTCTGATAAGCCGCAGCCCTAGGCGGGCGCGAGACGCTGCAGCCTGCGGCGCCGGCGCAGCGCAGGCACCGAAACGTCTCAATTAGGCTGCGGAGCCGCCTGCCCAGGGCTGTGCCGCGGCCGGGCGCTCCCGAGCGCGCACCGAGCCGGTGCCGGCAGCGCCCGCGCGCCCAGGTCCGCGCGGCGCCGTGGGGCAGCGACGGGGCAACGCGGCTGCAAGCTCGGGGCCGTATGCGCTCATGTGCGGTCTGACACGGGCTCATTAGTTAACTTCTTGAGCAATCAGGAGTTTCCTGAATTTTCTGATCACCCAACACGTAATTGCTAAGACTAGAAATGACAAAATGACTGTTAAAAACTGTAATGACTATTTTCAGGACCATTTTCTCCTCGACTCCAGCTCTGCAATAGTAATTACACTGCATGCAAAAAAAGAGTACAAGAGATCCATCGAGGACACAGCAATTTCCTGCAAAATACCTGCTCAGATACAGCATAGGCTCCACAGCCAGAATTTCACCTACCACAAACAGCTGAACGGCAGCTGAAAGCTCCCTTCTCACCTCGGGCGCCTACAGAGAGATGTTGAGAACCTGGACATGCTGCTCTCTCCATGTAGCCTCCTCCACAACCCTCCCTTCCTCGGTGTCCCATCCTGT
This sequence comes from Tinamus guttatus, assembly GCF_059628265.1. Classification (NCBI taxonomy): domain Eukaryota; kingdom Metazoa; phylum Chordata; class Aves; order Tinamiformes; family Tinamidae; genus Tinamus; species Tinamus guttatus. The sequence continues at coordinate 4,923,649 of NW_028288760.1, read as the reverse complement.
TCTCACCACCAAGATGCAGATATGGAGGATAGTGGAATTAATTGCAAAGTCCAAGGCTGCTGGTAATTGCTTTTGTTTCCCTCCAACAGGAGGGGGAAACCTCCCGTGTTGCTGAGAGCCAAGAGAGGGAGCCAGCAGCCTTGTCCAGAGCCGGCCCCGGCGCCCGCACGGGGTGAAGGAGCCGGGGACGCCCCGCGCCGGCCGCTTGCAGCACTCCGCCGAGCTGCGACTACCTGGGCCGACCTGCACGACGCGCTCGCTGCCCGCCCCGGCCTCCACGACGCATTCAGCACCCAGCCTGGCCTCCGCGACGCGCTGAGCGCCCGGCCGCAGCGTTTTGGTGACCCACAGTGCCCGGTCACTGTGTTTTGGTGACCCAGGGCGCCCGGCCGCAGCGTTTTGGTGACCCACAGTGCCTGGTCACTGTGTTTTGGTGACCCACAGCGCCCGGTCGCAGCGTTTTGGTGACCCACAGTGCCTGGTCACTGTGTTTTGGTGACCCACAGCGCCCGGCCGCAGCGTTTTGGTGACCCACAGTGCCTGGTCACCGTGTTTTGGTGACCCACAGCGCCCGGCCACAGCGTTCCGGCGACCCAGAGCACCAGTTGCAGCCGCAGCCCTGTGCGCACCGGGGAAGCGTGGCCGGCCGCGCTGCTGCCCCGCTCGGCAGTTTCCCATCGTGGATGCTGCTCCGGCCTCCCTGCTCCTTGGCAGGGGAGGCTCCCGCGGGGCCGGGCTCCCTGTCCACAGCGCCGTCCCCGCGGGACGGGGCCGCTGTCGCTCCAGCAGAGCCGGCCCCGCAGAGCGGCAGCGCGTGCCCTGCTCCGGGGCTGCAGGACACCGGTGTCGCAGCGCGGATCGAGCGCCAACGACATCGACGGAGCGGGAAACTTTGAGGGGGTTTCCCCGGCGGGGCTCGGGGTCAGCCTGGCCCTGCGACGCCAACGTGTGCGAGAAGAATTGTGGCAGCACCTCGTCACAGCTCTGCAAAGGAGCCGTGGGCAGAGCGGCGCGCGAGCACCGCTGCCAACGCACAGGACGTTTCATATGACAGGATCCTTTCTTCAGAAAGGCTTCGCAGCTGCAATAGCCATTACAGCCCATGTATGCACAACAACTCGTATAACAAAGTGTCTGGAGGAGGATTTGCAGTGGGGGAAAAAAAAGTTATAGACTGACTGGAATGTGCTCATGCAAATGTGGAAGATGAATGCTGTGCCAGTTTTACAGGTCTGGTTTGTGCTTGCCTATGATCACCTGGTTAAATATTCAAACCTTCACAAAATAGGTCACCCCCGGCACGCTGCGCTGCAGGCGGGCGGGAATTCCTGGAGCAGGGCCCAGGAGCAGGGCTGCTCTCCCCGGCGCTCCCCGAGCTGCTGCCTCTCTGCTCGGGCACGTTTGATGTTTCAGCAGGAGCGAAGCTGCAGCTCTCCCATCCGCCGTGCAGGACTGTCTCCTGTGAACAGGCTTCCCCTTACATTTCTAAATCTATTAGGGCAGCAGAGTAACAAGAAAAACGAGCACTGACAAGAATTATGCCATTGTTATATTCCATCTATTTAGGAACCTGAAGCTGCAGTTTCAGTCAGAGATTACCTTTTAAATAACCCTTTGATTATGGTACATGAATTAGTGCCATGTTCCCATGTTAGAAGTGTCACTCACTATTAATAGAAAGAACCTGTGAATGGCACATTTTTGCCACCTTCTCCTCCCTGATTATGCACAAGCAGCACTACCTCCTGTAAAGCTGCTGAACCCGCCGCTGCTTCCTGAGGGGTTCCAAACTGTCCTGAAAACCCACTTCAGTCCCAGGAAGCAACCGCACTTTTGTGAGATTTTGACACAGTCAGTTTAAAGCCAACATTTTTCTTTTCTTGCAAAAATGGCATAATAAAGAGAAAGCTGTAGCTAAATGTGTTTCTAGTAGGCTATCAGTATTTGTTCAGGAGTGACACTAGTCAAAAATAAAATCTAAGGGAGACTAAGTTGAACGTCAGCACCACTTTGAGCCATGGCTGGGTTTTGGGAACATGAGATTCACCGAGGAGAAGGGGCAGGCGCAGGGCACGGTGCGGGGCGTTATCCTTCCCTTCACAGATCCCTTTGCTGCGCTTTGGAAGCAGCTTCCAGGCTTGCGGCTCCGGGCAGCGGCAGGAGCGCGGGCTCTGCCCCGGCCCCGCTCCCAGGCACCAGCCCAGAGCCAGGCTGCGCTCCTCCCGCTCATCCCTCCTTCCTGGAGCAGGAAGAGCCAAAGGAAACCTCCCCCCAGCAGAGCAGAGCTGCCGGGGCAGCCCGGCAGGGCCCCGGCACCAGGACGGGCTCCAGCACGCGGCCCTGGAGCGCACACATCTGCATCGGTTAACGATCCCGACCGCTCTGCTAGACACACCACTGCACTGCACACCAGAACTGGTTAAAAGCAGAAAACACAAAAACACATCGGCAGGTTTTTTCCACCTTGACATCTGGAAACGATAACTAGCTCTAGCGCTGTGTACTAGCCTGGAATGGCAAGCAGAGAAAGCAAGTCACGGCCAGCGAGGAAGCGAGCACAAGGGTGTGTGCCTTGAAAATAAAGCGGACCCCCCCTCCGCCTCAAACTTGCCTTAAGATTGGGGAAATAGACCTAAACACTGCCAGTGTTCAGAACACGGAAAGGGAAAAGAGTAAAGACATCATCCATTTTTAACATGTACATTGCGTGCAGCAGCGGAGAGAGCGATGTGCATGAAACGCACCCTCGATCAGCAGGCCAAAACTGAGCGAGATGTGCAGAAATGAGGCGTCCGACTTACTTGTGAGGATCACGAAAAGATAAAGAGCAAAATTTGTGTGTTACTTTTCATGAGATCTCTGAGCTAGCAGGGCGCGGGCGGCAGCAGCGCCAGGTGAGGGCTGCGCTCACCCCAGCGATCGCTCATGTTCCCCGCCATGAGCGCGAGCTGCATCCGCGTCCGCGTGCTCCCGATGCTCCCACGGCACCGACGGGGAGCGGCACCGTGGCCCACGGCACCGCAGCCCATGGGCACTGATGGAGAGCGGCGCCACGGCCCACAGGCACTGATGGAGAGCGGCACCGCAGCCCACGGCACCGCGGCCCACAGGCACTGATGGAGAGCGGCACCGTGGCCCACGGCACCGCGGCCCACGGGCACTGATGGAGAGCGGCGCCGCGGCCCACGGGCACCACGGCCCACGGGCACCGCACATGGGGCTTCTCACGCCGCCTGGGCCGCTTTACCCGGTCACGTGGAGCGGCCACGGCGCGAGCGCGCGGCAGCTTACCCGATATGGCGTACAAATTGGAGTGCTGGTGCTCCAGGTCCAGGCGGGTGCTGTGGCTCTTCCCTCGGAAGCTGGCGGGAAGCGTTAGAGAGATGTGCCTGAAGAAGAGAGATGGGGAGAGGGAGATGACATTACCACAGAGCAGGCGGCGCCGCTGCTATCAACGTGTTCCCACCTGACAGCTCCAGTCAGGTCAAGCAGCAAACATCAATTATAACATTGCCGGTGAAAGCCAGCGGGCCTCCGACAACGGGGAGGAGACAGACGGGGTGATTCTGTCACTAGAGCCGCACGCGGCTCCGTCACAGGGCTGCGTTAGCCCAACGCGGCCTGGCCTGGGCCCTGCGCCCGCCGCTGCCCACGCGGCCGGGCACGAGACAGCGGGACGGCCCGAGGGCCGGAACAGCCGCGGGGCGGCCCCGAGCAGGACGCTCCCCGCAGCGGCGCCAGGCCCGGCACGAGGCGCTGGGAGGGCGTCCGTGAGGCACCGGGCGGGCGTCCGCGAGGCACCGGGCGGGCGTCCGCGAGGCACCGGGAGGGCGTCCGCGAGGCACCGGGAGGGCGTCCAGCGCCGCGGGGCCCCGCGCGCCCTCCCGGCGGGAAGCGCTCGGCGCGGCCGGGCACCGATGGCTTCCAAGCACGTCCTAAAGGCTTTGAAGCCCTCTGGGCGACCAGCAAGCACCCCGACAAAACGCCTCTTGTTAGGAGCTCTTATTGATAGACACAGATTTTTATGCTTTGATGAGAAATTTGGGTTTTGCCCTTTTAATTCGTATGTACGTTTTTCTAATGCCGATCCCGGATCTGTGAGAATTTTTATAAAACGTTATCATTAATCTTCTGGATCCCGCGGCCATATGGAATGAAGATGCTCCCTCTTCGCAGCAAAGGCTCAGCCTAGCATGAACACAGAGGCAGCAGGGGTGAAAGCTGCCTGAACACGGGCAGACACTTTGTGCTGCCCTTTTGCTGGGAAAACAAGGCCGGCTGCTTCCCGTCACAAATGCCACGGTCGCAGCAAAGCCCTGTTACTCTCCAGGAGAGAATCAGCTGCAATTTCCTAGCTAGCAGATTGTATTTATCAAGCAAATCGGCTAGAAATTATCTGCCTTTAAGAACCAGAGACACATTTTGTAAAGACCTATACATTTTTAGGCCTTTTTGCAATTGATGGTGATGAGCAAGAGTAGCATAGCAAGAAAACATCAATTTGAATTTGTGCTTCTCAGGGCTATTCTAACAACAAGAAAAAAAAAAGACGGTGTCAAAATATTTTCAAATTTGGCTAAGAGTCTTCTGTTTAAAACACAATCCATATGAGCCTCCCTGTGCCAGCACAGGCAGATTTGTCTTGAACACGCTTTAAAACTGAAGAGCAATGCCTGTAGGCATTACACACTTTTCATTTGTTTTTTAATAAAAGTATCCAAAAATACTTTCTGAGGCATCAAAACAGCTAACAGTGAACAGAGAAAGACTTGAATTTCTGCTGCTTGTACTGCGGGCTGGTTTTTCATCCCTACACAAAGCAGCAGGAGATGTGTTGGAAGTAAACAAAGCAGATCTCTTTAAAAGGCCCATTTCTGAGCAGAATATTTTAAAAGGTTATACCAGCTTCTCCTATAAGAGAGGCTGAATCTCTTCCATATGGACTGTTCTTTTCAGCCAGCACCACCAAACACAGACCACCTTGCGCTGCCGAAGCGGGTCACGCACTTCTCATCAACAGCGGGACGGGGACAGACAGTTCCACAAGTTGTTCCTAACACGCTTTGTGTGGGCAAAATTACGGAGCTGTCATTCCTGCAGACACACACAATAGCCTCCAAATAAAACTCTGCATTCCTAGTTTGCAAAAGACTTTCTGAGCTAAGTCCCCAGTCCCTACCAAGCACGCCTGGCAGTTCACATAAGCACCAGGTTTCCCGAGCGCCATATGCTAAAGTGGTGTATACATTCCATGCGTGTAATTAAAATGAATTGCTCACAGTCTAATGGGCTCTGACCATATACACATAAATATGGCAGCAGAAGATCACATATCCAGACCCTGCTTGCTAACTCACACAATAGCCTGCTTGCTCTCTGTTTCAAATGCATCAATATTAAAATACATACCTAAATACCCCCTTAAAGCTAGGAAGACTGAGAAACACTAGAGATGGGGGTTCTTTCAAATCTGCTCTTAGGGCACGGTCAGCCCTGCATTGCTCTTTTGGGTTCGGTGCCAAAGCTGCCAATTTAACTGCTGCTCAAACGCGACTCCAACGGCAGGAGTCTCCAGCACCGTCTACCTGCAGGGTGCTGGTTAAGCAGAATCCGTCTCCCTTCCTGTGCCTCCTCCCGCATTGTCACTTCCCATTCTCTGCGGCAGGACAAATAGGTGTTTTATCACTCCCACCAAGCCCCAGGACGCAGAGCGAGCTCTCTCCAAGGACAGCGTTCAGCTGCACGACCACAAGACAATGATTGCTAGAACGAGATCAGCTCCCTCCCAAGCCCTTTTTTAAGCATGACATCGTAGGGAAAAACGGGAAGCAGTAATTTATTTTAAATTAATGCAAACTTTGGCCAGGATCAATATAACTTATACCTACTAAGTTGATTGCATAATGCATTTTCCTTATGGGTTGTGAAAGCCAAATCATTTTGCATCACAGAAGAGAGGCAAAAAAAAAAAAGAAGAAAAAAAAAGAGAGAGAGAGGCTGCCACTGAAAGGCAAGAAAATCCCAATTACAAAATCCCCAAGTTCCTAAACACATATCGTGAAAGTATGTGCAGCTCTGCGGCATATGGCAAATCAATTACTAGTTTAAATTTTAAAACAAAAACATGGGAAATGTGTTGCAGAAATAATCAAGAACAACGGTTTGGTTTAGATTACAGCGGCCACTAGAGTTTTGAATACAATTAATCATCATTCCAGGCAATGGGAAGCCATATTGACACTTATTCCTAATTTGAATATTTAATTAGGGTGAAGTTCTTCATCAAATTATCACAGAACTGGGAGGAAAGCCTGAAAGATTTGAGCAATTACCACTTTAACCCTTGGTCAACTGCTCACCTGCGAGCCCAGGAGCCTCTCCCCGTTCTGCGGAGCAAGAACAGGCCCAGGAACACAGGCAATTGGGCAGACGGATTCCCGGCCTTGGGAAGCGCCTTGGGACGCGCCCTGGACGCGCGCGGCCACGCGGGGCCGTCCCGCCCGACACCTCCGCCCCGCACGCGCCCGGGCAGGGCTGCCCGCCAGGCCTCTGTCCGAGCGCCAAACGCGTGCGTTTTGCTGCCGTTTGGGGTGTTCTGAGCAGAAGAGCCCGTTCCGGACGCGGCGCGGGGCCCGTCCCCACGTCCCCGGCGCTGCGAGGGCCGCGCGTCCCCCGCGGCTCTGCCGCTTTGACACCCCCCTCACACGCAGCACTAATCCATATAAGAAATTCTCCTTTAATGAGGAGTGATACAGTTATGAACTCTCTAGAGCCATAATTAGAGCAAACTAATTGAAGTTGTGTTTTGACACACTTTCCAAATTCACGGGTGCTGCATGACATATTCACAACACTGCTGCTGCACAGCCATGGCGACAGCAAAATCATTAGGCTAATAACACTGATTTGCATTCTTATCATGCCAGCAGCACGCCGTTAAACACGGCCTCAACCGGCACCCGCTCACTATCAAAGTTTCCACTGAAAGATATTAACAGTAATTATTAGTACTTTAGTGGAATCTCTAATGTTAAGGAATGGCAACTCACATTAACTAGCCCAATGCCAATTATTTTCCTTTTGAATTGCCACAAAAAGCACTTTTTTCTCCCCCGTTGGATTAAAGTGACAAGGTGGGTTTGGTGCTTTGCACGGGCAGGGCCGGTCTCCCTACGCCGAAACACGGGGGTTCCACACAGCGCTGCCGACACGGAGCATCCCGAAAAACGCTCTTCCCTGGCACACTACCGTTTCCAGGCAATTTAGGATAAAACAACCACAGCAGCACAATCCAGGACAGGCTAGATTTAATTACTCTCTTATTTTTAGTTAATCATTTATTCATTAAATTTATAAATCAGGCCTACATATGACAGCAGCAGAAGTAGCAGATGATGAGAGATCCTTCACAGTCTAGTAAAGGAGGTTTGAGGTCTGCATACAGCATGGCCACTTTCTGAATGCCTGTTTGAGGAAAAACTCTCATAAAGCAGGTCCAGGAATGCCCGACAGTTCCAAATAAGTTATTAATAAAGCGTCTGCATGAAGGTGATGGACCGCTTTTGAAGTCAGGGAGCAAGTACTTATAAAAAGTAACAACGGATCACAAGGGGGAAACCACAAAGGGAGATATCAAAGGTACTTCATAATTCACATAAAATATCAACGATGCAAATCAAAAGGACAATGGTAAGTTTTTGGTTTCCAACTGGATTAAGAAAACCAGAAAAATCAGTCCAAATATAAAAAATCTGCCCCACTTATCAAATTACTAGAAACCATCCTGCATATTGCAGAACTGGAATTTAACTCTATTTGATGTACTACAGTCACGATTGCAATTTATTTAAATTAACTTAAGAACATTGTTACAAAAGCTGTGTAGTCCCATAGGAATAAAATAAGAATCATCATCTCGCATAATCAGTGGATTCTGAAAAGATCATGGCTCATGGAAAACTGCGGGGAGCAATTAAATAAATACCAAGTTGTAGAAAGCTAAAAACACACGTAGAGAGGTAAATGTCTGGCTGCAGCTTTCAAAAAATGCAGTCCAATGTGAAAGCTTTGCCTATGGACAGAGAAAAAACACATTTCTAAGAAACGAGCTGCCAGGACTTCCCTGACAGAAATCAGAGGACCTTTCAACAATTGCTCATTTTTCCAGAATATATTTTCCAAACTGCAGTTTACAGAAAATGCCATAGCAGATACCTACAGCTTTAGCAGTGTCCAAAATCACATCTACAGTATTTATTCACAGTCCTTAACTTTTACTGTGCTCAGGCATTGCAATGCCAGAACACCTACCTCATACCCCAAAGAACTGCAGTGAAAAACAAAACTGCTAGGCAGGAATTACCTCGGGTAACGGACTTCATTCCAGACAATCTATTCTAATCGTGTAAACCAAATATTTAAATACTTTCTAAAACCTTACTGACCCTTTCCCTAAAACAAGCAACATATGGGCTTTGCAAGCATTTCATCTCATTCCAAACTACTAAAATATCCAGTTTCCCAAGAATCAATGAGAGCCGGCGGTGCCAGATTCAGATGTTGTAAAAGCCCAAATGCGTGAGAGAATGAAGGAGGGAGCGAGCGGTTCTTTCCACGTTTGGATTTAGCCGAGTTGTCCCGGCCGCCGCTCCGCTGCCCGCGCCCCGGGGCGCAGCGGGGGCAGCACCGGCCGCAGCAGGACGGCACCCGCTGCAACAGGACGGCACCCGCTGCAGCGCCGCAGCAGGACGGCACCCGCTGCAGCAGGACGGCACCTTCTGCAGCGCCGCAGCAGGATGGCACCTCCTGCAGCAGGATGGCACCTCCTGCAGCAGGACGGCACCCGCTGCAGCAGGACGGCACCCGCTGCGGTGCCGCAGCAGGATGGCACCTCCTGCAGCAGGATGGCACCTCCTGCAGCAGGACGGCACCCGCTGCGGCACCGCAGCCTCCGTGCAGGGTGAAGCCCCTGCAGCTTCCCCTGCACGAGGATTAATTTACATCAGAGCGTGCAAGTAACTGGACAGAACAGCTGCCAAATGGTGGAAAAACCCCAGCAGTTTAACGGACACTGCTTGGAAGCCCGAGCTGCAGCCTGTTAAACTGTTACAGGCCGAGGACGGCATCAAAGCGCCCGGCCGCCGTCCCGCGAGCACGGGCCATTACGGAGGGGCTGCCGGTGGACAAGGAATCCGCCAAGGACACGGAAGCAGCGGGAAGAGCTGCCGGGCAGCACGAAGGCTCCACAAACACAAACCACCCGCAGCGCAAGGGTCCCTGCTGGGATTCCAGACTGTGCCAGGACAACCGGAGCATCGAGGGCCGGGCCCGCGGCGCTGCCGGCCGCGCGGCTCCGAAGGGGCGGCCGCGGCGCCCCGCCAACCTGGCAGCAAGGATTCCACATAAAGACTCATTTGGGAAGAGCGCGTTGTCAGCACTCTGCCGGTAATAAATAATGACAGTCCAAACACTTTACTAAAAGCAATAAACTCGGGAAGTGTTTTGGAAAATGGTGAAAGTGATTGATTTAAAGAAGGAAATATCTGAACACAACCACATGCACTTCAGGGTGAAAGCACAGATTACAAATCAACAGTGGCAGAGATCATATTAAATAGCAGACAACACAGAAGTTTTAGGGAAAAAATGCTCAGTTCCCCCACAGGGCTTATTTAACAACTGAGCATACAGCTTCCTTGAACGAGTACCTGCAGTTTATATTTAATGACCCTATGCAACGCCCTAAAGCAAACATGCCTCCAGGAATATTGCTATACCAGGAGCAGGGCTCTATGAAGAAAAACGATCCCTGGGATATTGAAGCCTCTTCCCTCTGAGCACTTCCCAAAATTTTCAGTGCCTCCACAAAATCAGCTAAATCAATCAAACTTCTAACTACATTCAATGTCTTTCCTTCCCAGCTGCTGCAAGGGATGCTTGTGCCTGGAAACCACTCCTATTGTTTAAACATTTTTTCCTAATCATCATTTTTTACCACTAAAACATACTGGACTGTGACCAATTTTTGCACGTCTTCATCCAGCTGAGCTGGATGCAAGCCATACGATCACTGCAGTTTCCTAACAAATTCCTTATGGGAAACAGACCTGGGATAAATGCATGCCAGGCCCCTTACCCACCCAGGCAAGCCATCATGTCAGGCACACACGTTACCCGCATTTCATCCCCAAACTGTGCTGTGACTGCACACGCTGGAACAGGCCCATGGAAAACACTTCAGCCAAGCTCCAATTTATGGCTTCAATCTCGGTGGTTTTTTTTACATCCACAGCTCCTGTGACATGAACCCAGCCAGCGTGCCATCCTTGACCTCTTTTAGAGTAAATCACTGAAAAACAAGGGATACTTTGCTCTATTTCATGGTTAGAGTGATATGAGCATTCTAGTCAAAGAACGTATTTTATTAGGTGTGAATCAGAAAGTAATTACACATTGGAGCTTTTGTTGGCGAAACACATTAGAAAACGCAGCTTCCTCAGGAAGGCAGCTCTGTGTGCGGAGGCAGCGGTCAGGGCCGGCCGGCACGCGCGTCGCTCCGCTCGCCGCGGTGCCCGGCCGAGGCCCCGACCGGGACCATTGGCCGAGCTCTTGGCTTTGCTCCTCCCCAGGAACAAGAACAGCCAAAATCTTGGCACCTTTTGCTCTGCAAACTTCAGCTCGACCAACTCCATTTTAAATGTCATAAAGAAGAATTTAAGATGTTGTTACTTCTAAATAATATTGCTACTACTTAAAAAAAAAAAAAAAAAAAAAGAGAGAGAGAAAGAAAGGAAGAAAAAGCCCACCCAAGGGAGGTGGAAGGCTTCTCCAACACAGACCCGGGGGATGTGGGAGGCTCCTCCAGCGCGGGCGGTGCGCGGCGCCCGGCTCCGGCGCTGCTCCTGCTGCTTTATTAGCTGCCGCCTCTTGCACATCATCAGCGCGAGGCCCCGCCGCCCACGAGCGCCCGCGCGGGCCCAGGCCTGCGCGGCACCGCTCAGACACCCTGATGAAAGGAACCAGTTCAAATTCAGACTTCTGTGCCCAGAAAGGAAATCCTCACATTCTTCAACATTAAACTCCATCAGGAGCACAGGAACAGGAGCAAATCACTTCCCTTTCCTAGGAGGAGTGACTTAACTACTTAAGCGGTAATTGGGAGCATGGGAGGAAAATTTACACATCCTGCTCTCACTTCAGGGGTTTAAGGCAGACAAGTGCTCCCTCCTTATGCAAACCAGAACGGCCGTTGCGGCACGGCTGCTGCCGGGCGCTTCCAGAGGGCCGCGGGCCGGCTCGGCACGTGGAGCTGCGCCGGACGGGCCCGCGGCCCCGGCTCCACCGTGCTGCACGTGGGCCCGCCAGGATTCGAGAGGGAGCGCAGTGCGGCACGCGCGCCGCAGGGAGCGCGCCGAGGGTGCTGCAGCGAGCACGCTGCAACAAGCGCGCCGCAGCGAGGTGAGCACGGCGAGCGCGCCCCGCTCCCCAGCGAGCGCCGACCTTTCGGATGACGGCCCTGCACGCGGCTCCAGGGTCAGCGCGGATCTGCGCGTTCAAAACCTGACATCAACGAGTAAAAGTTGTGACTGAATCCTGGTCTCCCCGAGAGGGAGATTAACCGCTGGTGACACATCCCCTGCAATGAGCGCGCTCCGCTTCCCAAAGTATCTGTCACAGATTGATAACATCCACGTGAAAAGTTAAGTGCAATTATGTCTGTCAGTGTAAAACCCTTCGGCAGCGCTGACTGACACCCCGCGTGCGGCTCACCGGCTGCGGGGGCTGCCGAGCGCGGCGGCAGGATCGGCGCCGCGGCCGCCCGCGCTCAGCAGGGCTCTCCAGGCCCAAGCCGGCCGCAGCCCCGGCCAGAGCGGGCGCTGCACGGGTGCTCCCAAGGCTGCCAAACCGCCTGTTTGCAGCACTGCTCCCGCGGGCCCACGCGCTACCTGCTCCCTGCGCGAGGCTCCGCACGCAGCGCGAGGGGGACGCGCTCTGCCGCGCGCGGGGCCGGAGCACGGGGCGCAGGCAGCCAGGAGAGCGCCGGGCAGCCTCGGCAGCGCCCCGAGCTAGCACGGCCCTTCTGCGGCCGCAGCCTCAAGGGCGTTTCTCCAGGCTGCCACTAGCGCCACGGAGCTGTCGCGGGATTTGGCGAGAAAAGGCACCAGAGCAGCGCCCGGCCGCGCTCCCCGCGCAGCAGGACCCGCGCGCTGGCGCACGGGGCTGCACCGGGGACCACAGCACCAGGTGCCTGCGGCAGAAGCACCCACGAGAAGGAGCACCTAGAAGCCAACAAGCGCGGCGAGCGCAGCAGGGCTGCCTGGCGCAGCAAACCGCGCAGCAAACCTCTGCAACACGGCGCTGGGACGTGCTGCTGCCTACGGCAGCCGGCACCACGGACCACAGGAGCGAGCGTCTGCTGCAAAAATAAACACCTCCCGCAACAAGGGGGGTTCTTTAGAAAGGTTTGGCCGCGCAGCAGCTCACCAGCATGTTTTACCGGTTTGGTTCATACCCAGCGTTACCAATCGCTCTGAAGCGCCCGAGCAGCCCGTGCTGGTTCACATCTAGTTTGCAGCACCAGCCCACACCTGCAGAGCAGCCTGCGCAGCCGGGCGCCCCGCAGCGCGCTGCGCCGCGCTCCGCTCCTGCATCCCGGCCACGCAGCGCTCCTGCGCACAGCAAACATCCGCGCGGGATGCAACGGCACGACGGCTGCTGCTGCAACCTCACACCTCTGCAGAGACGCGAAAATAAGAGGTTACTTGTGACTGCAATCTTCTACCAGCATTAAGCTTGAATAACTTACCACACTGCTGATAAAGTATTAAAAAAAGGCTTTCCAAGTAGCATGTGTTTCCCGTAATAATGAAATATTTGCAGGATGTGTTTTTATATACATTTCTATTTCTTAAAGAATATATTGGATAATAAATAATCAGAGTAAAAAACAGACATGAAAGATGTTTTGAATGATCAGGCTGGTGGTGTAAAAGTTACCTGTAAATCATGCACAGGGCATGAGAGTGGAGCTGGCTACAGACAGGTGGTTTTTACTAGGAGGCATTAATGTAACATTCAATTATTCCACTGCATACTGGCTGTTTTAACTCAGCCAAATTAGAATACATTTTATATTGACTATTTTGACATTTGCTTTATTTGGCAAGTAAAACAAAACTGATCCAATTTCCTTGCAGCCATTGTAAACCATAAACTGTACAACAAGAGGTTATAAAATATATAAGCCTTGTAAACACTTCTTTTCAGACTGTCGCTGATGCTCTGAGCTCTAATTTTGGCCCCGTTCCCAACAGCTCTGAAGCTGTTCTGCAGCCTTCCCTGTTCTGCCATAAAGTGACCCTTCCACACTTAGTGATTAAGGACTGCCACCGACATTCTCCTGCCATGATAATTTTTCTCTTTAGTGTGGAAATTTGCCCAGGCAGGAACTTCCTGCAGACAAAAAGTGAAGATCCGTGCTGTAAAAATCAAGACATTTCTTTCCGGGACCCTGCACGGCCGCTGCCGGCGGCGCTTTATGTGCAGTGAATTCCAGAGCGCGGTGCCGCGGGAGCCTGCAGAGCCCGTGGCACCGCAGCACAGCGGGTTCCGAGCGCCGTGCGGGAAGGCTCCAAGGGATGCGCCTGCCCCTGACACGGATAACAGCACGGAAACAGTGGAGACGACACCAGGGTCTGCACAAAGGCCGTGCCGCTGCGTTCCCTGCACAACGGGCAACCCGCTCGGTTGGTCACTTCCGACTGCAAGGCTGCAGCTTGGGAGAAAGGTCCAAGCAAAGCAAAAGCAGGGCCAGTACTTCAAACCAAGAGGGGTTTAATTTTGCGGAATAAGAAAAAAAATGCTCTCCCCATTGGGAATTATTTGGAAATAATTGGAAAACTTACCTAGGCAAGTTGGGAGCTGGTGTTGAAGATGGTACTTGGGAAGAAGGAGTCGTGGCTTGTGAAGATTCATGGTTTCGTGGGACTCTGCCCATCCGGTACCAAATGCCCATGTTGTTCAGCTCCCTTTGCAATCAACACAAAAGGCATTAAAGCTGCAAGCAAGTGTTGCATGTGTGTGCAAATATCAAGCACAGACATGTTTCCCAAACACCTTGATTAGTAAGAACCAGTCTTACTGAAAAGATGTTTACTCACTTCCTAGATCAAATTTAATAAAACTTACACAGACCTTTTAAATTCTCCTACAAATTCCTGCTTAGTAATGAGAGGAAGACGGGGCGTTTAGCCTTGGTGTGCAGCAGTTAACAGAAAACACAAGAGCAGCTTGTGGAGTGAGGGGCACTTACCCTATGAAGGTGTACTGAGGAGGGGCTTGTTTCGATCTGCCCAGAATTCGAATATCACAGATTGCTGCCTCGGTGGAATCTCGAGGGATGAATTTAATGCACAGCCTCTTCTTCCTGAAAGCTACCTCTTCTGCAAAAGACAACCCAGGGCAGAGGTTGGTTTTTATGCAAGAGCAGGGTGGAAATGTTATTTATTGTCTCTCCAAATATTAGTCCAATAATTATGGCAGGAACTGGAGCCAAAGGACAGATATATGTCAACAAACCAGACCATGTAGTGGATTCAGTGACTGAAGAAATTCTCTATTGGGAGCTTCTGCATTCAGCGTGTGAGATTGTCACTCGGCAGTGAGATAAGGCAGCAGCCCATGTGCAGAGCAGATAAGACACCAGGCAGCCCCAGCCCACACACCGGGGACACCAACAGCAACGCTGCTCCTCGTGCACCCGCAGGCTCCTCGGGCCTTCTCTCTCCAAGGCAACGCTCGCCTGGCCTGGCTGGCCTGGAGAGCAGTATCTAAATATTTCTGCTGCAAAGGTTTCCTCTAGGCACACACGTGGAAGCTGCTGCCACAGCTGGCCAGTTTGTCGTGCCAAGTGCTTCCAAGCAGGCAGCCAAACCCCGGGGAAGGGCAGGGAAACAGACTGTGGAGGGCGGCTAGTAACAAGAGCCGTGACACATGCCAGGAGCGGATGGCAACTCCTGACCCGCACACACCGCGGCTGTTCGCTCACACGATCCGTCTGGGTGCCTTAGGAGGGTTAAACCCAGGTTAACCAAGGGGTAACTGCAGGATGCCCCACGGGGCACCCGAGCAAACGTGATCGGGGTGCTCAGGGTGGACGCGCCGCCCGCACAGCTCCTTCCTGCTGCGCAGAGCAGAGCGGTTCCTCTTGCTTCCGTGCTATCCATCATGGACCACGAGGGCCCATCAGAGCCCGGGCCCATCTCCACGCGGGATTCGGGTGCGCAGGCCGCCTGTCTGCACAGGCACAGCCCTCACCGGGCCGCGGGGCGGCCGCGCGGGCACACGGACACGCGGGACGGGCACCGGCCTCGCTTCATCCCGCCCCGAGCAACCCGCGAGCACGAGCAGCCTTCTGCTGGCAAACACGGGCAGCGAAGGAAGCTTACTGATAAACTGAACGAGAGAACTACAGACACCGAGCGAAACCCGAAAGCCACCAACAAGTACCAAAGCGCACCTGGAAAACAAAAACCCTTCAGTTTAATATGAATAAGTATCCTTCAGTTCAAAAATATTCCCTCCCTTCGACAGATGGCACGCAGCCCTTTCTCCGTGGGCTCCTCCTGTCTGGTAATCTGTATCTCCGCAATAGCGATCCATCTTGGCCACGGAACATGCTGTCGGAGCAGCACCAACAAGCGCCCCGGCGGTGCGAGGCGCGGCGCGGCGCGGCCCTGCGCGCGGCTCCGCATGCACAGCGCTGCTGAGCACTGCGGCCCTCAGCTCCAACCTCCTCCTGCTTGGGAAAGGGAGCGCTTGCACAGAAGATGCCCGAAACAGATCTTAGAACCCCAGGTTTTAGATTTTTGTATCTGAAATTTTTTTCATAATCTGCTAAGTACTGCTATATTTAATGTATTTATTACAAGCCAAATGTCACTTAAGAGAGGAAGAGCATAATGTAAACATGTGTAACCACAGACTTAACCGAACAAAATTACTGCCTCTTATTATTTGACTTCCACAATAGCACAGAGCTGACTATTTGCTTTTGTCTTCTCTCTTTCACACTTGGCTAGAGCCTGTGGTCTGCAGCAAACTTGGTTTAGGAGTTAGATCCATTAATTACACATGCTTAACCAGGGCTAATTTTAAATAAACATATTATGAACAGTCAATCGAAATGTGTTTAGTCATGCTAACGGAGGCAGGGAAAAGCACCACTTCATTAATACAGGCAGTGCCTCTGCTTTAGAGACCGCAGAGGTTGCCATCCCATGCATTTTCAACCAGCGACAGAGCGCCCTCCCCACCACAGAGCAGCAAGTCGCGATCACGGTCCCAAGGGGCGAGGAGGAGCGCGGGAGGCCGAGGGCTCCCTCCGGCCCCACGTGCGGTGCGGGTCCCCCAGCAAGGGGGGTGCCACGGGGAGGCCAGGAATGGCTTGCAGAGCCTTTCACTGCTGGGTCACAGGTTCAAACCTGCGCCAGGCTGCTATAGTGAGGGAAAAAATCCTTGTCTGCTGCAGACCTGTGTGAATTATTCCCTGCAAAGAAGCTCACTTAACTCCTTTCTATTCCCAAGCAGTCTGGCTTTCATTACGGACAAGCGCTGGCACCAGCCAGGCCGCATTCCTGTGATTCCGAGCCCCGCGCGGGATCATGTGGTCGGCCCCGCTCGCCAGCCCCGGCGCCGCGTCCAGAGCGTCGCATCCACCGCGGCCCCGGGGCTGCCCGGACACGGCGCCCGGAGCCGCCGGGAGCCGCCGGCCTGAGGGCGGGTGACAGCCGTGTCCCCGGCACACAGGCGAGGAAAGGCCGGTGCTCCCAGGACACGCAACCGAGAGGCGCCAACTTACGTGTGTCAACGGTCTCCTGGATGGGGATGAAGCCCACAGGTAGCGTGTCCTTGATGTCAATAAGCTTCATATCAACCAAGACGTTGCCTAAATGGCTCTGAAGAGAGAAAAAAGCAGTTACCCAGGACAACGTGGCTAACTCCAAGCCCACCTGTTCCTGTCCATTAAACATGAAGATGTTTTGTCATTGCTTCTGACCACTAAGTGATAGAAAGGCAAGCGGGTGCCAGGCCAGTGCTTCAAGCGTCCTCTCTGCAGGGGCTGCCCATGACCACGGGTAAGAGAGGCTGGACAACCTCCTGCATTTACAGATTCTTCATCTCATCCATGCCGTAACATCTGGAATCTCAACAGCAGCAGCATGACGTTTCAGTAACAGCAAGAAGCATTACGGGACGATGGTTCATGTAGATACAGCCAAAGTTATTACAAGCATTAGCTAATTAGTACTGAATACACATGGTTCTAGCTCCAAAAGCAGGCAAGCTCCAAAAGAGCTCGCCATTTGGAATGATAAACTTCATTTGGAATCCATATGAAAACTGAACTGATGTCGTGTCCTATTAATCAAGACTTGAAGAGCTAAAAACACAACTTAGAATGACAGCCTCAGCTATTGTTCAGAACCAGATTTTCTTTGCAGTTCTCGTTAAAGCCAACATTGTTGTCAATAACCTGGATTCACGTGTGGAAGAAAAAAAAAACAACAACAAAAAAACCCCACTTCAGTTACTACACAGCCTTTATAAACAGAAATGCAACACAGAACAATTACAGTTCCATCCTGAGCCATCAAACCGTGTCAGTGTGCTTTACTGTTACTTGTTGCTAAGTACCTCCCAGAGTCTGAATCTGTCAGGCAAAGCACTCCAGGCAAACCTCTGCTCTCCATTATTATACCGAGCTATTTTAAAGCACATTTGAATCCGCAGCCTTCGAGATCAGGGCAGAGCAGCTCTGAGCATTTGCAGTTCCTTTTTTCGAGGTTCTGCACAACCAGCTCCTCGTGAGGAGGCCACCAGGCTCCAGCCCTGCCGAGCAGGCGACTCCTCCAGCCGGCACCGACCGCGGGCACTTACACTGCTCTGGCAGCCACTGTTTGCTACTACCCTGTAATTATGTCTGACAATCTTGCACTTAAGGTAGCCACAGATAAACTGGATACTCAGATGATCCCAAATCCTCCTGTTTAATATCTTCCCTCCCTAGTCTGGGGCTATTGCTACCGCTGCTGCAGGTAGCCGGGGACCAAGAGCACCGTTCTTCCAGGAGGTGATATTCCCCTCAGCTCTGCAGGTTATTTTAAAGCAGAGCAAGGCAAGAAAGCAGAGGGAATAAAGGTCAAACGCTGCAAATTGTCAGGTCCCTGGGTTTTCCTGTCAAGACCCACGAGCAGCAGTTGCTCTTCTGTTTCTGTCACTGCTGAGAGCACAGGTACAAAATCGTATTCCATATTCTGAACGACAGCCACTGTGAATATCCAGAGCACCCAGAACAGCAGCATTACCCACTAGATGGAGTGCATTCATTGCAGAATTAAATAGTTCCTCCAGAAAAGAGGAAAATTTCACACTACCCTCAACTGGAAAATTAAGCGAACACGGTAGAAGGCATCAGGCTCTCACCGCACGCAGTCTCTGGAGATGTGGGCAGACAACGGCCACCGATCAGATATGACCTTAATCTTATTTCTGTGCAAAGCAGCTAGTACAGAGTAGCACGTGCACAACACGGCCAAATTTTCAAGACTCAGCAGAAAAACAATGAAGAATGAAGAGTTAATCCTGTAGAAAAATACATGTTATGCCTTTGATTCACATTCCTTCTGTCAACATTAGCTACTGAATTTGCTTCTGTATGTAATTAAGAGCTAGAAATTAATCAGACTTGCCAGTATGCAGTGCCCATTGCTAGAGGAGGAATGCAAGGGGGGTGTTGCAATGCAAACCGTTACTTCTCTACCGCTTCTACTGCAGATTTTGCCTCCTGACTCACCCAAACTCAGAGAAATGCCTGCCTGAATTATAATTAGCTCCATAAAATGAATCATCTGATGCACAGGACCGTATCAGGCTCAGATGCAAATCATGCAGACACTCAGCAAACCAACTTACATTTTCTTTTGAAAACGATCTCGTGAAGCACAGGTATCGTGTGACCTTGGATTTAAACAAGCCATCTTTCCAGAGGTCAGCATCCAAGCCATCTGCTGTTTGTGCAACCTGGAAAGAGGAGACAGAGGGGGAGAGGGGACATGTGAGCCAAGATAAAGTTAATGTATGTGCAGTGCCTCTTCCTCAGACCCAGTCTAATTAACAGGAGCCCGAACTCTCCCAGCATCTCATTAGTTTCTTTTCACAAGGTGCAATGCAAAGAACTTCCAAGAAGCAGTGGAAAAAAAGAACTTCTAAAAATACTGTCTCTAGGGAGCTCATTGATTAAAGATGCCCTGACAGAAGCTATTCTAATGAGGAAACAGCATTTTGGTTGCAGCATCCAAACAATAGTTTGGGAAAGTCAGCACATTAAGGCAGCTGTTGGCAGCACCCAGCAAGGGCACCCTGTTGGAGCTGGAGGAGGGCTCCGCTCTGCCAAGGCTCGGAAGGGCCCGGCGCACGGGGACCGCAACGGAGCGGCGGCTGCGGCCGCTGTCGCGCTGGGGCGGCACCGCGAGCACTCGGAACGGTCCCTATCCCGTCCTTCCCTGTGGATTCACGCGCCGTTTGAACTGTGCTCAAAACATCGCTCGTGGGAGCAGCGCGGCTGCCGAAGGCTCAGCAGGGCGGCAAAGCGGAGCCTCCGCGCGGGGAACCGCTCCGCAGGCCTCGGGGCGCCCGCCCAGCGCCGGAGCGCGAGGCAGGAGCTGCGGGCGCCCCATGCCACGGAGCGGGGGCCGGATCCGCGCCATGGAGCAGGGGGCTGGATCCGCGCTGAGCCAGGGGGACCGGATCCGTGTTGAGCCGGGGGGGCCGGATCCGCGCCATGGAGCAGGGGGCTGGATCCGCGCTGAGCCGGGGGGGCCGGATCCGTGTTGAGCCGGGGGGGACGGATCCGCGCCATGGAGCAGGGGGCTGGATCCGCGCTGAGCCGGGGGGGCCGGATCCGCGCCGCGGAGCAGCTGCCAGGGCCGCCCTGGGGAACGGCGGCCGCCCCCGCGCGCAGCCCCGTGCCCGGCCGCGCTCAGCGCTGCCGCTCGACTCGCTCCTCACCGCCCGCACGAGCGCCGTGGCCAGCGTGGGGTCGAGCCGGTAACGGGGCTGACGGAGTTAATAGTGCAACGCTGCTAAGGAATGCCTGCAACAGCATTATGTATTAAGGGGATAAAACGCCTAACATGCAAATGGGGCCAGGAAGGTAAATTCCAAGGAAAATAATCTGTTGATGGGCACAAGCTCAGTAACACAGCACAAGCTGCGAGCACTTGCAGAACACTCCGGAGAACCATGTGATAAACGACTACAGCAAATGGCCTGGAGGAGTTACAAAGGGACACGTGTAATGGCAGGGACAGATCTGCTCCAACAAGCTCAGGAAACCGCCTGATCTCAGCACTGCTTTCACAGAGAAGCGAAAGGAATTTTGGTCTCTGGGCCAGAAGCTGCTTCCAAGAGGCAGACGGCGAGTGCTGGTGCCCACGGTGCGGGGAGCAGCCCTGCACCTGCACAGCGCTGCCCCGTCCTGCCGCAGCCCAACGGAGCGTCCTTGCACCACGGCAAACCCGGCACCGAGGGCAGGGAAAACCCGGCTGTGCCCGGGAGACACGAGCGCGGCCCAGGGAAGCCAGGCCGGAGGGAACCCCCATGAGCCCCTTCCGAGGGGCTCGTCCCCCGGCCGCGCTGCCCTCCCGGCCGCGCCGCACGGCCCCAGCAGGGCTCCCCGCGCTGGAGGAGCCGGCAGGAGGGCGCAAGGAGCAGCGTGGGGACGGGCCCTGCGCCGCCCGTGGGGACGGAGCCCTGCGGGGGAGGACCCTGCTCGGGGCTGCTCCCACCACGACCTAACGGCGCAAGAGAGCCCCTTTTTGGGAAAAGCCTCACATTCCAACTAGTCAAACACCTAATAAAAAGACAAGTTAATTTCCCAGTAAGTCATGAAATGAAGCATCCAATTTTTCTTCAGAGACTTGCCAACGTTTCACAGCCCGCACGGGCTGCAGGTCTTTGACGCTGGCCCTGGCAGCGCACGTGTGGCCGGGGCTGTCCCCGCGGCCGCCCCGAGCGGAACCGTTCCAGGAAACACAACGGCACCAGCACCCACAGCCCATCCCGCGCGCTGCGCCCGGCTGCTCCTGCCCCACGCTCCCTCCAGGCCCGAGCAAGGCGTGCACGGACTCGTCAGAAACGCACGGGGAAAGAGAGCAGAGCAACGCAAACAGGAAGCTCCTTGCATCACCCGCTGGCTCCTGCAGGCCAGGAGCATCCCGCTGCCGCCGCGAGCCCGGAGCTGGGAACGTGCCCTCGTGGGCAGCGCCGTGCCGGCAGGAGCAGCCCCGGCTGGCCCGGCCGGCGCTCGGAACCTCCCCCGCCTCGGCCGAGGAACCCGCACCCACCGAGGCCAGGAACGGGCGCCGTGCGCAGCAAGAGCCCGGCTGCGCCTGGTCGCGCTCGGCCTGGCCGGGCACTGCCGGCGTCAGGAGCCGTTTCCTAAAAGGCACGAGGGAATGCAGATACATTTCTGGATAATCAAAAACTCCGGGGGGAACAAACCTCCCGGCTGCCCAGGGAGGTCCCCGGGGCTGGTGTCACCTGCAGCGCTGTGGCCTCGGCCACGGGCGGCCTGGCAAAGGAGAAAGGGAAATAACACTGCAGCGCTTGCTTACTGTAGGAAGCGTGTGAATGAAAACTAGCTAAGAGCTATAAATAACGTATCTGTCTCAGAAAAGGAGAACCGGGTACTCCACCTCCCAAAGCTCACAGCCACGACTGAAACCAGCAGATGTCAAACCGACCGCTAACAGAGACCTTCCCACGCAGCCCTGGGTGCCCCTGCGGAACCGCGCGCTGCGGGATGCTGTGGCCGTAGCAAAGCGAGCAGGTACCCGGGAGATGGCAGCGGTGTCCCGGGACAGACAGCCAGGGCTCGGAACACACCACGGGCTTCTCCCGCTGCCCTTACAGTTGACACCTGCACAGCTGGCTTCGTGCCTCGGGAGAGCAAGGACGGGGTCCCGGGGGTCGTGGGAAGCGGCAGCGCCGCTCGCCGCATGCGCCTCTGAGTCGGGTAACTGCATCCAGCTCGTGCAACGCGACGGAGCGCGCGGACAGCCCGCGCGGCCCCACGCGGCCCCACGCGGCAGAGCGCGGCCCCACGCGGCCCCAGGACGCTCCGCGGTGGCACCTGCAGCGCCGCAGCCTCCGCGGCGTCGGGGCGGACTGGCCGCCCAACGGGCTGAGGGAGAGGCCGGCTCCCGGCCGCACCGTCCCTGCCGCAGCCCTGCGAGCTGCCGCGGGCTGGGCAGCTCCTCGTGCGTGCGGGGCGCGAGGACGGGAGGAAGGGCAGCCCCGCGCCCCGGAGCGCGCGACCGCGCTCAGCAGCATCACGCCGCGGCCGCCCTAATTGGATTAAGCCACCGCACGAAGAACCTTTTATCTTGCTCAGTGCAAGCGGCACTGGCGCTCGCGCTCCCCATCGAGCCGCGCGCGGGGCCAGCGCGCCCTGCCCGCCGCTTGGGCAGGGGGCACCTCCCTTATCGCAGCTCTCGCGCCGGCCGTGCTCCTTTATCAGAGCAAGCAGCTAATTACACGGTTCATGCAGGCAATCAGCACCCGGAAAAATGCAGTCAATTCAAAAACCCTTCCAGGTCTCCAAGGAGCCTTTTCTCAACTCTCTCCTGGAATGCCCTATTTCAGCCTCATCCATTTTCCTCCTTTTCGCCCTGCACAGGCTCTGCTACTGCCCAGAGCTGCAGAGCTGCAGCCACCAGCTCCCGTTGGAGCAAGACACATAGAAAGGTGAGCAGATGGAGACCGTGGAGCAAATCTTCATAGAAAGCTCTATGGGATTAGTATTTTATGGTGTTTCAGGGGTTGGGCCACTAGCCTATTGGGGCGGGGAGGGGGAAATCATGCTATTTGTTATACAGCAATTTATCCAAGCAATGCAGGGAACACACAGATGTTAAACACCAAGCTCCATCTATCCATTCAGATGTGTTTATTTCTCTCCTCTCTACTGTACCCAGCTGCTCTCTCTTGCTGCCCAGCCTCCTGCCAATGCCTAATTCAGGGGTTTGCATTCTAACCATCAAAAATGTCCCTGCAACGAGCTGGATGTGAAACTCTGCTTTCCATTCTGAAGCTTCTCATCATCACTGTGCAGTGCTGATACGTGGGATTAAACAGCTGATGTGGGATCCATTTATGCAGAGATATAATTTGTGCACTACTTAGGAATCCTTCAGGATGAATGTTGCTAGGATTATTAAATTTGCATGCCACACTGGCCAGCTGTTTCTGAAAACCCTCCTCCAGGTAATGACACTCCTCTGGAGCAGCACAGATGAAGCAGCACGATTGCACCCACAAACTGCGCTGCAGGAGAGCGAGGTGGGCAGCTGTACACACAAATCACGTCCTAGAACACATTCCTGAAGGCAAGTCCTCTCTGGGAATGACGCTATTCCCAGAAAAGTAAAAGCTCATTAATACAGAACAAAAACTTGAGCAATGGCAGCCGAAACAGCTCTACTTACTACATCGTAGCCCGTCGGCGCTCGGTTCCGGGATGCAACGACGCCAACGCCGGTGATGGGATCCATCGGCAAGTCGGGCAAAGCATCGGAGAGGTCTCGCACTTCAGGCATCGTGGACTGATCCTGAAACGCAGGGAGCAGGATTAGGGGCTGCTCTGCAGCACAGCCCGGCAGAACGCGCCGGCCCGGCCGCCGCGCGCTCAAGCACAGCCACGAGACTGCCAAGTCCAAGCCCGCATTAGGCCAGACACACCTTCTGCTTCTTCGTTTGCTTCTGATAAGCTGCATTTGTGCAATGCCTGATAGGTTTGGAATTTGGGCCGACAGCCTCTTCTGAGATTAATTTTACTGAATGTTTAGCATGGGCCAGTCTCCGTTTAGCAACGGTAGGAAAACCCAGGCTTATCCCTCCAGTCCCAACAAGGAGGGAATTTCATCCCTGAGGCAGGCTGGTGAGAGGAGCTCTGCCATTTTGAGCATCAAGAAATCTGCTCCCAGCAGCCTCGTCACGAGGCTCCGCATCCCCAAAGGTGTCGAACAAGCCGGGGCTTCCCGGGAGGCGCCGGCCCCATCACACCCTCCCTCGCAAGGGCTTCCTCACGTCGCAGCACAGATGTCTCTGGCGCTGGACGCCGAACGGCGCTCGCTGCCGAGAGCCTGCGCGCAGGGAACAGACCAAGCAGCGCGGGATGCTCCGAGGCAAAGCAGAGGGGCCTTCGGGAAAGCCGAGCATCTCCCAGGAGCACAGGGAGGACAGCACTGAACACACCAGGGCAGGGAGATATGCAAAGGGTAGAGGAGGGTAAAACCAACTCAGTGGGGGAGATGCTGCTGCGGGAAGCAGGAGAGGCGGCCGCGCTGCTGCAGGGCTGGCGGGGAGGGCGGCAGGGCCGCAGCGCGGGCGCTCGCTGCGCGGCGCCGGCCGGGACGCGGGCAGCGCTCCCGAGGCAGCTCCGCACCCCGGCGCTTCCCGGCGTTACTTACTGCTGCTAGAAAAGGCAGAGGCGAGCGCCGGTGCCCGGGGACCTGCTTGACACTTCAGTGCCCAGTCCGAGCAAACACCGTGCTGCAGGCAACAGAAAAGAGCAAGTCTGGGCCCCGGGTCAGCGACACCAGCACACGAACCCCGGCACCAGCACCAGAGCAGCCGGCACCGACGCGCAGGGCTGCCCAGGGCCGCGTCCTGCCCTGCCCCTCGCCCGGCACCGCTCCACCTGCCACGGCCCCGCGCAGGGACCCCGCTCGCACGCGCGGACAGACCCGGCGCTGCCGCGCTCCCACGCAGCAGCCCTCGAGCGCCCAAAATACCCTGCACGTAATCCAGAGAGGAGGGCCTGCCGCACACAGGACCGAGCAAACAGAATGTGAATTCAATAAAGAACACGCAATCTGTTCTTCGTACCAACGCGCACTCTCTGAAACTCTTCCAAGTCACTCGCAATAACCCGATGACTTGCTATTACGCTTCGGGAGGAGCTGGCAGATAACGAATGGCGATATCGGCTGCTGCGAGGCCGTTCTGGACTGCACTGGAGGTAACTAACGTGGAAGGAAACGGCACAGCAGACGTCAGCGTCACCGCTGCCGCACCTGGGAAAGCAGCTCCGTTCTCCAGCCCCCTCGGAGCACCAGCAAACTGCTCCTTGGCCGCACACCCGCAGCTCCGCGGGGCCTGCAACGCCACGGGGGCTGGATCGGCACCAGCACTAAACCACCTCGTGCGTTTCACCCCTCTTCAAAGCCCTGCAGCAGCCAGGAGAGATGGGAACGTTCTCTGCTCCTCCTTCACGAGGGCGCTCACAGGACCCGGGCTCCCGCGGGACGTGGCCTCGCCGGCGGCACCTCCGCGGCCGGGCTCCCGAGGCGGCTCCGGGACAAGCCTGGATGCGGGGGCAGCTGACGGGAGCAGCCACGGGCGACGCGCGGCCCCGGCGCCCCGGGACGGTGTCGGAGCCACACGGCCCATCCTGCCACCAGCCCGCCCGGGCTGCGGGAAGAAGGGCACCTCTGTGCTCTGTGGATGAGGTGCCAGGCCGCGAGCGGCACGGAGCGAGCTGCACAGCCTGACCCGGAGCGCGCGCGGGGGAGGAAACCCCATCAATCCTCGCTTTGTCACGCTCACACAAAGCCTTTTTATGGCGGTAACAGCCGAGGCTGCGCAGGAGCGGAGCGGGGCTTCCCGCCTCGACACGGCGCAGGATCCAAGCGGCAGGGCGGGCAGCGCCGCGCAGCTCCAAGCAGGAGCTGGGACCGGTGCCCGGGACCCACGCGCGGGTCCTGCCGCGCGGGCTGGGGCTGCGCCACGGCCGCCAGCGCAGGGGCTGGCGGGACCGGCACCCACGAAGACAACGGCTCCTGTGCCGATGGCGTCGAGGATGCTTCTGGAGCGGGCACGGAGCAGCAGAACCGGTCCGGCCAGGCGGCGGGCGCTCGTGCAAGCTCCGCGCGGGCTACAGGGAGCTCCCGGCCGGGCGGTCACGCACACGACGAGCTGCGCTTCACTCCGGCCTCCGGGCATCGGCAGAGGTTTGCTTTCGTTTCTGTCATGTCTTTGAACTTAAAATAAAAAAACAAAACGAACAGTGAAACAACAGACTGAATTCAGGACCAGGATTTGACAAGCACCCTTACTAGACAGCCTGCTGTTTTAATGCAGTTCTCAAGCAATCCAGCCCAACCTACGCCTGCCCCTCACCACGGCGGCCGAGAGCTCAAGGCAGCCCGCGGGGAGCCGCGTCCCTGAGCCTCCCAACGGGAGCCCGTCCCACCGCTGCAGGGCTCCTCCGGAGCGGCCCCAACAGCGTCGCGGAGGAGCAGCCGCTTGGAAGGGGCTCCCTGGAGGAGCCGCCCCGCACGCGGCCGGCAGGAAGGGAGGCCGGACGCGACCCTGGCGCAGGAAGAGGCTCCCGGGCGCCGCGCGGCCGCTCGGACAAAGCGGGCGGGAAGGACGGAGACGCCCCCGGCAACGCGAGTCGCTGCCTCGTGCTGCTCCCTGCCGCGGCCTCGCGCACAACGGGCTCTTCGATGGCGGAACGCAGGGCCGGCCGTGTCCCCCGCGGGGCGGCTGTGCCCACCCGCCTCCTGCAGTGACCAGGCCGCAGGACCCGGCTCGCTGCCCCCGTGGGGCGGCTCCTCCGTTCGCGCAGGGGATCCGCGGCACGAGAGGCGCCGGACGGACCCGCTGCGCGGCAGCGCGGGGAGCTCTGCGCAGCGGCAGGGCCAGCGCGGCCGCGAGCAGCTGCACTCGGGGCAACCAGCAGGACCAGGCAGACGGGCCCTTCCCGGAGCCCACGGGGGCAGCACCGGCAGCGAGCCCTGCTCCCGTGGGCCGCTGCCGGGCTCCGCGGGCCACGCTGCTCCGCAGCCCCACGCGGATCCGCCGGCCACATCTCCGAAAGGATCCCAGGCCTGCAGACCCACAGCCGTCACACGATCCCGAGCAGGATTCGATCCATCAGCGCACAGCACGCGCTGCTGGTCACACCGGGCCACCCCCTGCAAGGTACTTCCTGCCCGGGGCTCCCTGATCCCATCACCCGGGGACGGCTGCCTCCTGGGCCTGCCTGCTCACGCTTGGTTTTGCTCTCTAACATTCCTGGTTTGTCTCCCGTCCATTTTCTTGCTCGCTCATCTCTGCTTTCAGTAGCTTATCCTGCACATATTTTCCTGCTGGCCTCGCAGCTCATGTCAAGTGCTCCATTAGGGTGACCTGACCACACGGCTGCTCTGCCTGGAACACGCACAAAGGGACACACAGTTTTAGATGCAAAAGTGTTATTTGTTAGAGCATTTTTCCTTCCTGGTAGTCCAACAAACTGGACAACTTTCACAAGCAGATGGTGCAACAACGGGTCAGGCCTGAGGATGCCTTTGCTAAAGGAACGTCACGCTGCTGCAAAACACGTCACATTGGAAGTTAAATAATAACTATTATTAATTGTTATAATGTTTCTTCCTTCAACCACAAGCCCTGCACTGTGACACTGACTTACTTTTTTGTCCACAGGAAGAGCACGAGCTGAGGCAAAATTGGAAAAATGTCCCACCTTTGTCACCAAGTCCCTGCAGCTATAGGAAAGCTCTCCCCAAGCAGGCGCACGCGCAGCTAGAACCTCGGCCCACGCGCAGCGCCGCTCCGCGTCCCCTCAGAGGGGAGGCGGCAGGGTCAGGGCGCAGGGCCCCAACGAACGGGACACGCGTGTGCCCGCGGCGAGGCCGGCAGCGCCCTGCACGAGGCGCTCTGCCCCTGCAGGGAAGGCCAGAGCTCCAGGAATGGGACAGCAACGCGGCACGTGGTGCAGCAAGGGAGCACGAGCAGGGACAAGGACAAGCCGGAGCCGCGCCGGGAACCGCGCTGGGGACAAGATCCCGCTCGGGGACAGCGGCCCAGACCACCAGAGACGGAACCGCATGGAAACAGGAACTGGGATAACGGCATCGGTCCAATGCAGGCCTTCCCGCTGCTCCAGCTATGGGCACTATTTTGTGAAGAGTCTCCTATTTCAAACCAGAATAGATCTCCCCACGCAGATGACCTTGCACCAGGCAGCGAGACGTAAATGGCACCCAGCTCAGTTATTTCCATCTTGGCAGGCGCAGGAACGAGCCCCTGGGCCTGAGGGAACCCTCGGCCTGGGGTTCACTCCGACAGGAGCACCCGCGTGCTGCAAAACAGGGATGTTCTGTGGCACCTTCACACCTCCCGAACCTCACACGGAGCTTTCGCCACACTGTGTTGGGAAAATCTAATGGATAAGGCTATTTCAGCTAAAAATAACAGAGATGGCACCAAACTGCATTGCTAACTGGCCACATGGCATGGCAGGCTAAACACAGGTGCGTTTTTGCATGTTCTAGCGCAGGTGAAATGAAATACAAGGCAGAGAAAGCAGGTTTGGAGGCGAGCAGCTGAGCACCTGGGCAAGTCCGCTTGCCTTCCCACAGAAACACTCACCACCTGCACCAACGGGACCGAGCCAGGGGCTTCCCAACCCATAGAAAATCTCAAATCCTTAAGTTTAAGGGTCTTGAACCATTCCAAGCACCAACATGAAAATCCTTAAGTCTTCCCAACACAAAGGCTACACAGGCAGACCGGCATCGTGGCTCTGGTCAGCGCTGCAGAGAGAAACACCGCGCGTTATCACCCTGAGCTGTGCAGAAACCCCGGGCACAGGCAGGAAAGGCGGGCAGCGCAGGGAATGCTCATGGCAATAGACAGCAACACACACAGTCCTTGCTATCACCTCGTCCGACCAGCCCGGGAGCCCCCGGGAGGTCAAGGTCACGGCGGGGAGCGAAGCCCCTGCTAGGCCCGACGCGGGGAAGTTCCTCGCTCTCCTCCGCACGGAACGCGGAGCTCGAGAGGAGCCGCCGCCGCCCGCGCGCCAGACAAAGCGCCGCAAACAAAGATGCCCTCCGCGAGCCGCAACGCGCCGCAACGCGCCGCAACGCGCCGCAACGCCCGGCGGCCCCGCTCCGGCCGGAGGGTCCCCGAGGGGCAGCGCGCGGGGCCCGGCGCCCCCGCCGCCGCCGCGGGGCCTCCCCCGGGCCGGGCTCGGAACCGGCGCGCGGGGCCCGGCGGCCCCGGGGACACTTAACTGTTGCCCGCGCGGCTGGCGGCGGCTCGCGGCTCCCGCGGCGCAGGCAGAAGCAGCTCCTCATCCCCGCGCGGAGCGGGGCGGCCCGGGCGCGGCGGGCGGAGCGGCGGCCCCAGGCCCCGGCGGCGGCGGCGCCGCGCGCTGCGCTGGGCCCGGCCGGGCGGCCCTGGAGCTCCGGGGCCGCCGCCGCCGCCGCCGCGCTCGGGCGCGCCCCGCGCAGGCCCCCGCCCCCGCCCGGCGCCGCGCGCCGGCTCCGCCGGGCTCCGCCGGGCTCCGCGCGGCTGCGGCCCGGGCTCCGCGCGAGCGAGCGAGCGGGCCCCGGCGGTTCCGGGCTCCGCCGCGCCGAGCCCCGAGGCGGCTCCTGCGGCACGCGGCCCCTCCGGTTCCGGTTCTCCGCGAGCTCTGCTGGGTCCCGAACCGCTGCCGGCCGCCTGGGTCCCTCCGAACCCTCCGCGGCCGGCACCGCCGACCCCGGAGCAGGCCCCGCCGGTACCGGCCCCCTGCGTCCCCCCCAAGCCCCCTTGCGCAGAGCAGCGGCCCCAGAGCAGGCCCCGCCGGTACCGGCCCCGGCCCCGCCGCGCTGCTCACCGCCATGCGGCCCCGGCCCGGCCCCACGCGCCTTTCCGCGGCGCGGCCTGCAGCAACAGGAAACGCGCGCGCTGCGGGCGGGCTCCGCGGGCCGGGAACCGGGAACCGCGCCGAGCCCCGCGCCAGCGCCGGGAACCGCTCCGGGAACCGCTCCCGGCCCCGCTTCGGCGGCGGGAGCAGCGGGGCTCAGCGCGAAGGGAGCTCAAGGACGGCGCTCACGAGCCCCGGGCTGGAAAAAGATAAACTTTGCAAAGAAAATGATTAATCTGTTGACTTCCACTTAGCTGGAAATCCTGGTACAGTTTCTCCTGGTTAATGTTCTGCCCAAGTCACAAGTCTTGGAGAGCTTTTGGAAGGTAGGTGACGTCAGAAGGAAAAAGAGCTGAAGAATTATAATTCAATCAATACGAGCTCAATTATTCTCTAACGGCATCTGGGAGATACGTAGCAGCTGCCGTGGCCTGAGCAAGCACAAACGGTGTCAAACCGACCTGGTTTTCTCAGCAGGGAACAGCCCGAGCAGCTCCGAGCGCCCCCGGCTGCCGCGGGACACTCGATGCTGCCCCGCGCCGGGCGAGCAGCGGGGGCGGCCCGGGGATCCGGGCAGCCGGAGAACCGAGACGGCAGCACCCGGGCTGCCCCTCGCGGCTCCGGGTCTGCTGCTGCGGGCGCTGCCACCTTTCAGTGACGAGAGGAGAACACACCGAAATGAGCGGATGATGCGAATGAGCTGAACGTGGAGGAGCAGCACGGCCTGCACCGCACGAGCAGCTCCACGGCAGCCGAACGCAGGGAGCGCTGGGCACCTTACCTAGAGGTGGGCTGGAGAGCAGCGAGAGGGACGAAAACGTCCGCAGGGTGCTGGGGTTGTTAGTGTAAAGGAAAAAACAGGGAGAAGGATGAATTCAAGGAGGGAGGGGAAACAAGTTATTTTTAAGCACATTAAAGAGGTGGGAAGCACCCTGTGTCCTTCACAGCTGCATTAAGTGATGGGAGTGCCCTGCAGGAAGATTCTGTGAAGACAGGGGAGAAACTTCACAATGGCCAAGACACAGCAGGAGCCGCAATGCCCGGGCAGGTCCGAAAGGCCCCCGAAGCACCCTGTGAAGCACCCGCGGCAGGGAGCCGGAGAGACGGGCCCGGTTCTGCTCTCCTGCACGGCCTGGGGCATGGCGACTGCCTGGAGCCACGGGATACACGAGGAAAAGCTTCATTCAGGGCACCACTGCCCTCCCATTTGTGCCTCCTCTCTTGCTCTTAAAAAAGAAGAACCATCTGAATGGCAGAGCATTTAATGGATGCTCTACTCCATTGCTACAGGGAAATCCCCTCCCTGATATTCGCCTATTGCCAAACAAACCTCTTTTTTTTTTCCTCTCTTGTGACTTGTTTTTGCTTAGATGTGCTCATCTTTACGAGCTCTTTTGAGCCAGCTCCATTTGCCACCTAAACAGCCTTCCGCTTTTTCAGTCTTTAGAGCCTTCTTCCCCTGCACGTTCCTCTACCCGCTGAGCAGACAGCCCTGCTCCTGCTTTGCTGGGGGCTCCGGAGGCCTTGCTCCCCTGACAGCTCTCGGGGGAGCTGAGACCACTCGTTTCTGCTCCAGGTCCTCCCTCTGTATCCTGGCATGATCACACTGCTTACCCGGAGAAACGCTACGAGCTTCCATGCTCTCTATGAGAGGTATCCAAAAGCACCGTAAACATTATTGCCATATTCCTGTCAGTAATGTAGAATGTTTTGCTTTCAACAAGAGCAGAAATGCTGCATCCCCCTTTTCCTCCTGGCTGCAGTCCCAACCTCGGATCAAAACCTCCCGTTCTGGTTGTTGCTTCCCTCTGGTAAAGCATGTTAGACTGGTCCTTGCTGAGCAGTGGTAATAACTGGATATGCTCTAACACATACAGGTCTAGTCCCCCTGTTCAACCAAGGCCCTTGCAGGTTCTATGGGATAGACTCCTAATGTTCTGATGGGTCCAAAGATTTAATATATATATATATATAGAGAGAGAGAGGTAAAAAATACAATGCTTTTTTTTTTCCTCTTGATTTGGAGAGTAATTTAGAGAGAAGAAAAGATGATGCCTGGTGGAAATGAGAAATATATGCCCCATACATAATATATGCCCCAAATGCCCCATTACAAATACAACAAGATTTCCTGAACTGGAGAAGTTGCTACACATTACAGTGTGTTAATGCTCCCCCATGGAGATGCTGATACTGAGAGAGTCTTTAGTGTAATAATATTAAAAATCCTAGAGTTTCAATAAGATCCTCCCTGCCTACCATGGCAGTATGAAATGA
Source organism: Tinamus guttatus (assembly GCF_059628265.1). Classification (NCBI taxonomy): domain Eukaryota; kingdom Metazoa; phylum Chordata; class Aves; order Tinamiformes; family Tinamidae; genus Tinamus; species Tinamus guttatus. The sequence goes on along the minus strand of NW_028288760.1, from coordinate 4,891,608 downwards.
ATTGATTCCAAAGGAAAACTCTAATTGCTGCTTAGTATCCAGGAAATATTCTAAGATACACTGCAAACGCATATCCCAGTGTGCCTGTGGCATGATCTGCAATAACAGTTTTTCCAAAGCGACGGGTCGCTTTCCATGCGCCGGGGAAGGGAGGTGAGCGCGGCTGAGCGGCTCCTGCAGCCTCCCGCTCACCGAGGCTGCCAGAGGAGGCTCCCGCAGTGCACAAGGGCATGAATTGCTCTGCGGGAGCAAGGGGAAGGCCCGCTCAGCTCCATGGGAGGGCTCTGAGCTTCCACATACACAGACCCGAAGGCCTCGCAGATACTTCGCACTGGAGAAAGCGCTATTTGCTCTTTCACACAGCATAGGCACAGGCTCTGGGCGGGCAGACACTCGTACACCGTGCTCTGCTGCAGAGAGGCTGCTGCTCAGGACTGCAGCGACGCGCCGAGGGGAGGCCCAGCCGGGCCAACAGGGTCCTGCTCCCGGGACACAACGGCACCGGCAGCAGGGCAGGCCGGGCCGCCGGCCCCGAGACACCCCCCGGGCAGCAGGGCGAGCGGGGCCGGCGGCCCGGCCCTGCGAGGGGGCCGAGCGCGCCCGGCGGCACCAGCCGCGGTGTGGAGATGGGACTGTCCCCTCTGCGCGGCACCTGAGACACCCGCCGGGCAGCAGAGCCACGGCCCGGCCCTGCGAGGGGGCCGAGCGCGCCCGGCGGCACCAGCCGCGGTGCGGAGATGGGACTGTCCCCTCTGCCCGGCACCCGAGACACCCGCTGGGTGCTGCTCAGCACCAGGCTCCAGCACAAGGCAGCCAGCAACTCCAAGGGGAGGAAAGGCCCTCAGACATGTCCCGTGCATGTTTCCATTCAGGCATCTCTAAATGGGACTGGTGTGCTGTTAATATACATTTATTTTGGCATTTAGCCTTAATCTGAATTGGTTCTAGGCAAATGAAAGCTAAAGCTCTACCCGCAATCCAGGGGTCCGCGGTGGCAGCACAGGTTCCTGCTGGGGCTCGGTCACCCCGCTCATCACTGCATCATCCACACAGCCCCTGGCAAGCGTCGCCCTGCCCTTCCCTCCAAGCACAGCCACCGCACACGAGTGACACAGTGTGACGGCTGTTAGGTGACCCCAGCACCGGGTGACATGCCAGGTGTCTGTTACTACATGGCTTGCAGGCACACGTTTATTGGGCTGCTTGTAAGAACCCAGGCAGAATGCACAGGCCTCTCTCTAAAGCACAAAGCAGCAGCAGCACTTGGCCCACTATTTATATATTATGGATCATAATATTTAAGTGGCCTGGCTATAACCCTGTAACAAGTATTCCCTGACAGAACGAGTATTGCTGAGCACACACTAACAGCTGTCTGTAAAACACATTTATGAATTGTTCATAAATTTCCTGACAGTTACAAACACTGTTTGGGGCCCCAGCACTCACTTTCCTGAAGCTTCGTGCAGCTGGGAGCTTGCGGAAGGTCCCCCTCCTGTCCCCAGGGCTGATCCTGACTGTAATCCTGAGGGGGCGAATCCAGGCTCGCTCCAAAGAATCCAGGCACTTTCAAGATAACTGCAGGAGGTACATTAAATTAAGTGTCATGATAGTGATTTGAGCTGACACAGTTCTCACCCTATCCATTTGCTGGAGAATATATAACTGGAGGAGACTGGGCCTGTCATATTTTACCTTAAAAATATGAAACTTCCTGTAGCAGCGTCAAATGCTGCCAGGGGTCAAAAGGCAGCCCTGGGAGGACCCCGCGCCAGCCCGCAGAGAGCGGGTAAATAAGGAGAGAGGCATATAAACATGCCACTTATTCTGGCTAATAATTGCTTTCAACCACAGGCAGTATGTTAACCTTTCCAGAACAGAACAGGCTGAACTGTGAACAAACCGAGGACAAGGACTGGGCAAAGCACAAGGACAAAAACTGAAGCATTATATCATAATCTTTATGTATTACAGACCACAGAGAAGCAGCCTCGCTCTCACCTCTCCCCAGCAGAACAAGCATCGCTCAGCACACGCTAAGAGCCGCCTGTAAAACACGTTTATGACCGCGCGCAGCTCCCGCGGGCTGCTCCGCTGCGCGGTACGGCGAGCGCGACGCAGCACGGGGCTCCCCTGCCGCCGGCACCGCCAGCGCCGCCGAGGAGCCGCGGCCTGCGCCCGGCCCCGGCGCAGCCTGAGAACCAGCACGTTCCCGGGGCTGCACCAGGGCAGCGGCGCCGACACACGAGGCATGGAGAACAAATAGCTCCATTCACCGAAATAACGCGTCTTTCTTTAGATGTAGTTCCGATTTCTGGCTATTTAGTGGCAAAGATACCCCGGAGGCAGGAACACCATGTACAGTATTAATGGTGGGTGGATCTTCACGTGGAATGTGAATGGTGGGTGACGCATTCTCATGCTCTTTCACTTATTCTCATTTTGCAGCTCCTACCTTTGTTGTTGCAGAGTCCTGGCAAGCTGCACTGCTGCTCATGCTGGAGCTTGAATACAAAAGAAAAAAAAAAAAAAAACATGTATTTAGTGATATCAGTTCCCCACTTAGCCTCAATTCAGCAAAGCAGCAAAACAGATATTTAGTTTTAAGCATACGCTTAAATGGTTCTGAACTAAGGGAAAACCTGTAGGGTCACTCAAAGGCCATCCCTGGACACTCAGCTGCAGATCAGGCAGCAGCAAGCAGGGAATGGGACCAGCTCTGCATGTCCTTGGGCAGCTCCCCCTAACAAAAGGGGAATAAAAACCACCCCCAGACAACCTTGCTGTAGGTGCAGGGCGGCACTTCCCTGCACAGTGATAATCAGCGCAGCGTCCTGCTGGCACTCACAGGCAGCTTTCCAGGACTGTGCATGTAAATTGGCTCTGACCTAGCAGCTGACTTCCTGCATTCCCACCCCACACATTTAGGAAAATATTGTTTGCAAGTGTATTCACTAACTGGAGCATCACAGTTACAGGAAATGAGCAAGAGTAATGCTTGGAAAATTACCAAAATAGCCTTTGCAGACAATTATTCTGAACATTTGCTTCACAGTGGTCCACTTTGGAACAGATAAAACTAACCTGGAAAGAGTACAATATTTTGCATTTATTTTCTATTTACTTTCCCCCTGCCCTGTAGTTATAAAAGAGCACTGTTATTATATGGCAAATATCGTTAGAGCCTGACACAAGCATTATTTCCTATTACATTTCATAGGTCATAAGACTTGTATATGTTATACATTAATACACTTGATACTGCTAATGATAACCATGATTTATCTAGTACTGAGGGGCTACTGTGGTCAGGAGAGGTGTTCCGCCTTATCTGCTATAAAGCAGGTTTGGGGAGCTCATCTGAAGAGATGGTCCAGGAGAAAAGGACTCCCGTCAGTTCCATCCTGGCACAGAGAAACTGAGGCCCCAACCAATGCGCTGCCCCAGGCTGTCCAGGGAGCTGGCTGCAGTTTTACCTGCGCAGTGCTGCGTGCAGGATTCCTTGCGCCTCCTTCAGAGACCCAGGCCCAGCTTTACTTGGCCTGCAGAGGTGTACGTGCACCTCCAAGGTGCAAGTACGTAAAAGGGCAGAAAAAGCTCCATGTGGTTTAATTGCCAAGGAGCATCATGCATACAGATTTTCAGATTATGAGTAACTACAGCAAGATGAAGAGTTTTGCTTGAATATTTTTGAATGAATATATTTGGGGAAAGCATGTTTTCTTTGAAAGCTTTCCATGATGCAATGCCTTGTTCACCTTGCCTTTTTTTTTTTTTTTTTTTTTTTTTTTTTGCGCACTCAGAGTACATACTGAGCAAATTCTCTCAAAACAGCAGAAATTCTTCAGGTAACACTTCCAGCTTCCTTTTTCATGCTGCTCCCTAGATGATGGCCATGATGCATGAAGATGCCCAAGCCCATGGTGAGCAGCAGGACTCGGGGGCCCAAGGCAGAAGCCCTCATCCCTGTGCAGACAGACCCAGCGTGGTGCCAAGGTGCCCAGCACACAGATGAGATCCCCAGCTGACAGCCTGGGACACTTGCTCCAGCTTCCAGGGTCACTGCCTGGCAAGTTACCAGCACTTTGCTTTGGGAGCTCACTGCTCCTCCCTGGCTTGCGCTGGAGGAGAACAAGCTGCCAGGCAGCCTCCCCGTGTGCCTCATCCCAACCAGCACTTCTGCTGGACAACATTCTTGTGGGGCTGGCGACAGCTGCTGTGTCACCAGCTATATCACTCCGAAAGATCTCACGAGAGTTTGATGGATGAGCTGAAGGTATAACAAGCTGTGTCTGCACATAAAGAAATGCCTGCCCACTCCAGTTCATTTAGGGAAAGGCCATAATAAATTTGACTGAGCATAAATTGCCCTTCTCCTTGTAAGTATTAGCAGGTTGCTGCAGCAGTTACTCACTGCTAACAGCCCCATTAGTAATTGATTAGAGGCAGGCCGGGCTCTCTCCCTGGCAGCAGCTCCGCAGGCTGCGCCCGTCCTGCGGCTGGAGCCTCGCGGCTCCGCACGCCCCAGCCCCGCGCGCCGCTGCGGCCGCGTGCTAGGAGCACTGCAGCAAGGGCCACGTCCCCATGCACCGCAGCCAGGGAGCCAGGACGGTGAACAGAGGCAGCAAGCTGTTTCCCTGGTTCCCACCAAGGGTCCCTGGAGGGGCTCCACATCCGGAGCTGCCCTTTTGCAGGGACCCCAAACCTGGGGCCTTCCTCTGCTGCAGGGATGCTGACAGAGGCAGGGATGAGGGTCAGCTGGACTAACCTCCATGCTGCTTATCACTTGACCAAGTCCTCCCCCACGGACTATGGGCAGGCAGCAGCCACAATCAGCTCCTGAGACAGCAGTTTCTGCAGGGAATGGCAGGCCGGTGACCCAGGGCTGGCATGAAGGAATGCTAATAAATAACTTAATAGGTGACTATTTGGCAGCGCTGGGAGCTCAGTCCCAGTTCAACTAGCTTTGCAGGGCTTCTACATTTATTCCAGTCTCTATTTAGCCACATAAAACCCCCAAATATGGGCAGACCTCTGTTCCTCAAGCTCTGCAAGCCAGGACTTACTTTCTTCTTAATGCCAGTGAAATAGCAGGTTGCTGGAACTGCTGCAGCCAGACAGCTCATGCTCCAGCTCAGCCCCAAGCCACCTCTCCTGCCCTGCTTCTCTGCACTGCAACTTGTGCAGGAACCGAGCAATGCCAGGTAGCACCAAAGGTCTTATCCCTCCTTCAAGAGCACATTGGCTCCCACAGCTAGAACTCCCAGGCCAGCTGGCAGCATTAGATACTGCTGCTCAGTTCCTTGGCTGCTGCAGCTTGTGCATATTAGCACCCCAGCGAGTTTTGCATCCATCTGACAGGACTCAGTGTGGATAATGATGCCAAAGTCAGTCATAACTGGACAATTACAGTATCACTGGGAGATCAGAAAAACTGGAAGCAGAAGGTCTTCAACAAAGAGCCAGCAGGAACAGCTAGAGCCTCCCCGCGCCTTGGAGGGCAGCCCCGGCTGCCCGGCACTAACCCAGGACACCACAGGCCTCCAGGTGAGGAGAAACCCGGCCAGACGGACTACAGAGCCGGGCTCCGGAGCAGAAACGGGGCTCCACCAAGAGCCACCACCGGGCAGTGGCCGAGGCAGAAGCAGGCAGGTTCTGAGCGGCACTGAACACCCCTGTGCAAAATTGATGGTGCTGCCCACTAAGATGCCCCAGGAAAACGGCTGCCCGCTCAGCGCCTTCTTCAGGGGCCTTCCAGATTGTCCAATACCTGAAGCGTGGTCTGGAGGTTCTCTTTAAGAAAAGATATGCAATCTTGCAAGCAGGGAGATAAAAACTAACATGAAGAATATCAGCCAGTTCCCTCAGAAAGATACATACGCTGCCAGGAGCGCAAGGGAAGGGATATCCTGCAGTGGGAGAAGCGCAGCTCAGCCAGCATTGCTAATGAGCGGCAATTCTCTGAATACACGATTTTTGACAACCCATTTTATTTTCTCTCCAGGCTTGTGTTCGCTCCTACACAAGCCCCAAGTGCTTTGCTCCCCAGCGCAGCCCCACGAGACTCCGGGAGGCAGGACACGCGTCCCGCTTCCCGCTCGCCACGGGGCTGCGCGCTGCAGCACGCCGTCACCGTCACCGCTCGCAGGGCACCTCTCCAGCTGAGGGATGCGTCTCCCTCTTTATTGCTAATATCTTATGAGAGCTGCGTTTCTCCAGAACAGAAACATCACCCGACTTGAGCGGAGAGGCCTCACCAGTCCCTTCTTCCGTCACAGACGTCACTGCAGAACACCACAGCTGTGCCTGGGGCCCTAGGCCATCCGCTATAGCAGATCGCCTCTACGCGATATTCAGTGTCTTGGTTGCCCCTTTCTCTCTCTGCCCCACACATGGGTGCCGCGAGGGGCCCCCAGGAACAGCTGCCTGAGCTGCCCCCTGCCCACACGGCCACCGAGGGGCTCCAGGCCCACCCCAGGGCCGCAGCAGGGGCTCCGGGTGTCACAGGGCCCCGGCACGTCCCAGTCGCCCGGTCCCGCCGTACCTGAGCGAGGCGCAGGGCCTGGGGCGGCCGGGACGCAGCGAGGAGCCGCAGAGCGGCCCTGGGGCAGCAGCAGGAAGGGCAGGGAGCGCTGGGCGGTGCTTCAAGGGCGGCAGGCGGGGAGGGACAGGAGGGACAGGTGAGCGGGAGGAGGCGGCCGCGGGGCCAGGTGGGGCCGATCGGGGCCAGGGGAGGCTGCAGCTGGGCAGGCCTGGGCGGCCGCGTGGGGATCACGGCAGCCCCGGGGAGCCCCGGCTGGGGCTGGGGGGTGCCAGGCCGCTGTCACGCCGCCCTTGCTGCAGTGCTGAACACTGGCCCTCCCATCACGCTGGCCCTCCCATCACGCTGGCCCTCGCGTCACACTGGCCCTCACGTCACACTGGCCCTCGCATCACACGCGCGCTCCCGTCACACGTGCGCTCCCATCACGCGCGCTCCCGTCACGTTGTCCTCGCCGCAGTGCTGAACGCGGGTGTCCCGCAGCCCACGGGGACGCAGGAGCGGCAGCAGCCAGGCTGGTGGTGCAGTCCATGCCCGTCCTCGGGGCAGCCGTGCCGCCTGCAGCCCCGCTGTGCTCCTGGCCCGGAAACCCGAGGAGAGGCATCTCCAAAATGCCACATTTGCTGGAATATTCATGCTGTAAATGCAGGCGGCGTCAAATCTCCAGCGAGGTTGCAGCCTGTGTATTTACTTGTGTCAGCTCTGCTACAGGGAGCGAGTGAGTCAGAGGCACTTTATTAAATTCACACGCAATAGCAAGGAGGAGATGCTGCTCGGGCTTTAGGTGACACAAGCTCCTCGCGTACATTACTGCTTCTTGCTCTAGTGGAATATTAACCCTGGTTCCTGCCTGGCCCTGCCGGCAGCAAATGAAGGCCGTTTGTGCAACAGAATGTCCCTGAGGAAGTGGGATTTATCCTGGACAATGTGTCCACCAACACCAGGGCCGGGCCTCTCCCCCGCACGGGAATGCAGGGCGCAGAGGAGCAGTTTGGGCAGCGCTGCCCAAGGCAGCCCTCGCTGGGGAAGGCCTCACGCTCCCCGACTCCGCGGGGCGCTCGCGAGGCCGGTGCTGCTGTCACTGCCCCCTCCAACCGCCCCGCAGCCGCCCCATCGCTCTCCTGGAGCGGCCGTGTCCCTGACGCGCTCTGCTGCAGCCGAGGCCTCACCGGCGCTGAGCAGGGCAGGGTAACCTCCCTGCACAGCTTAGAGACCCTCCTTGTAGCATTACATCCCGGAGAAGATCCATCCTTCTCCAGCATCTTGGCGTTGTTGATATGCAGGCTCAGTTCCTGGCCCGTTGCTATCCTCGGATGCTGCTCCACAGCCACACATCTAAGTCACTTTTTCCTTCCTTGGCAGCGTTTCGTTTCCTCCTTGCTAAGGATTACTCTTCGTATTAGACTGTTTTGAGTATTTCTTTATTACCTGGGAGCAGGAGCGTGTGAGCCGGGCGGGCTGCGCGCCGGCCGCGGTGGTGGCGCCTCGCAGGGATGTGCCAGGACCCGGCGCTCTCGCGCTCCGCACGGACGGGGCCGTGTGCTGGGACGGGCCTGCGGCTGAGCCGAGCGGCGCGAGCGGCTGCGTCGCCGGCCGGGAGGCGCGAACCCTTTGCTCCTTGCCAAGCGCGGAGCTCGGAGCGAGGCGCTCCAGCTGCCTGTGCCTCGCTGCCCTTGTGCAGTTGTCTGCCAGTTGTGTGTGCCGATTGCTATGAATGCCACCATCTGGTGTGCCACGTGGACATCATAATCTTTTCTTAATTACATTAGCAGTGCAATCAGTTACTGCATTACAAGGCCGGCGATGAGCTTTTAAATCTTGGTGGAAATCATAAATAATTGCACTAAGTACCAGGCGCCAGATGTGAGTGCCAACTTCAGTTGCTCTAGATAAATAGTAACCTTACAACAGTGTTAGATAACAGTCCAGTAGCTGCTTTTCATGGCTTAACAGTGACTGCACTCACATTTTTTTCCAGGCAGGCTCCATCCCCAGTGGCAGACTAAAAAAAAACACAAACAGGATTTTTCAAAATGTTAAAAATAACAGCGACATGCAAGAAAAATGTGTTCCAGTCTAACGCTGCCGAGCAGCAGGTGCCAGGCGTGCCGCGGCTCCGGCGGGGACCTGGCACATCCCCGCGTCCCTGCGCTGCCGCGTGGCAGCGGGGCCGGCCGGGCAGCGCGGCGCAGGGGACGGAGCCCGGGCAGGAGCCGCAGGTCGGCACTCGGGTCCTGCTGGATCCAGCTAATGCCATGTGGAGGCAGCGGTGGCTGGAGCAGATGGTGGGGACGGGAGCAGCAGCGGCAGCTTGCGGGGCCCGGATGGGAGCCCCAGCTCGTAGCAAAAAGGGTCTCATTTCGGGAAAAACTGGGAGTCCTTTTGCAAAAAGGGCATGTGAATTACTGACACACGTTCTTACCGACTTTTTCCAAGTTGGGAAGTTCGCTGGGATGATCCTGCTGTATAACATATGTCCTGAAGGAAGAGCATCGGCAGGCACCCAGCCTGGGCCGGGAGCCCTGTGCGAAGCCAGCGGCAGCGCCGGAGCCGGAGCCGCTTCCCGCGGCCACTCGCGCCAGGAGGAAGCAGCAGCTCAATCATTTTGGAATTAGGTGGAATCAGCTCTTTGTCAGCGACCGTGGGATTTATACGCTCTGAGCGCAGCTATATTTATTGGATGCCATTCAGGAAACAACAGGTGCCTGGTAAATCACCCGGGGGAGCCGGCTCCCTCCCGGCGCGCGGGTCGCTCCACGCCGGAGGCGGCGCCTTTGGGCCAGGAATGCCCCGGAGCGGGAGGCCGTCCCGGCACGAGGGGACGCGCCGGGAGCCCAGGCCGCGGCCCGGGGCAGAGACCCTGCGCGGGGCTGCCCCTCCAACGAGCGCCGCAGCCGCAGCCTGCCCGGTGCAAACAAGCAAAGTTTTGTGCAAAGCAGAGGTTAATGTACTTTATTGTTCAATGTCATGTTTATAGTGGATTGTTGGAGGAAAAAAAATGTGATTAATTGCCCAGAAACCCGCGGATCTACAATTATTTGGTTGTTGTGAACAAATAAAGGGCTACAGTATTCATCATATTCAAATGAGGCAGTAAAATAAATGATGGCATGCCGTTTATGAACAAAACCTAGCCATGTTCCCTCACAATCTGAAAATGTACTCGAAAAATTGTAAATGAGATACAGCCATTGTCGAGGGCTCGCTGGTGATTTGTCTTTGTGTAATGTTTTGCAGTGCTGACCCATCACTTGCCTGTTTTAATTTATGTCACAATATGCACCTTCATTATGCACTTTATGAAAACGAAGTGCCAATTTGTAATAAAGACTTGTTTTCAATGAAATCTCCTCTTTTTGGTAGGTGTTCTGCTTTTCATTAGCACCCATTTCACCAGGCCTAGTTAAAGAGCACAGGTACAGACTAAATATGTCCGATCATTCATCATAATTTTGCTTTCCACTTTGTCACAGCTTGGGTATTTAAGGAAGATAGATGATACAAGATGTTGTCTCCTTTTCAGACTCTTTATGCTCTGGTAAGTGTGTCCGATGCAGAATTATTTTGCCACTTTATTATATTGCAGTGAGTGTTTGACAGAGCCGGCTTTGCCTCCTGGTAGGAGCCGGTGTTTGCTGTCACTCACGACGTCCCCCCTGCACGGGGCTCGGGAGCAGCGTTGCGTAGTCGCTCCAGCGCAGAGCAGAGCGCGGCCTCGCCGCGGCCTCCCGGGGCCATCAGAGGCTGCCGGAGCCAAGGCCCAGAGCCGCTCTCCGGGAAGCTGCCCCGAGCTCCCGCGGGCAGCGAGCTGTGGAGCAGCAGTGCCGGCGCGCCGCGCACCCGCGCCCGCACGAGGCTTCGTCACGCAGCCGCTGCGCCCCTCGGCAGCGCGCCGCTGCCCTGCCGCGGTGCAGCACGGCGCTGGAATCCCTGCGGCTCCCGCAGCGCCTGCTCCGTGCACCGGTGCCCAGGGTGCAGCATTAGGACGTGCATCGCTCCTGCTCGCGCTGTCCCTGCTCCATGCTCCCATGCCCGGTGCTTCCTGGGGATTCATCCTCACGTCCAGATCCCTCCGCGGCACCTGGTCGCTCCCTGGCACAGGTAGTGCAGCACGGGACAGGCAGAGACGTTTCTTCTGCTTCCAAACAGGGGGGAGAGGAAAAATCCACCCTCAGTAGAGCTTCCAGTTCTGCACTTGAAGTATCATATAATTTAGATTAACAGATATTTTGCAGATGCCACCATACGTGACAAGATATAATTATTTTTAGCAAGAATAGGTTGTTTTTTCCCCCGCTCCCTGAATGCAGGGCTGCTCCAGCAGTGCTGTGTGCTGGGAGAACAACCCGCAGGGGAGCCGGGAGGCTCCTTTCCACCCGCATGTGGCTTTTATGCTAATGCCGTGACTCCCGAGGTGTCCTTGAACAGCCTCCGCGATGCATGAGACGGGCGGTCGCGATCGTGGGCGCTGCGGGCTGCTCCTGGCTCCGCGTTCCCGGCCTGCCACAGCCGGGATTTACCGACCGACCGGCCACAAAGAAGCGCTGGCACCAGCCCCAGCGGGGCCTGGGAAGGCAGCCCTCAAATTCCCTGGGAAAAACGGCCCGTTAATTAATCACAACCAGAGAGAGAGAGAGGAAAGAGAGAAAGGGAGGAGAGAAAGAGAGGAAGAGGAAGAGGGAGAGGAAGAGGAAGAGGAAGAGGAAGAGGGAGAGGGAGAGGAAGAGGAAGAGGAAGAGGAAGAGGGAGAGGAAGAGGAAGAGGAAGAGGAAGAGGAGGAGAGCCAGGGCGGCCTGGGTAGACTGTGGTGTTCACCCTCAGCCATCGAGGAGGTTCAGACACAAACTGGCTGATTTTTGGAGCCCAGGCCTGGGTGATTTTTAGCACTAGAGGCAGGAGCACTGCAGTGTCTGTTATGCAGCGTGTCCGCTGTGCAGCGTGTCCCCGGGTGCAGGACACTGCTGCGTGCAGCGTGTCCCTGCGTGCAGCGCACCCCGTGCGCAGCGCACCGCGGCTGCACCGTGCACCGTGCACGCGCCGCGCGTGCCGGGCGGCCCCACAAGGTGGAGCTGTTGCAGGCAGCTGGCGCGGGCGCCGCGCGGCCGCTGGCTCGGGCTGCAGCGCACACTGCACTGCACCGCACTGCACCGCACTGCTCCGTACTGCACTGCACTGCTCCGTACTGCACCGCACTGCTCCGTACTGCACTGCACTGCTCCGTACTGCACCGCACCGCACCGCACTGCACCGCACCGCTCCGTACTGCACTGCACTGCACCGCACCGCACTGCTCCGTACTGCACCGCACTGCTCCGTACTGCACTGCACTGCTCCGTACTGCACTGCACTGCACCGCGCTGCACTGCACCGCACTGCACTGCACCGCGCTGCACCGCGCGACGGGGGCACCAGCGCTGCATGGCGGGCAGGATGAGCCAGGATCCTGCTGCGGATGGATCGGGACGGATCCTGCCCCACGTCGAGACCCCCCAACCATCCCCAGGAGCAGCAAAGCCCCTCAAGCCCTTCCAGCCCGCGGAGGAGGCGGCTGCAACGCGCAGAGCGTCGACTTCTGCCTTCCCCCAGCTCTTTTATAGCAGCGCAGGTTTCCATCCGGGAAGGCATTTCCTCTGAGGTGGAAATATTCTGGGGGGATGTCAATTCTGATGACTCCTTTGATGGGAAAAAGGTTTAAAATTTTGATTTGATAAGGCAAAAATATTAAAAATAAATACACTCGCCATTCCTGCTTCAATTACTTCTTGCTTAAAATTGCGTATGCTATTAAATATTTAGCATTATAATACATAGTATAACATATTTAATAATATATTTTTATTCATAATGCAGCAATTTGATATTATCAGACGGAAGGCTTGGATGGTTCTATATTAAGCTCCCTCCCTGCTCTGTTTTATGGTGAATGTTTCCGTTTTGGTGCAACCCAAGGCATAGGTGAGTCCATTTGGGGGCAGTGCCAATGCCCAGCGCCGCCGCCGCGGTCCCGTCCCGCGTCGCTGCATCCGGGGCGAGCGGCCCCTCGAGCCGCAGCCAGGACTAAACGTGCGTCACGCACGGCCTTGATTTAAACCCGGGGGGCACCTTCAAGAAGAGAGGGTTTAATTTATTGAAACGCTGGTGTCTGATAGCAATAAATAATTAGGGCGATCGCAAAAAAAGGGTTCATAAGCCGCTGCCCTCCAACTCCAGCTGGCTGCTCTGGTCCTGCTAATAAATTGGTTAATAAAAGGAGAGGGAGAAAGCCTGGATTCTAGGGTTATAAAAACAAATGACACTTTTATGTTTAGTGGACAGGGAAGCGGCAGAGAGGCAGCGGAGTCACCGCGAGGCGCGAGGCGTGCGCGGGCTCAGCTCCTTAATGACATTCTCATTAAAAGTTCTCACTGCCAAGTGCTGTTTGCTTTCACCTCCACAACTGCCTGCATTAATAAGGAGGCAGTGCATGGAGTTATTTACATAGAGCGTTGTTGGGTGTCAGCGCGCCGGCCGCAGCCATGGGAAAGGGATGGAGCTCCGCACTGCACTGCGGCCACGGGGAGGGGACGGTAAATGTCCACGCGTGGCCCCCGACAGAGCCACGGGGACCCGAGCGCGGGGCTGTGTGCGGGGAGCCTGCAGGGCACCCTGCGCGCTACGGCACGGGTGCTACACGCACCGGCGCTGTGTGCTATGGCATGGGTGCTGCATGCACTGGTGCTGCACGCTATGGCACGGGTGCTCTGCACACAGTGCAGGTGCTGCATGCACGGGGCAGGTGCTGCCTGCATGGCGCGGATGTTGCACACCAGGGCAAACGGTACCGAAACAAGCCTGACCCCTGGGAGCCAATTCTGTAAAAACTCTGATTTCAAGTCAACAGCAATGGCAAGCTTCAGAAAAAAAACTGGATATTTAATCCCGGCTTTTGGTTTTATTCATGTGTTTTAGCTGAAGTGACTCACCAGGCAGCAGCGGATGGGAATGTTCAGCGCTGAAAAGGTTGAACTGATCTGAGCGTTTGACCTTATCAGGCGAGTGCCTCCTGCGCCCCCGTTTTTCCTTCGACACTAATTTTTGTCAAAGTCTCTGCGTCCCCGCAGATGTCCTCCCTCCAGCCCCGGCCTTTCTGTGGAGCCGCGCGGGCGCAAAGGCCCCAGCAGGGAGGCAGAAGTCCTGATGCGACTCCGGAGATCGCTCAGCACTGCCCTTTCCAAGCCATGCGCTGCCGCAGGACACAGCGGTGCAGGCGCGCTAGCCCTTGCATGCACACGTGCCATCCTTGCGCATTCCCAGGCTCCCTCCCCGGATCCGCCGCCGCCTGCACGCTCGCTGCTCGCTTCCCGCTGCTCTGCGGCGCTGACACCGGGGCCAGGCTCAGTCCGGCCAGAGGTGCAGAATTTGCATGGCCTGAAATCAAAGCAAACGTTGGTGATGGAGGGAGGGCAAAAAGGGCCTCGGAGAAGGGCCCTTTGCTCCGCGGAGCGGGGAGGCCGAGCGGGTGCCCAGGTCCGGTCCCGCGCGGCGCCGTCGCGGCCGTCGGCAGGAGCGTCCGCGCCGGGCGCCCTCCCGCCGAGCCCAGGGCGGGCTGTTTTATCTTAACTTTGTCGGTGACCTGCAACTAAAGGAAAAATAAAAGTTTTTGAAATATTAGTTTAATAAGACATGAGAATAATATTAAGGATATGAGCCTCCCTTATTTATTATTTATATGTATAGTGTGATTTAGAGATGCACTTGAACCAAACAAGTCACTACCAAAGAGTGGATCTATCTCTCTCTATATATATTAAAAAAACCTACAATATTCGCCTGGAGATTCTGTCCACATATTCGGAGATTGTGATTTAACATACACAGTTTATCAAGGCTGGTGTGCTGCACAGAGAGACTGGAGTTTTATGTAAGGGTATAAATAATCAATGCACATAGCAACTTTAAATTACTGCTAATGTGTTTTACTTATGTTCCCACTAGAACGATATGTGAAATAACAGGGAGTTGCTAGGCACGCACTTGACAAATAATATCCATGAGTTTCCATTTTTATTATTTTTATACATTTCTTATTAAGCCGAGCGGTGCAGTTCAGGCCCACGCAGGCAGCGTGCACTTGTGGAGCAGGGTGGGTGGCTGAGGGGGCGCGGGGAGCCCTCGCAGCTCCTGGTGCGCACTCGTGCAACCCGCCGGCACGCTCGTGCAACGCCCTCATGCAACGCTCCCCCATGCAACACTCCTGTGCAACGGCTCCGTGCAATGCCCCCCTGCAATGCCGCAGGCACACTCGTGCAATGCCCCCATGCAACACGCCTTTCTGTGCCTCCATGCAGCATTCCCCTCTGTGCTTGTTCCACAAGCCAGAGCTCTTTCCTTTGAACCGCCCTTGCAGCCCTTGTGATGCAGTTGCCATAAAAATGCATCAAAAATGCATCGCTTGGCTGCCTGCAGAGCGACATCCTACCCCAGCACAGGGGCTGGACCCGTCTCCGACCCCGTCCTGCGCTGCTGCTGCTCATGGGGAACTCGCGTTAACCTCCCCTGGAGCACGGGGGCTTAGGAGCACAGGCGGTTCCTAAATAAAGCACTGAAAGGAAGCGACCATCACGCACGGCGAGGAGCTCTGCACGCTCATTGCGGGGCACAGCGGGGCCGCGGAGCGCGGCCTGGCGCAACGTGGTCTACAGGATTACGGGATCACAGGAATTCCAAGGAGCGAGCGAGCCTGCCCGCAGGGACGGCCCCGCTGCGGCGGGCGCGCAGGCCGGGTGGATGCAGCGTCTGCGAGGGAGCCCCCACCCAGGCGAAAGCAGCTTCGGAGCTTTAATTAAAACCCAGGGTTCGCCGCACCCGGGCACTGACTCCTGCTAGTTAATCTCCATCACTTCATCTCGCCACCAACTTCCATACTCCACAAAACTGCTGGAGACAATTTTTATTGATTGCTCTTCAAGCCGTCAAAAGCGTCCCTGGCTGATCATACGTTACCCCCCGACACCTTGTGCATTTCAGATAATAACTTGGTGCTCGGGAGAAGAAATGAATTGGATGTGCAGTCAGTAACTGTCCAAGTGAATCATGTTACTATATGTCAGCGGCCCAGGCTCTGACTATCATTTTAACAGAGAGAAATCCGCTATTTTCATGGCTTTTTGAAATTATTTTCCAGATGAATAAGATATAACAACAACTACTTACAGTAAAGAATAATATGGGGAATCTCTTCACTACATGGAAACAAATCTTTCAAGGATAATGCTGTTAAATAATATTTAATCTGTGACTACTAACGTGAAATTTTGAAGCTGCCACTCAGGTCGTGTGAGAGGAGCCGGCTCTGGAGGATGTGCCGGGCGTTTCACACCGCGGCGCTGCCAAGATAACGGCTTGTACCAAAACCGGGATGCCGCTAAAACCCTCTTGACAGTGATGGAGACTGATGCCAAACACACAGCAACTGCTACTTAGCATGAACTGTTAGTATGTGCCCAGATAATTCCCCTTTTCCAGGTGTGTTTGCCAGAGTTTTGTTTGGAATTGCAGCAAAGAGCTTTAAACAGAGCTGGAAAAAAAGCACATAATGTGGAAGCTCTTATAGCCTCATCAAACCAGTAACACTTTAAAGTATTCCAATCTGAACGTTTTAAACCTGAGGTGTTGCTTGCCTTCGCAGCAGCCCCGCAGCGAGGCCGGGCGCGCGGCCCTGCCGCCATCCTGCTCTCCTAAGGCACACGGGCGCCTTTACTCATACGGCTGCAGTCACGGCTTTAGAGAGCGCCGGTGCAGAAACAGGAACGTTTTCTAGGGCGCTGCTTTGTGGGTGGCGATGCAGGAACACACGGGGCTCCGCAGCCCAAGGCCCGTCCCGTCCCCGCGCCAGCGGCCCCGTCCATCCCAGGCCGGCCGCGCTCCTGTTCCAGGCGGGAGCTGCATTCCCGAGCGCGGCGCCCCGGCCCTGCGCGCGCTCCCGCACCCCTGCTGCCTGCAGGGCTCGCGCAGGCGCCGCCGCGAGCGGCGCACGCGGAAATGCAGATGAGGCGGCTCGACACGGCCCGGGCGCTGCGGCCCGGATCGATGGCCTCTCCGCTCCCTGCCGGGAGATCGATGCCCCGCGCGCGCAGCGCTGGTTTCATCACTTTGGTTTCACCTTGTCAAAGTCACGTCTGATTTACTCCAGCCCGGAGGGGCTGCGAGCGCTCGGCCGCGCGGAGCGGTGGGAGCCGCTCGGTGCCGCTCGCGGCGCTGCCCCGCGGGCAGACGTGCTGCAGAGCGCGGCCGCGCTCGCCCCGTGCGCCCGGCCCCGTGCGGCGACGCTCCGCAGCCCGGGGCGCCCCGCGCTCTCCCGTCCCTCCGCACCGAGCTCACCCGGAGCCGGGGAGGCCCCGGAGCGCCCTGCTCGCCCCGTCCCACCTGCAGCCGCAGCTCCGCGCGGCTCCCGCACTCCTGCCCGGCGCCTCCAGGGATTCCACCCTCTGCGGAGCGCGGAGCTTGTTGGTCCATTTGCAAGAGAGCAGCCCGTGCCAAAGGCAGAGCCCCTCCAGCCTCAGCAGCTTGGAGCCCTGACGAGCCCTAACAGCAGAGTAACGGGTGGGGCGGCCCCAGGTGCTTTTTATCAGCAAATTAGCACCATTATTGTGCTGTAAATGCATTTAACGATAACTTGTTTCAATAAGTGTAGAACTGGTACTTTTAAAATATTCCCCATATTTAGAGCACTTCATCCATGAAGGACTATTATTGTTTTTTTCCCTCCCAAGAGAATTATAAAGGTCTCTCCTACAAGTGAGAGAAATACAATCATCACCCTTCACAGCTCACTTGGCCTCTTTTATTTTATTCGGGGCCATTTAAAGTTTGTGTTTTTAAAGGAAGAAGGATCTTTCCAGGGTTGGGAGCAGCACTGGCCACAGGGCCCCAGCGGGGCTTTCCGAGGGCCGCGTCTCCTCCGTAGCGCACCGTACCTCCCGTGGCGCCTCCGTCCTCGGAGCGGGCAGCTCATCCCGCTCTGCCCCGGATCCTCCCACTCCGGATGGCTCCTGAGCCCTGGGTCGTGAAGGACGAGGAGCAGCTGCTGCACAGCCGAATCCGGGCATAAATCAGCTGCTTTTGAAATTTTGCTGAGCGTGAAAAGTTTGCCCGTGAAATCGTCATCGATCTGCTGCTCCCGGGCCCTGCAGCGCCGGCCCCGCGGGGAGGAATCGAGCGCGTTTGGCCTCGGGGCACATGGAGCTCCGCTCCCCGCCGCGCGGCTCGGCCGCCGCTCCGCTGCCCCAGCCAGCAGCGCCCGTGCCATAAGGCCAAACAATAACTTCCAGGACAGTCCGCTCTCCCCACAAACAGCGGAGAGAAAATCCATCTCTTCCCCATGCAAAACCGCTGATGAGTTCATGAACTGCGCTGCACAATAAATCAGCGCTGCCGGCGCGGGAGAGTGGGGGTTTTTAGGTTCCTAATAGGCACTCTGACAAGGTGATTGCTCCATATTTCTTGGTAGCTGTCACCTTTGCAGGCCTGTCAATGCTCCTAATCTTTTTTCATTGCGGTGTCAAGTTTTGGTAAGCAAGGAGGCGGCAGGTGGGGCGGGCGCCGTGGGGCGAAGCCTCTGCCTCTGCTCCGGGGGGACGCGCTCGGGTCTGGGCTTGCTGTGTGCAGGACCTGCCGTGTCCCAGCCGGACTCCCAGCGCCGGCACGAAGCGCCTTTAATATTCAGCATCTGGGTAGACAATAAAAACTGGGACAAATAATCTAGTTGAGGCAATTACCTTAGCATAAATGTATATATTATTTATAAATGGCTTTGAATATATAAATAATATTGATAAAATTTGCATGAGTAAAAAGAGACGTAATTACCCATCGATGCCTTGGAGCAGCAGTTCCTGCCGGCTGCTCGCTGCCTGATGCAGCTCCATGGGACCCTGTCCCAGCCCTTCCGCACTGACACTGTCACGAGGGCGTTAAACCGGCCTCAGGGATGGAGCAGGGGACACATGAGCCCATCCGGGAGATGCAGCAGTGTCTGCGTGGCCTTGGCTGGATTTTGGGGGATACAAGGAGGTTCTGGGCGTTCCCGAGCGGCCGTGATTCACGGGGACCTGCGGACGGTGCCGCAGGCGAGGGATGCTCTGGAAGTCGGACGTGCCGGTGGGGGGCGAAGCCTGGACGTACGGGAGCCGGCCCGGCGCCCGCCGCTCTCCCGGCCGCCTGTAAATAAAGCCGTCTCGCGCTGGCACGGCGCGCACCACACACAGCTCTTTAATAAAATTGGCTCAGATTTGTTGATAAGCCTGAAGCAAAGTCAATGTGAAGTGTCAATCGCGCCGTGCGAGGCAGCCTTCGGGGGTCAAGCTGTTTCCTCTGTATGATGCTCGTATCAAAGATCTGTCAGCGGCGCGTTAACCGAGCGCGCGGATCGCGCTCCCGCCAGCGCCGCGCAGATAAAGCGCAGCCGGGCCGGCCGCGGCCGCGGCGGGGGGGACGTGGGCCCCGGGGCTGCCGCGGGACGGGCACCGCGGCCGCGCCGAGAGCGGCTGCCCCAGGAGAGCTCCCACAAAACAGGGGTTAATGCAGCGCCGGCTGCGACTCCTGCACCCCTCTCGCCCCAGCATCGTGCCGAAGGAGCGGAGCGGCCGGTCCCGGCAGGCCCGGGGGAGGCTGATCCCCAGCTCCCTGAGCCGGGCTCGGCAGGACATAGAGCCTCTGGTGGTCTGGAACATTCCACGTGCGACAGGATGTGGCAGGACACAGTGGGATGCAGGGGCCTGGGGTTCCCATGTGCTGGCCCAGCAC
The DNA here is from genome assembly GCF_059628265.1 of Tinamus guttatus. Lineage (NCBI taxonomy): Eukaryota > Metazoa > Chordata > Aves > Tinamiformes > Tinamidae > Tinamus > Tinamus guttatus. The sequence continues at coordinate 4,872,284 of NW_028288760.1, read as the reverse complement.
CAGTGCAGCGACTGCAGGACCGGGGAGGCTCCACCACCACCTTGGCACCGACTTGCAGAGTCCTCTGAATCTCCATCCATCCCTTAAATAAAACTTTATGCCAGCTAATACATTTTAATGCCACTTGTCAGTACTCGATAACTGCAATCATTCCCAGGCAAGGGGAAAGCCCGGCATGGTGGGACCGGCTGGGCCAGGCGCGGCGGTGCAGGGCAGCACGGCGCTGCAGGGCACCCCGGTGCCCAGAGACCCCCTCCTGCGCCCGGCCGCGGATCCTTCCTCCCACGAACGGGCTGAGGGTGGGAAACGGCTGCGGCCTTGGGGAGGAGGGTGTTTTCACCCCGAAGCTCAGTGACACCCACAGCGGTGTGACGTGGAACAACGCTCAGCTAACACCCTGGTGTCCCGCACTCTCATTGCACTACCTGGTGCAACAATGCAACATGCCGCAGCACATGAGGAACGTCTCGGTGGGATGCAGCATGTCGGGATGCAGCACTGCAAGATGCAGCGTGGCAGGAGGCAGTGCCCAGGCTGCGAGGGTGCAGGTGGCCCTGCACACTGCGCTCCACAGGGCCTGGCCGTGGCTGCAGCCACATCGCAATAATCAATAACGGTAACGAGTATTGCAGGAGCAGCATGTATTTCCTGTCAGATTAAACCCTGCAATGAATAATTGTCATGTTTTATTAAACAAGAGTCTCTCCAAAGGCGCTGGTGCTGCTGCAGCCTCCCCTGCGGAGCTGCTATGGACTGGTCAGAAATGCCGCATCTCATTCTGAATCCCAAACTCCCTCTCAGCCAGACTCAGCACCAAGAGCCTGGACGAGCCCCATAGCAATTCCAGCCTTTGGGTTCCCTGCGGGCCATGGGGCCGTGGGCCAGGGATGTGGTGAGGAGGATGGTGCTCGGGCATCCCAGCACCGTGCGGGAAGGGACGGGATTCAGCGGGCGCCGCACGCGGGAGCATCGGGAGCCTGCCCCTGCCTGCGTCACGTGCTGCCTTGCAGCACGGCTGCACACTGAGATTTCATGTAATTTTGTTTTAGTGCAGAATTTAATGTTAAGTTTAAATATGTAATTATCTTTAATTGAAATTACATCCATGCTTTTCATTAACAAGATGCAGAGAGCGAGCAGCGCAGCGCAGGGCTGCGAGGCTGGGCTGCACCGGCAGCAGAGCAGGTTGCATGCACCCGTGCAAACCGCTGCGGCGCGGCGCCCATCCCGCTGTGTCCGCGCGCTGCCCGAGCCCCTTCCCGTGTCTGCGCGCATCCGGAACGACGTTCCCGCTGTGCCCGCCCCGGGGCAGCCCCCGTGGCCGCGAGCGCCGCTCAGAGCGCGGCCGCGTGCAGTGCTCGCCCTGGGGAGCGCGCGCTGCATCGGGGTGCAGCTGGATGCAGCTCTGCACTGTGCAGGGCGGCGGAGCAGCTGGAGCAGCCGGAGCAGCCGGAGCAGCGGGAACGTCGGCTCCGGCGCAGCGGCTGCGGTCACAAGGGGGTAGCATTGGTACGGCGCTGCCGCGCCGGCAGCCCGCATCGCTGCTCTGCTGCACAATGGCTTTAAAATAATTGAGGTCTAACCCCTTTCAAGGGAACATATATTGGTTTCTTTTTTAAAGTAGCCGGGGAACAATGCATTTCCATAAGTGAACGTAAAATTGCATTTAGAAGCAACCACAGCCCCTCTGTCATGTTGCATGGAAAAAATCATCTGTTTCTGTATTTAGTCCTTTTCAGACCTTAAGGTCAGTGATTCAAGTGGACATTAAACTAATACAGCCAGACGACATCGCTGCACTCGTCTGGTGGCTCCTCTGCAGACCCACATGGATCCCACGCTCCCATCAGAGCTGCTCCCCATCTGCTTCGTCCCTGGAAGCTCGCGGGTTTTGCTGGGATTCCCATTTATTCATCTTCTGAGGATGACCTTGGTCCCTGACCCCTCTGCGTGCCAAGGGACGACCCGTCCCTCATCCCGGCGCCAGCTGAAGGTGCAGGAGCTGCCGTGGGTGCGCGGGAGGGCCGGGCCCTGCGGCAGCTGCGTTGCAGCAACCGCCCCGGCGCCTGCCCAGCGCTCGGTGCAGCTTGGAGCGGCACTCTGCGCTCCTGATGCGACGCTCCTAACGTTTCACCCAAGGAGCCATAAATTTCCCCAGAACAAGCCTGCAAAGGGTTTGTTCGAGGAGGGAAGGACAGATCGTGCTGGGCTGTAGCAAGGTGTGTGCAGGGCCATGGCCGGGCTGCTCATCTCATCCGTGCTGTGCATGCACCAAAGGGCTCCTGCAAGCAGCCAGCAGCGCGCAGCCCACCAGCCAAGCTTGGATTTTGCCTGACAGGGCTGTTTTAAAAGCAAAAGGAAAGTCCTTTGTGCCAGAGCGCGTGCCATGCGCGCGGGCAGCTCTGCTGGCTCCGCTCGGCCGCCAGCGGCAGCTTCGGAGGCGCCGTGTCCGCGCGCCCGCGCGGCGCGTTGCTGCGCTCGTTAGCAGCCGCGAGGCAATCAGCACGCGCTAGCGCCCTGCCCTGACAGTGCAATCAATTAGGTATCAATTAATCAGCTAATCAGTACCGAGGATATGCACAGCTCCGCGCGCCAGCGCTGCAGGTCCCTCCCGGCGGCATGCAGTCCGGACCTGGACCCGGGCACAGACCTGCACATGGACCTGGACCGGGACACAGACCCGGCCTGCACGTGGGCATGGGCCGAGCGCGCCGCCTGCCCTGTGCCAAGGCCTCCGGAAACCGCCGCTCCTCTCTGCCGACCCCTGCAACGGGATAACTGGATCATTTAATCTTGTTACTAAATTGTAATGGAATTATCCCTCTAATCCTTCGGAGCAAGAGCAGGACTCAGCCACTGACATAAAATTAAGGGGAAAAAAGGACCCTGCTGTAATCATAGATTTTCAAAGTCTTTCTCGCAGGCCGGCCGTGCTCGCGGCTCCCCTCCGGAGCGCTGCGCCATGCGGCACCGCGCCATGCGCTCCGGCAGGATCGGCCGTGGCCTGCAGCGGAGCGCGGCACCACGTGCCGGGAAGGGGTCGGGAAGCGGCCGGGATGCGCAGCCCCGGTTGCCGCCTGTCACTGCGCGTTTGCTGACCTTTCCGTGAATATCCTGCGGAAAAGGCTGAGCGTCTGCACCAGCGCGGGGGTGCCACGATGCGCAGGGCCGCAGGGATGCAGGGCTGTGGGGACAGGGAATGCAAGGATATAGGGTGCAGGAAGGAAGGGATCCGTGGACACAGGGATGCGAGATGCAGGGTTATCACACCTCCTACCCGCTCCTGGGGCTCATTTCTGATGGGAAGAGCTGGATGCTGGGCGCAAAGTGGTGGGACTGCACCCTTAACGCAGTGAATGCTGAGGAATCCCAGGGCAGTATTCCAAGGGCGGAATCCCAGGCGCAGCCGGCTGGGCCAGCACGTTGTCCACCCCCTCAGCACCTACTGTGCGGGCAAGGATTTCTACACCGACAATTCCCAGGATAATTGTGTTGCAAAAGGCTTGCTCTGAATATTTAATAGAATTATTGCTAGTTATCAGCACAACTAAGTGATAAATTACGAGCAGGCTTTACACAACACGAGGCAGGGCCATTAGGGGGTTTCAATCACGGTTCCCACGCGACCCCCTTGTCAAAGTGACCATGAATTAAGGAGGAAACCACGGAGCCGCTGGCGAAGGCACGAGGGGAGACGGGCCATGGGCTCGGCCCGGCGCCGCGCCGGACGCGTCGCTCCTCCACGGCGCGGACAGGCTGATCTTTTAGCTGCCCTTTGTCTTGGAAAAAAATTAATTCTCATTTGCATTACCTCGACTAAATGTCACCCACCGATATTTTGTTAGACATTAGCAGTGCTGGCAGAGAGGGGCACGGGATAATTGCATTCTGCCTGGTGCTGGGATTTACATAATTTCAGACAGCAATTAAAGAATCCCTGGGATTTTTTTTTCTTTCCTCTTCCAACCTCTCCTACAAAGAAAGTGTTCGTTTACATTAAGCACTCAGCTCCTCGCTGTTCATTTGCATAAAATTAAAGGTTTTTGTGTTCTGCAACAGCAGGGTAACATTTAAAATTCCGTTTCAAAAACTCACCTTAGAATAATAAAATGTTAATATCATTTCACAGGCTGGAGAAGGTTGCCAGCTGCCTTTCACTTCAAACTTTTATCCAATACTAACTGCTTGGGTGGGTGATATTATTATTTTGCTGCTGTTAAGACAGGAACTTTGCAGAAGAAGTGGGGGGGGACGGGAGCAGCCAGGATGGGTCTCCGCAGGCCTCTCGGTGCAGAATGTTTGTTTACTCCATGGTTTTTTAATTATAAAAATCACCCGGCAGGGCAGCAGCGGGGTAGTAGAGGTGTTAATGTGCTGCGTGATGCAGACGAGGGGAGGAAACGCGCGTGGCCGCGGCCCCTCCGGCTGCGCGCGGGAGGCTCCGCGCTGCCGCCGTTGGGGGCTGCTGTGGGACCGCGGAGGAGGCGCGCGCGGAGCGAGCGCGAGGGGCCCGGCCGCGCGCGGCCCCGCGGGGCCCTCCCGCCCCCGCAGCGCCGGCCCCGGCGCCTCCGGCCACGCGCGAGCGGGACGCGCGCGGCTCCGGCTCCCCGCGGCCGCCCCGGCTGCTCCGCGCGCGGCGCGAGAACCGCCCGGGCGCGGCGGCCGGAGCCGCCGGGACGCGCAGAGCCGCGGAGCGAGCGCGGAGCCGAACCGCGTCCCCCACCCTGCGGGCAGCGCGGGGCCAGCGGAGCCCGAGCAGCGGGTCCCCTTCCAGTGCACGACCCCCTGGCCAGCACAGAGCCGGGCTGGCACCCGCAGCCCCGCTGTGGGAGCGGGGAGGTTCGGTGCTCCAAATCAAACCCCCCTTCGGGAGCGGGGAGGTTCGGTGCTCCAAATCAAACCCCCTTTGGGAGCGGGGAGGTTCGGTGCTCAAAGTCAAACCCCCCTTCGGGAGCGGGGAGGTTCGGGGCTCCAAATCAAACCCCGCTGTGGGAGCGGGGAGGTTCGGTGCTCCAAATCAAACCCCTCTTCGGGAGCGGGGAGGTTCGGTGCTCCAAATCAAACCCTGCTTTTGGGAGGACACGTACCCAGGCACCGTCAGTTCCCAGGCCCTGATGGGAACGCGGAGGTTCCCGTCCCACGGGAAATGTTAACATTTCAAAACTCATTTGCCTTCTGCATGAGAAGGAAACAAATATTTGCAAAGGGAAATGAGAGAGATTGGCTTAGGAATTTGTTTCAGAAGAAGTCCTGAATTCATTTTAAAATTTTTCATTTCAAAATTTGTTTTCATTACTTTTACATTATTTTATGACATCAGTAGTAGTGCATAATGTGACCTGTCATATCATGTCAAGGCATGTCATAATATGCATAATAGTAGCAGAAGTGCATAATATTACATGTCATATTGACATAATCAGAATATTCTATTATTATTGACTTTGTCAAACTAATTACAACACAGAGAGGAAATACAATGAACTAAAAAATAAGATTAAAAGGTGAAACCTATAAAAATTAATATTTATTTCTATTTGCAACTGCCTTTTTATATGGTTTTTTATGTATTTTTATAAAAATAAATGTTTTATGTATTTTTATAAAAATAAATGTTTAGGGAAGTATATGATGCCATGTTATGCACTGCTACATGCAATCCCATAAAATAACGTAGTAGTAAAAATTAAAACAGCCCAAATAAAATTGCTGATTTGGAACTATTTAAGTTTTTTCAATAAAATCAAAATTTAAAATAAATGATTTCAAAATAAAAAATATTCTACGGGTGGAAATTCAAAGACCCCATTATGAGAAATTTCCCATGAAAAGAGCAGTGCTAAGGGACTGCAGGAGGAAACTCTCCGGTAGATGTGAAGAGTTTGCTGAGCCCGGCGCCCCGCGCAGCGCCAGCCCATGCAACAGCCGCGCGTGCGCCCGCCTTCGTGCACATGCGTGCACGAGCACCCACGTGCACTAGCATGAACACACACGTGCACGAGCACACACACGTGCACTATCACGAGCACACACGTGTGTCCGCGTGCGCCCGCGCGTGCAGGGCGCTCCCGGTGCCGCTGGAGCTTCCCCGCGCCCTGGCTCTGCCGGGAATTCTAATTGACTTGACACGTTATAAATTGCCTAACTTGGTTGTGATTGCTGTGAAGAATGGTACTTTAAAGGACTCAATATCTGTATATCTCCCTTTGATAAACATTGGCTTGCTGAGCTTAGATCTTATTTATTTACCCTTGGAGCAGGTTCATTACTATGTATTAGGTAGATATGACATATTTATGGAAATATGGGGACTCTTTATGGAATATATTAAGATTAAATAAATCATTTACTATGTGGTCAAGAACTACAGCAATCCTGATGAATGATTCCACAATTTTTTTTGATCTTTGTATAATTTTTAAGAGCCATCCGCTTTGTCCTCCTGGAATTTTACACAACCCAAAGCGGACCCGGAGATGCAGAACATCCATGCTTATCTGGGAGGAAAACCACGAGCCAGGCGCTGCCCAAGCGTGCCGAGCCGCGCGTGGAGCCCCGGGCTGCAGCCCTGCCCGGGAAGGTGCTCGCGAGCGGGAGGAAGGCTCCCGATTCCCGTGCCGCGCGCCCCGCGCTCACCGCAGCGCAACCCGGAGCCAGCGCTTCCACATGCACCGGCGCAGTTCCCCTCAGCACTGGGAACCGCACCTGGAACGGCGATTGGGACACAAACGGGCAAGAGCCAGAGCTGCGACATGAGCTGCGTGCCCTGCGCCCGTCCCTGGAGCCCACGGACACCCGCGGTGCCGCGTGGGGAGCGCGGAGCGGCCCCACGAGCAGGGGAGGCTCCTAAGGACAGTTGAGCAGCAAACCGCGTGTCGATAATAAAACGTGCTTGCTTCTCACAGATAGGCAATTTGCCACGCAAGGAGAGGAATTGGGTGTCTGCTTCCAGAATTGTTTTAATATCGGGCAAAGAGCGCTCCTGGCAGAGCTCCTCAGCTGGAAAATGGGAAGCGAGCGGGGAGTGCGCGGTGAATGGGAGCACCGTGGGTCCTACGGGACCGTGGTTGGGCACGGGCCCTGCAGCCCCGGCAGAAACAACTTCCCGTCGCACCGAGCGCAACGGCTCCAACCGGGAAAATCTTGATAAAAGTTTAATTAGGAAAACCGGCTCCATCTGTAACGCGTCCCCGTTCTCCCCATGTATTAACCCTTTTGCCATAAATCTGCCACCCTTGAAGAAACCTGCCGTCCTCACGAAGCCTACTCAGGGTTCACGTTATTTTAATCAGTTAGAGGGGTTTAATACATTATTGATTTTTAGGAGAATTGAAAAAGCTCCCGTATTAAGTCCAGGTTGCTTATTCTTTCTGTATATGACATTCAGGTACTTGTGAAAAATTATACCAATTATGAAATCAGCCATTTACTGCTTCAAAGTGCAATCAGTTGTCACACTGGAAAGCACTTGCTCCTGAATATTATTAGTTGGGCTCTGTGCACAGGAAAGTGCTGAGAGGAAAGACTTTAACCAAAGGGCAATTGCATGAAATTTACTTAGAAATAGCTATTTATCACCCTTGGATTTCCTACTGTTCAAATCCACGGCAGACACTTTATGGAATGAAACAGCCATCTCGTAACGTAACTCAGCCAACTGAGGGGGTTTTTTCCTCACTGACATTAAATGAAAAATTTAGAAGTCATTGTAACAGCTTAAAGATGCATTATCCTTTTTGATGTGCAATTTTAGCTTCATATCAAAAGCCATATAAAATAACCCCCGCACAAACACAAAAAAGGAACTTTTAAAAGTTTTATGACACATTGTTCATCTTACCTTTTATGCATCTAAAAGGGCCCGTTCTCCTGTTGCTGCTCCCAGGGCTCGTGGCACCATCACTGCTATGGGAGAGCTCTGCGGAGCGAGGCTGGAAGGAAGGACGGATGGATGAATGGATGGATGGATGGATAGAAGGAAGGACTGATGGATGGGAGGATGGACGGGAGGCTCGGGACAGGGCAGGGCGAGGGGGAAGCGAGTGCAGCGGCAGCTCCCAACCTGCTGCAGCCCAGGCAGGAGAAGGAACCCGGACCACAGACAGCAAACAACAGCAACACGGGATCTGATCACGGTTTACACAGAAATAATGCAGAAAATGGAACAATTGCTATACATTAACTTGGCAAAAGGATTGTTATAAATACCATTTAATTTAATAAATAGCAAAGTATTTATAAATGAACCATCGCATAAAGTGTTACCCATTCCCCCATGCACAATAATATGATTTGCACAAACGTTTGTCCTTGAGGCAATAGAAATTTTCTTTGCAAATCAATCCTTACAGGGATTGTAATTAGTATCCGCTAAGGCAGCCGGCAGTACCTGTAGCTGTATTTCTCCCATAAAAGCCCTGATTGCTGCGAGCTCTCGCACAAAGCTAACGACACAGAAGGAAAATGCACACATCGTCTAGACTATTCATTTTAATCAGGCAAGAGTGATTTTTTGTGGCCCATTTGATATGACTTTTACACAAGATACAACCTCAATCCGCAGGGGCTGGCGGAAAAGGTCAACACTGATGTATAAAAATACATCTAAAGAAGGAGTTTAGAGAAGCAAAAATCGCAGATAAGGACCAGCATTGTTTGCTCAGAGCTGCAAGCACGGTAGCAGCTCTTTAATGATTTCTGAGAAATTTATAATCCGTCCTTCCCATGAAAATGCTCGGAAGTTGCAGGCTGAGGCCAGGACTGGTGCCATTAGTGACGGGATGGGGACGCGGAGCCCTCGCGACGCCCCGGGCCCGGCAGGAGCATCCCTGGGCTCGAGCCCTTCCTGCAGCGCCGGTTGCGCACACGAGCGCCGCGCGCAGCCGCGCGGGGCAGGACGGGAGGACGGCCCGGCTCGGAGCACGGCAGGACGGCCCGGTTCGGAGCACGGCAAAGCGAGCGGGCGGCGAGCGCGGCGGCAGCTCCCAGCCGCTGCAGCCGGGCAGGAGACGGGACCCGAGCGCAGGCAGCAGAGCCTTGGCGGCTCGTCCTGGCACTGCCGGGCTCGCTGCCGTGCGCCTGCGCCGCTGTGGCACGCGGCCATGCCAGCTCCTGCACGCTTAAATCACTGCTTTGCCGCCTCTGTCATTATTACACGCTGTTCAAGGCGGTGTTTTGTGGGTATAGTTCAGCCAACGCTGCTCTGGTGATTAGCGCAAGTGCAAACAACGTTAGCGACCCTCCTGCAGCCCGCGGGGCTGGGAAGCAGCAGCCACGGAACCGTGCGGAGCCGCGCACTCCCGAGGGCTGCTCGGGCTGAGCCCCGCGCGGCGCCGCTGCCTGGAAGGGAACCCATGCGCCGGCTGGAGCCGCCCGGCTCTTCCAGCTCCAAAATGAGTCTCCCATGGAGAGAGGAGCCCTCCGATCCCCAATGCCAGAGCATCGCAGCAGCACGGGCACTGCATGCCTGGAGAGCCCAGTGCTGCTGCCTGTGCTCTACGTGCCCCCAAAGAGCACAGCAGGAGCAGGATTATTCCAGGAATAGAATCTAAAGCCCCGGATTTAAGTTCAGGTTCCACTGTAATCGCCCCCTTTGCAGCCATCACGCCCAGCCCCACAGCTGCCTGTGCCCTCCTTCCCCTTCCAGCAAGCAGGAGGCCAAGCGTCAGGAGATCATTGATCTTGCAAGCTGGCTTGTCCTCCTGAGCAAGGAGGAGGTTTAATTATCACAGGATGGAGAAAACCCCATCTTTAACTTCCCTGTTTGCTCTTAATTAAATGCAAACCGAGCAGGTCTGCAAAGCCTTGCTCTGCAGCCCCAGCACCGCAGCTCCCCGGCCACGGAGCAGCCCTTTGCAGATGGGCTGCACTGGGGCAGAGCTCCAGCCACGGGACACAGGGCATGGCCAGATGTGCCAGATGTGCCTGTTCCCAACGTTCCCTACCAGCACAGGCTCCAGTGCATTCTCCCAAGGAACTCTGGGCTCTGGTGCTGCCTCCAAATGCACAAGCTGCCAGCAAGGGAAGGTCTGCACCCAGGGACCGGGATTTTAGGAACGACAATGCAGACCCAGGGCTAGGGAGCCGCAGGCTCTGGGGCAGCAGGACAGGACACTCCAGCAGGACAATTTGTTGAGCTCAAGATCATCCAAGCAATTCACCAAGCCCAGACACCATTTTGCCCACGCACTGCACAAACCTTGGAGCTGCTTGGAGTTCACTTTTGTGAAAGGCAGAGACGACATGAGTGCTGCAGGGCTCAGAAAGCAGAGAAAGCCGAAGCCCAAGGCAGGCGCACAGCTGAGCCTGGTTACAAGGCCAAGGGAGCAGGGCCCAGCTGCAGCGCGTTAGCTCGGCTGGCCCCGGCACAGCCGGGCCCTGGGACAGCCCGTGGGTCCCTCCTGCACGATCCCCATGGGCACTCGCAGCCCCACGCGGGATGGGCGCCCAGGAACGGCTGGAGAATCCTGCGGCTGCGCAGCGAGCCCAGCGCATCCCGCGGGACGAGCGCTGGGAAGGAGCTGAGCAAGCACCTGCCCTCCCCACGCCGCCGGGGCGGCTGCGCTGATCTATAGCGCGCTGCAGCGCCGGGGCAGCGTGCAGCCTGCTATGCTAAATGAGAAAAAAAGTAATTGCCTTCCCCACATCCAGAGCTCCCGATATATAACTTGGAGAAATATAATTAGCTGCTAACTCCAAAGATGCATTGGAATTTTTGTAATGGGCACAGAGACCCTGTGTTAAAAAGAGCTGAAAGAAAAATGATGCACTCCTTGTGAATGGAAGGAGGCTCGGAAGTTTTAATTAGGATTCTCAACACATCTGCAACTAGGAAAGCAGGAAAAGAGCTCACGAGCACCTTGCTGCTTCAGAGACATGCATGGGGCAAGGAGGAGTCTGCAAAAATATTTTGGAAAAGTGGCATCTTTGTGTTTACAAACAACATTGCAAACCAAAGGGTGTTGCAGGCGGTGGACGTCCCCCGGCTCGGGCGCCCCCGAAGCCTCGTTGCGATCCCGGTGCAGAGCCCGGTGCAGGGAGGCTCCGCGCTGTCCCGCTGCTGACCCTGCCGCGCCATCCCCAGCTGATAGATAACCTGCACGAGGTGCGCTTTGCCATGGAAACCGGGCCCTGTTTCTTTACATTTTTAAAAAGATTAATATTTCGCAGCCTGGTTTCACTATTCTGATATTAAAAGTCATTAGTTACGTCCCGCCCCGCAGCCCTCGGCGGCTGTAACGTGCCTCTGCGGGCACAGGATTTCCTCTTTCCAAATCCATTAAATGCAAGAGAATTGCATCGCTGGCAAAGGAGGGAAGTCATGCGGATTTCCACCTCCTGGAAAAATATTTGGGCTTCCAGAGGATTCAGGATGGAAGGAAAATTGCCATATATTTAAACTGCCTCATTCTGTTGAAGCAGGTAGTTTGGGGAAAAGGAAGATGGTTGCATTGGTAAGCAAAACCGCTTTTCTTTCCACAAAAGGCTGCTTTAATGTAGACAGCTATGGAAGAAAAGTGCATGAAATTGTAAGGAGCCAGGACTACGTGCGAAGGGGCAGATACCAAATCTTACTCCATTACTTGCTCAAGGAAAAAGATGAGTGATTCATCCACGATGGAAAACGGCTATGAGTTCAGCTCCTTAAAAAAATTACAATATGAGAAAAACATCTGTCTCTTAAAGCTCGTAAATCTGTACAGTAAAAGGTTTGGGCAAAAACATTTTATTGTTTTTGCTGTCAAGAACACAAAGAATTAAGGGCCATGTGATTTGGTAATTGCTGTGGACTTTTTTCCTGACAATAAACATTAAACTTAAAACTGTATTAAAATCATTTGACAATTTTTATGCTTTAACAACTGAGAGTGAATAATGTTTTTTGCATATAAAATACTTGCTCTTGTCAGCCTATAAAACTGTCAGAAATAAATTCATCAAAAAAGATTATATAATTAAAAGTCAATTCTTTTCTTTCCCAGTTTAGTTGGAATTATTTGTTTGTCACTTTTTTCAGAACTAAATTACTGCATTCAGAGACAACTTTCTTTGTTAAGGCCGCTATGAAACGTGTGATGCTCACAAAGGGAGTCCAACTTTCTCAGAAATGGATCCGTTCAATACCGTTTTTCAGAAAAGACTTTTAGGTGCCGTTTCTAAAAAGGTGCTTTATAGTGAAGGCGAATAGGAACAGAGATGGAAAGCCAGCAGATGTAAAGATGTTATTTGTATTATTGAGCTGTGCATAATTGGTGGAAAACTGCTGAATTAATCCAAGTTTTTGGTTAATTGCTGGCACCTTGAGCTAACAGGGAGTGTGGGTTTCCCCGCGGATTGCGGGGGCTGCGTGCGCGGGTGCCCCGTACGGAGAGCTCGCGGCACCCACGAACCCGCGGCAACCTCCGGGGTCGCAGCCATCACTGCAGAGGTTCATGCTCCATTAAAAACAGTTATTTAATACAATAATCATTCAATTAAAAACCTTATGAAGCGGCTGCCAGTGCCTATTTGTATCAATACAATGTTTTAATAGTAAAAAGGCTAAATATGGGCTCACCAACTGCGGCTTTTGGTGGGCAGCATGGGGCTCCATGGCAGCCTCCGCCTCTCCGGGCGGCCGCATCCCAACGCGAGGCATTGCGGAGGCATCAGAATTCACTGGGTGCCACCGTCCCGCCGTAGCTGCCAAGGTGGCAGCATCCCGTCCCATCCCGTCCCATCCCGTCCCATCCTGTCCCATCCCATCCCGTCCCATCCCGTCCCATCCCATCCCGTCCCCTTTCCCGTCTGCCGCTGCTGCGCCGGCATCGCGCCGGCCCGGACCCTGCGCCTCGTTACAGAGGTGCCACCACATAAATATTCCAGTCACCATTGCTTACTGTCAGACCCAATTTAGAAAAGTACCTGTCTGTTACAAATATTTTATAGTACTTGAATATGCAATTTATGTAACAGGCCCAGCGAAAGAAATCCATTATACGGTTTTGTCTGATTGAAATTCCGGCATCGTAGCAGTAGGAAAAAATTAAATTATTCTGGAAAGTTGCAGTCCATTATGAAGACCTAATGGCTGCTCCCGAGGAGGAGCTGGTGTCCCTGCAGCGGCGCCTGCGCGGGCAGCGCTGCCGTCCTGCGTCCTGCATGGGAGGTGCTCAGAAACGGGGCTGCCACCGCGTCCCCTCGCTGTCCCCAGTGCCAGCTGCATTGGAAGTTGCGGTTTGCATTTTGCAACGTTGGGGCCTCGGGCAGCAGCCAGCAGCGTGCAGGAACCCCGGTGTCCCTAGGACGGCCTCCTGAGCCCGGCGTGCGCGGGGTGCAGGGCAGGGATGGGCGCAGGGAGGACCTGGAGGGCAGCACGTGCCCAAACCCCACAGCTGATGGCCCACATGGGCGCTCCGGGCGGCCTTGGGGCACCGGGACCCACAGCGGGACCCTCATCGGGACGCTGCCCAGGACAGCAGCGTCTCCGGAAGCCCCCAAATCTCAGTGCGGAGGCTCCTGCTTTGGGTTGTTTGGGGAGGGAAAAGCAGGTCAGAGCTGCAGAGAGAGCACGAGTGTCCTCAGAGACCTGGCGTGCTGCTCGGGGTATATTTTATGGATAGAGCTGGTCCCAGATGTCTTGGGAAGGCGCTGGGCTGAGCAGTGTTAGCGGTTAGTGTGCTAAGGAGCCTTTGTTTGGGTACTTTAGTTTTGACATTTAAATGCATTTTTCAAATACAGTGAGATGAATGTGATGTCACCAGGGAGTCACCGAGGACTCTCAAGCATAAAAGCAGACGGCAGGTTTTAATCTTTAACAGCACACGGCCTCCATCCCTGAAGATCCGCTGCAGAAGCTGTGCTGTGCTTTAGGTGCCCTGAACATCAGGCTTTTTATCCACTTACGACACTCGATATGGAAGAAAAACGTCGGTAATGCAAAAACGATATTTAACGCCACTCAGACCTTATTTCATTTGACCAAGGGAAATCTCGAGGCTAAAGATCTTTGCAGCTTTTGGCTATAGGAAATGGGTCAGCCACCAAATGGGCCTGGACTCAGGTGTTCTGTTTTATTCCTTCATGGCTTCCACAGCATATCAGGATATGATGGTTTGACTCTGCCAAATGTCAGCGATTCAGGCATGTGGGGGCATGTTGGGGTCCGCTGGAAATTCCTGGAGACCAAACCTGGACGCTCCGGAACCAGCTGTGGTTCAGCCTTCACGGTGAGAAGGCTGGAAACACCAGGAAAAGCCCTGGCGTTGGAAGTGTCGCTGCCCTGGAGGGCACAGGGAGCCGGAGCCCCCAGCATCGCCCCCGGCAGCATCGGCCGCTTCCCGCGCGGCGCTGCCCCGGCACGGCTCGCGAGGTGCGTGTGGACACAGGAGCCGAAGGGCTGCGGTAACTGTTCCGAGGAATCGCTTGAGGGATTCCGAGCAAAGAGCAGCTCCGGGACAGGCCCGTGGCCTCGCTCCCCTCTGCAGCAGGAGCCTGAGCAGCGACCACGGTGCAACGCGACGAGCTCCATGTTCACCCCAGAGATTAATTTGTCCTCATGTCTCGTATTCTACCGAGAGTACACAGAGCTCTAGTTTTTAAATATTAATGAAGATTAGGAATTTTTCCACTGGGGAAACTTCCTTGCAGAAAGGCAAGAGTGTCTCTGAAGTTAACCCTTTGGAAGCGGTACCAGGGCTGCGGGCGCAGGGCTCCCCTCCAGCGCTAGCCTTGCGCTGCGTGCGGCGGCCTGGATCGTGGGTGCTCACTGAGCCGGCTATTCTGCTAACTCAGGACAAAGACACACTTCTACCTATTTCCATGAGATTCTTTTCACTGGCAGTTTTTTTCCACCTTGCAAACACCTGTAGACTGCGGTTTTCAGGGATCTTCCAGGAAAGATTACAGATAAACATGACCTGGCTTTTAATTACAAGATAGTGATTGTTGGTTTGCGCAGCAATATTTGTTCAGTAAATTGCTAATTAATGCAAAGAAAGTGCCATGTGACTTCAAATATTTGCTTCCATTTACAGAAACATTATTTTGTTTTTCACAATCATCATGATTGTGGTCTCGATGAGATTTTTGCAGATGAGACTTTTGGCAGCCCCATGGGCCCACGCACTCACCCTGCTCAAGGCGGCGTTTTGGGCACTGGGTGAAGTTTAGGAAGCACTTGCAGAATTGTTAAATCAAGCGGTGCAGCCGCTTGGGCCGATTCGCTCCAGTGCCAAGCGAGGAGACGCTGCTGGAAGAGCCTCCCCGCCGGCCCCGGGGCGCGTGCCGGAGGATGCCGGAGGATGCCAAGCCCAGCAGGCCCGGAGCGCATCGGGGAGCTCGGTGACGAACCCGGCCGCGCCGGGCGCTCCCAGCACGTTGGTCTGGCTTTGCCTGGCTGACCTACTGCTGCCCTGCTGATACGGAGTAATTTATAGACATGCTGGAAAAGCTGGATTTATACCCTGATCATAGGAGAGAAATGCTAGTACATAAAAGTGGTAGTACCTTTTGCAGTATATACCTAAATCTTTAATTTTTATAGCAGCTAAGAGAAAAATAAGCTTGCATACCATACACACAGCATAAAGTGGCCGTAAATCACGGCCCTGCCGAGAGCAGGGAAGGATCCTGTTGATTCCCCAGCCTTTGGCAAAGGGCTGCAGCAGTGACCGAATCGGAGCCGCTTCCCCGGCTGGCAGCAAGAAGCTGAGGATGGAGCAGGAAGAGCCGCCGGCGCCGATCCATGATCCGCCCAGCGCTCCGTTCCCCTGAGCGGCAATTCCTGAGCCTCTCCCTTCTGCAGCATAAACTCTGCAAATGATCATCCTCAGACCGAGCCTGATTTCAATGAAAACAGAAAGATGAGAGTTTTTTTAGTGTTTTAGCTACTCCTTAAGGCAGAAAATATTCATGGGGCTCAAGACTTCCTGGCCAGTGTTGATTCTTCTGACATTTTTCAGTGAATTTCTGCAGCGATGAAGTTTGCCTAACGAAGCTCTGCATGCTGCACTCTGCCCATCCCAGCCTGTGGCAGCCCTGTGGGAAAACGGGGACATGGGGACGGAGGCACCAACCCGGCTCCTGCGACTGCTCCGACGGGAAGCTCCGTCCTGGCGCCACGGGGTGGCCGGGCGGCCGGTCCCACTGCTCAGCACGGGGCCGCCAGCTCGGGAAAACGCTTTCCGAGGAAATTCAGAAAACATTTGGAGTGCCTCTGCCCATTAAAGAGTGACATTTAGTGCTGTATTTTGAAATATGTCTCGAGTACCGCACAGCATAAAGACCCTAAGGGGACCCATGAGCCAAATGAGATTTCCATGTCAGCACCAGTCACGACCTTTCCTTTACTGCATCTGCTTAAATACAGAAAACATGGTTTTGTTATAAAGTCAAGTCAAAACAGGGATTCAGAGTAAAATATAATATATACTTAGGCTTGCCCTCGGGGACCTTTATAATGGCTTCGTATAAAACAATACGCTGTTTACTGCGCGACGCCGCTGCGCCGAGCGCGCCCGGCCCTTCCCGGCGCGGGGATCCCCGCGCGGCGCTTCCCGCGGCGCCCAGCGGATGTGCTCGGACGCGCCGAGGGCGGGAAGCGCCCGGCACCGTCCCCTGCCATGGGCAGGTATCGCCCCATGGCCTCGGGCTTCCCGCCGGCTCCGTGAGACCAGGGACCCATCCCTGCAACTCATGGAAAACACCCGCAAAGCCCATGGAAAAGAGGCTGCACAGCCATAGCAGACACCTGCAAACCCCACGGAAAACACCCACAAGTGCAGCCGCCTGTTGCACGCTGCGCCGTGTCCCCACGTGCCGGAGCGCCAGGGCTCGGTGCATCCTTGGCTCTGCGGCCGCGTGCCCGGCACCTCCGCGGATGGGATTTCTGCTGCCCCGCGGTGGTGCTGGTGGCACGGAGGGCACTGCAGGAACGGGGCTGGGGTCCTGCAGCCCGGGTAAACCCTAGGCCCCCAGCCTCAGTGCGGAGGGACTGTGGGGCTGGCCCTGCCCTTGACAAATCAAAGCAAATGAAGTGCTAATTGCAAAGCGCCTCAACTTGGTATCGCTAGGAGCACTTAGCGAGCGCCTTGCCTGAGGCACAGAAGCCTGGCACAAAGTCTGTTCCAGGCCATTGAATCCCTGTCACAAAAATCCCCCACCCATTAATTACCCCATGACGGTGCAGCCCTGCAACACGGGCGCAGCTCTGCTTCCTCGGTGATTAATGCCGGGGATGCTGCACACAGGACAAAGCGGGACGGAGCGCGACGGGCAGCGTCCCTGTGTGCAGCACCCGCACCCGTCCAGCCCCTGCTCCCTCCTGCTTGCGCACGGGCTGCCCGGATCCCTTGCACGGGGGCCAGGACTGCGCAGCGTGACGCTTTCCTCGGAATGGCAGCAAAGCTCCTTTGGGATTCTGCCCTGAGAAGGCAGCGTGGACCAAGGGAACAGAAGCCACGCATGGGCAAGGATGGGAAAAGCAGATTTTCTGCTGCCAGTCGGGGCATTAGCTGCTCCAGCAGTTGCTCAGTGTTTGCAAATGTTTGCAGAACCTCCCAATTAAAAAACACTTTAGTGGAATGATTCTTTGTCAAAAAACATTCACCTGCCATGCATTATTCAGCGTTATCTTGTTTTAGCAAATGTCATGCAGCCGGAGAGAGGAAACGACACGGTGTCAGAGCAGTGCCTGGCTGCGGTGCTGCCCGGAGGAGCGGTGCCGCCGGAGCGCGCCCGGCCGTCGCAGAGGAACCTGCCCGCCCTCGGAGCTGCTGCGGAGAGGTGGCGGCGCTGCGAAATGCATTAAAGTTGGGTAAATGCTGCATTTAGCTCCATGGAGTTTATCCATCATGAATGATTTATTCATTTATAAATACTCCAAATTCTACATACAGATTCTCCTGGTTGTTTAGTTTCTTGTAATTTATTGGCTCATTATTATTTAATATGCAAGCTCTGTCACTCAAGAAGTTAAAAAAATTCATTTTCCATCTGCGTTGCTGGCGCTGGCTCGCAAGCGGAGCAGGGGGGCCCGCGGGCGCCGCGGCCACCGGGGCGAGCGGCAGCCGTGGGGGAACGGGATCTGCACTGGGATGCGCTTCTCCTTGCGCTTCCTAATCCCGACTGACCTTCACTCCTTGGCTACGTGGAAACAGTCAGAAATGCCCAAATCCACCCAAAAGCAAGGGAGAAGCTGAGAGCATCACCAGGAGCAAAGAGCACCATGAGGAACAGAGAGTTGTGAGGAGCAAAGACCATCGTGAGGAGCAAAGGGCATCTCCAGGAGCGCGTGGGCTGGCGGCAGCGCCGTCCCCGCGCCGCGGCGCCTCGTCTCATGTGCTGTTAGTGAGCAGCCATCAGGAGACAGTGACACTAACTGTGGGCCTTTTAAGAGTGTAATGTATTAGCAACTTGTCTCCTTGAAAGCTAATGACAAATGCCTTGTTTAAAAGGAAGATCAAAACATCAAGAAAAATTAGATTAAATGGTTATGAAACTCCCAGTGGAGGACGCACTTCTCAGAAGTATTCCCCATTGAACCTGGGGAATCTGTAATTATTTCCCCTGCTCGCTGCGGGGCCGGGGAGATGCTCGCCTTGGCGCGCGCGGGGTCCCCGGCGCTCCGGGGCCCGTCGGGCTCCTCCGACGCAGGCGTTCGCACCGTTTTGCCAGATCGCGGTGCTGACAGGCAGATATCCACCGCGCTTGCATTAGGGCCGGCTTGAGAAGGGTCCCCTGCTGAGCCCCCTGCATCCGCCTCAGTACAAACGCATCTTCATTTTGACGAACGCTTTGAATGCTCTAACATTTTTCCTTCTAGTTTTCCAAATAATCAGGCCTGTATTTGGCTGGCTACAGCCTCGTGCTGTCAGGGATGGCTTGACACAAAGCCCAGCTCCCGGCGGGTGCCTGCACCGGGAAGGGCCTGGGATACCCGCGCCGGCTCCATTCTGCGGAGTCAAAGGCCCCTGGATTAGGCTCTTCCTTCCCCATTTGGGCATGTGGATGCGAGGAGCCGGGCGGGAAGCGGTGCTGAGCCACGCGGCCCGCGCGGTGACACGGGGATGTTATTAATTGTCAATCAGAGCCACCAGGCTTGTCAAGACGCTCTCCTCCGAGCAGCCTGCTCCAGACCTGAAGTGGTTTTTAATCAAGTGTTAATAACGCAGCATCTGTCAGCGGACCATTGGCATCATGCGATAATAAAAAGTTAACATATGACACGGCAAATCCTAACGTTTTCATATTTGCTTCTCTCCAATTATCGGTGGGTTTTGTGCCAGGATGAGGCACCCGCTGGCACAGCTACGTGCTAGGAGCCCTGCTCAGGAACAGCGTGTCCATCCAGGCGAGGGGTCTGGATCCGGGGACACTGGGGCACAGTGGCCCTGGCCCCATCCCAGTCCCTATCCTGGTCCCCAACCCATCCCCATCTCCGGCCCTGGCTACATCCCAGTCCCCATCCCGATGTAGCAGGTCAGCCAGGGCTGATGTCTCCTCTGGGGCGGGAAGCAAAAGCTTTGAAATCCCAACAAGAGTGCTCCGTACAGTCGGGAGTATGATTATTATTAATGGTTTGTGTTATGGGATAAGCGGTGCATAACAGATCTGCTGCAATATCAAGTCTTCCATCAGAAATTCATCATTCTGAGGACTTTGTCAAAAGTAGGCTGCATACGCAGTGTATACAAATCTGTGTGACCGTAAAGCCATATAGACACACCAAGCACCTGTATATTTAAAATAGACTCAATTTCCTTTTCTAAATGCATTGTTTTCACTTGAATACTTCATAACATTCAATGGATTGCAGTTGCTTCGTCTATAGATTCAATTTGTGTCTCTGGACAGAGTTTGAATGGATTTATTATATTGAAATGCAATTTTGCAGACATAACCTTATATCTGACCCGTCATTACTTATAATGCTAAACTTTGATATGTTAATTCTGCCTTATGTTTTTATATATTTTACGACACTTGGCTTAAACATTTTTAATCTACATATTGGTTTATGTCCACCTAAATTATTGTTGCTCCCGGGGACAATGTGCACACAAGATCTTGCAATTCATTATGCTATCCCCGCTTAAATGAATTTCAAAAATTTAATAAAGTTCTCCCCCTCCTTCCATTGTGTTCCCAAGCCCCGGCATAAACACCAGTCCAGCGTTATCAAATCACAGAGGAAGAACAAGGTTAGCGCGGGAGAAGCCCAGCGCAGCGCGAGCGTCGCCTTGGATTAAAGCTGCCCTCTAAGGCGCGATGCGGCTGAGCCTCCTGCAGCGCCGCGGGGCTGCGAGCCACCGGGACGCCAAACCTGCATGCACGCTGCAGCAGCAGGGCGCATCCCGGCATGCATGCAGCAGCACGGTGCGTCCTTGCACGCACGCAGCAGCAGCGCAGTGCATCCCTGCATGCACGCTGCAGCAGCACAGTGTTTCATTGCATGCACACAGCAGCAGCGCAGTGTTTCATTGCATGCATGCAGCAGCACTGCAGCGCATCCCCGCATGCACGCAGCAGCAGCAGCCCCGTGGCACGTCTCCACGTCAGCTCTGCACAGGTTACCGCTTGTCTCTGCCGGCAGCCCCCGCGCTGCTGCAGGGACGTCCCGCAGCTCGAGCAGAGCCGGGGGAGCCCGGGCGCCGCTCGCCCGCGGCCGCTTCCGCGCAGCCGCTCCCCGGTGCATCCCGCCTTCCCGCTTCCCTTTTCCTGCAACAATGTCATGAATTTTTCATCCTTGATGAACTTCAAAGTCTTTTAATGACTCTTCATAAAAAAACAGAGGGGCCAAAAGTTGAGCAAAGGGAGATGATTAAAGGACCTTATTAAAAGCAACCTTGTAGAATTCTCCACATGAAAGAGAGCGCCATTATGAGGGCTTATCCTTATAAATGACACTTCGCTTTTGCGAACATGCCGAAACCTGATTAGAGTGACAAGCACTGAGTGATACTGCAAACCTGTTAATAACATGAAAATTAGAAGAGGCTCATGCAAAGAAGGGAGATTAATTTAGCCCGAGTACATCTCGCGCAAATTGCAAAGTTGTGAATATGTTCTCAGATAATGAGCCTTCGCAGTCATCAGCTCACTTGTCATTTTCTGTAATTAATGTTAAGGAAGACTCCTTCCTGATGGTTCGTATTACTCATATACCAAGAAAATTTCTTCAGAGAAATAATTTACATTTATTATCATCGGTCTGTTTGTGTGGTTTATTTCGCTGTGGAGTAATTTATTGCAGCACCGTTTCACTTGCCTTGATTAGTCGCTCGTCAGCCTGAAATGTAATTTTTTTTTCCTGATGGCAATGTCTGAAAATTGACAGTAGTGCAATACTGTCTTTAATCTGAGGATGTGTTTTCCTAACTTGCATAAACTTTTGGGCTGGGAGCTGAAGCTTCATCACAAGTTGAATTCCAACTCCAAACACCTACTTGCTAATGCAAGTTCTTGGGCTGCACCGAGGCACTCCAGAGCTTTCCTGCACATGCGTGTCCATATGCGGCACAACGAAACACTTGATTGCAGGAGCTGGTGTTCAGTTAGTGGGACTTGCTCGTGCTTTGCAGGCCTGAAGTCCACGCGCACGCAATGCGCGTGCTGCCCGCACGCTCAGCTCGCATCGGCGCCGCTGAAGCAGAGCCCGGTTGTCCCGGGATAGGCCCTGGCCTTCACCCCGCTTCCCTCCTTCTCCCGCGTCCCAAAAAGGCAGGTCAGTTTCAGGACTCATGCGGCAGCCCGGCCCGGCGCGCTGGCTCCATTGCCTGCTCCATCACCTGCAGAGGCCCTGTCCTGCGGAGCCTTTTCCTCTTGAATGACATAAACACACTAGCACTAAAGTGAGTTACTGACCTCTGTGCTGCAAATGAGGCAAATGCTACTGATTAGGGTTTTTAGGTGGAGATGATGATTTTTTTTATTGGGTGCCCTCATTGCAAGCAAGTCTCCTGCAGCACCGCTCAGCAGCGGCCGCTGTGCTGGCTAATGGCAATCCATATTTATAAAACTATAGTCCATCAAAGGAGTATGAATATTTTAAAAGCCATGGACAAATCAAATTGTCTTTGTCAAATTGCACACTCTCCACATTGAATATATTTTATGATTCCTCCTAGTGCAAGAGCCAAGGGTTTCCCGTGCTGGCTGAAAGCCGCCTGCCTAATTTTTGCTTCTGTAAACAGGCAAGTCTCTCCGCTGTTTTAAAGAACTCAATGAGCTGTGGAGATTGACATTTAAGCCATAAAATTGTACTTTATTTGATGAAGTTAACAAATAATGTATGAAGTGGATTTATTTGATGCCTCTGCAAGAACCAGTCGGTTCATCCTCATGGAAACAAATTGGCTGTTCCTGGAGCGCCGTTTGGAGCGGCGGGCAGGCAGCCGAGCGCGCCGAGACGCTCGGGGGGCCGCGACGGGACAAGGACGGCTCCGCGGAGAGGAGCCCGCGCGGGACAGGGGGTCCCTGCGGGGCTGATCGAGCCGATCCCAGGGGTCAGCAGGGACCGGACCCCGGCCCTGTCCGCTGCAGAACTCTTGCATTGGCCCTGTGCCACCAGCTGCCCGTGCGAGCGAGCAGGGCCGCGGGCCAGCGCCGTGATGCTCGGGGAGCGCGAGCGCGGGCAGCGCAGCGAGACGGAGCCGCGGGAGCACGCGGGGACGCCACAGCAAGACCTGCGGCTGATCGCACCGCACGCGCCATCAGGGAAATAAAGTGCCGGCATCGAGGCGGGCCTCACCTCTCCTGTCTGAATCTGACTGCAGAAAGTTTTGCCACATCTATCTTGGGACGTCAGCGAGACGGGCTGATAGCACCACGACAGCCGAGACAGTGCTCATCGTAGCTGACAAATAAATTTGAGAATCATCTGCATAGAAATGGAAACTACTCCATGCTGAGGAATAACATAACACGGTGGCAGCGAATGAGCACAAAATAACCACGGGCCCCGTATAGCGCCCTGGGGAGCCTTGGGAGCAACTTCACTAATGGAAGATGAAAAATCACCCATCGAAACAAAACGCTGTCTATTTGATAAATAAGATCTGAACCGATGGAGAGCAGTACCAGCAAGGCACGCGAGCCGCTTGGGGACGATCCAAGGGGCACCGGGATAACAGCATCCCCGGGCAGCAGCCGACCCGGCACACGGGAGTGCCGGGGTGCTCCAAAGTGTCTCATGCAGCATCGGGGTGAGAAAAGAGAAAACGAGTCACCGGGAGAGCCTGCAGCTGCAGCCGCTGCCGCGCTTGGAAGCTCTGTGCAGGGCGAGTTCCCATAGTCATTTCCATGTTCTGCAATGGAAATTATTTTGCTGTAAGACACTAAAGCATTTGTCAATAAAAAGAGGGACTTACCCTTTCAACATTCATTACAAAAAATGAGAGTTGCTCATTTAAAGAAAAAAAAATCACTGCCTAAGTCAAGCCCTCAGCGTTTTCCGCTGCATTTCCACCTCCACACTCCCTGGCCTGGCGATGAGGACTGCTTATAAACAATTACGTTGTTTGAAAATATATTAATAATTCTGTCAGGTGCATTAACATTGTCCATTGGTTTCTAACAAATTGACACCCTTTTAGCTGAAAGAAATCCTTATTAGTTTTCATTTTGATGGCTTTTCCTGGAATAACTATAAATTATGTTTATTTCACATAATTCCTCCTGTCAGTAGTTATAAATAACCAGTTCATATGGAAATTATGATTTTGGCCTGTATAGGCATGTACCTTAAACATTATCCTGCAGGAGTTCGGGAGTAATGGATCACCTGAGCTTTCATTGATGGACCTTTCTCATTTAAATAGTGGCAAAAATGTATTTGCCAGCAGCCTGCCTATCTCGGGTTTGGCCACTTTAAATACCAACAGCTCTATTGTATCAGTCTTTTTTACACAGCATTTTTCATGCAGCGCATCTCAGAGCACTTTACAGAGCAATTAATTACCGGAGTGGGCGCCGGGATGTCGGCGGATCCGTCGGTTGCTCCGCAGCGGCCGCTCAGTGTCATGCAGGGCTGGCAGGAAGGGAGGCAGCACAGCAGGGCTGGCTTGAAATTGGGTTTCAAGAGTAATTCTTAACTTCACCAACCTTTTCCAAAGCAAGTCCTTCCTTTGCACCCAAACACATCCAAAACACCGGTCCCCACAGCCCTTCCAGACGGCCCACCAAGCCACACAAAATACCCCAACCCTGCAGCTCCCTTCCAGGACAAACCAGGGAAGGGGGACCTTCCTGCCCATATACTCTCATTGCCATTATTTGGTTAATTAGCAGCAAATTGTTTAGGCAATGTAGTTCACCTGTTTCCTCCCTGCCCATGTCTCTGAGCGCAATCCAACCCTCTGCTCCTTTTGGAGCTCCAGGACTTCTCCCAAAATTGTTCTCTGAGCAGTAGCGTATGGGCCTGGTGATCAGCCAAGACACCGTGTCTTCCATTAACAGGAACGTAGCAGAAATGTCTCTGGAGCCGGGAAGGTATCGGGGCTGTGCCAGTCCCGACCGCTGCTTGGCCAGGCAGCTTGGTCTGGCTGGTCCCCAGCATGTGCGATGCTCCCAGGGAAATGCCTTGGAGCAACCAGGAGTTGCTCCTCGTTGAATTGCCCCTCGCTAGGAGCCAAGTGCCTCTCCGGAGCATCCAAGCAGTGGGGGATGCAAAAAAGAGGCTCCACGTGGATTTGGGGAAACCTCCCCCTGTCCCTGGGGACTCGTCCTCCCCGAGCCAGGATTCCCAACCCGAGCTGCATGGAGCCCTCGCGCCGGCCCCGCGCTGGGAGCTGGGAAGGGCTGGTCCAGCCGCAGGGCGCGCGCCGGAGCCGGGCGCCCACGGAAGACAAAGGCAGCTCGGAGCCATATGGGCCGCGCGTATATACAGTACGCAATCAACAACACATCCTTCAGCCCGGGTCTGTTTGAAACCTTCCAACATATGTTCTGCTAACAGTTTAACAAATTGATTGCTAATGTTATCCTGCTCGGAAATCTGGCAGAACGGGCGGGAGGGGAGCAAAACAAAAACAAAAGCATTCCTACCTCCACAGAAAAGCACCAGAAACGCTATTAGGAAAGGCTTCGGGTGCCTGACAGGAGAGGATTTCATGCCAATTTGTGTGCTCGTTGGAAAAATCATTTATTAAAAAGAAGATATACCTTCATGTTAGTGAGATGAGGGTGTAAAACTGAGCTGGGTCTCCCACTGCTTCAGCTCTATAACTCAAGTTATATTCATCAGAGGCATATATTTAAATCATAGCTTACTTTGCTTTGTGTTCTGAAATTTATTAGCCTACTACTTAAATGTTTTATTCATTAGGCCATGTAAATAATGCATGGTTGTTTCCATGGCAATTTAACCCTTTCTCTCTGGGAAGCCCAGAGATTTTCCATTTTGTGCCTGCTTAATTGCCATGATCAGATCTGCCTTTCCCTCTGAGCTGAGGCCAAGGCCATTTTTCTCCTTTTTGTGGTAAATTCATTAGGAAGAAACCTTTTCGCTGGCAAATAAGACGTACCCGGGCACAAACGGGGAGGGGAGGGAACTGTTTGCCAGGTCATTTAGCAGAGTTTGGGCATAGCTAATTTCCCCAGTTTCTGCTTTTCTGCAGGGTTTCTGCTATGCTGTTAATTCCAGGGCTGCAGGACACGGCGGAGCCGCCACCCTGAGACACCAGCTCCTGTCCCAGGGTTCCCGCACACAATCCGCTGCTTCCCGGTGCCGTCCGCGTCCAGCCGATCCCGGGTTGCTGGGGACAGGATCTTGCCGTCGGCCGGGACCTGGCGGTGTGTGCGCTGCCATGAGGTGCTCGCGCTCCGTAATGCATGCTAAACAGTTATTTGGGATGCAGGGGTCTAATTTATGTACTACGTAAAAGTGTCGTGCGCGCGGCGCTGCGGAGCCTGCCTGGCCCTGCCTGCCTGGGAGCAGGGAAGCTCCCGCGCCTCCTTCTAAAAAGCAAGAGCAAGACCCCGAAGCCGTTAAACATCTTATTTCTGTGTCCTTTGGATTTCATTACCAGACCATAACCCATCCTCTACAACCTTTTATCCTAAATAGGGCGTCCTCTCTGTTTTACTGTGATAAAAATTTGCCTGCTCTGTCTCTGGAGTGGTGCACTGGTGGTTCCGCAGACCTCTTGACAGCCGCAGTAACCATCTGATTTAATTTACACTGCTAATATGTTCAGAGCTTCTTCTTTCAGTTTCCCGTGTCTCTCCTCAGGCCTCACATTGCCCCGGTGCTGCTTCCCATGGCACTGCAGAGCCGGGATGGGACAGCCCGGAGCTGCCAGGATGCTGCTGCCTCCGGGATGCTGCAGCCGTCAGGATGGCGCTGCTGCACCGCCAGCACCGGAGCCGTGCAGCCTGCAGCGCTGCATTCCTGCATTCCTGCATTCCTGCATCTCCGCTGGGAGGAGAGCCAGCCTCATGCTGCACAACGGGGCTCACCTCCCCCTTTTAAAGGGAAACGTAGGAAATGGAAGAGGAACCAGAGGCAGTGGAAACTGGGAGGCCTAGAAAATACAGTGCATGATGGAAAATTGGTGGAGTTGGAATTACTTAGTTTAGAGAAGACTGGAGGACTGGTTAAAGTCTTTCAGCATACGAAAGTGCATGATAAAAAGAATAGCTGTCCTTTTCTTTTCATATAAAGGGAAGATTGGAAATAATATACTTGAATTGCAGGTGAGAAAATCCATCTGGGATAAGACAGTGCGACTCCCATCCCGTTACACTGGAGCAGGTCATGGATGATGGAGTCACTGGGGCTGCGGGCCTGGCTGGGCAGACACCAGGGTCCCTGTGGGCAGAGGGTTCTGTGATCTTTGGGAGTTGATTCCCACCCTACGTGCCTATAATTCTTGGTGTAAAAATTGTAATGGCCATCCCAAAGCAAGGAAGACCGTGAGTGAGCAGTTCACACACGTAAGGGCTGTGGAATCGGTGATTTCAGCGCAGCGGCAGAGCACGGCTGTGTGAGAACAGCCTTTTCCTGCAGCTCAGCAGCAGCTCCAGGCACTGCCGGTGCTGCTCGGTGGTGCTGGTACCGGTGCCGGCTTTCCCCGGAGCGCAGGGTACTGGGGCAGCGCTGCTGCACACATCCAAGCTGGAGGCACCGAGTGGGACCAATCCCGTTATTTCATATCCAATTAAGTTTATTTTTAAAACATAACCATCCTGCAAGGGTCTTTTCCATCTAAAATACAGCCAGGAAGCAGGTAGAGGTGAGCAGAGAGAAATCATGGAGCTCTGCAGACCTGAACAGCTGAGATCAATCACCGTGAGCCATGGAGATGAGATCGGGGACAGCATCGCTGCGCCGGCCTTCGGAGGCTTGTAGATCTGCCGGCCGCACGGGCGCCGCTGACGGATGGGAGCTGGGGGGAAAGGGGAGGCAGCACCGGGCAGCGCCCTGCAGCGCCTTGCAGCACATTGCAGCGCCTTGCAGCACCCTGCAGCAGCTTGCAACACCTTGCAGCACATTGCAGCGCCTTGCAGCACATCACAGCGCCTTGCAGCACCCTGCAGCAGCTTGCAGCACATCACAGCGCCTTGCAGCAGCTTGCAGTACCTTGCAGCACATCGCAGCAGCTTGCAGCACCTGTCAGCACGCGCAGGGGTGCAGAGCGGGGCTGCAGCTCGTACACGCAGCGTTGCTCATGTGGGAGCCCCGTGTCGCTGAGCGGCTCCTGGAGGGTTTGGGAAAACAAGCAGCGGAAGAAAGGGTTAACAGTTTATTATATTTTTTCTGAGTGATTTTATCACTGTCGTTAGAACATTCATTGAACTAAGTGAGAAATCCATCAAGACGTGACAGCAATGTGCAGACTAATGGCTGTTAGATGGTAATAATTTTTAATATGATTTTTATTTCACTTAATTTCATATGTGCTTGACAAAAGGTCCTGTGTCACTAGGGAGCTGTGTGGAACTGGGAATATGCGATGTGAAGGTCTATTAAACTGCGTGTTTGAAGCATTTTAAGTCCTAACTTCAGATTCCAGGGAAAACTCTGGCATTTTCACTTCTTTTGGCAAGAAGTGGCTGTGGCAGCAGGCAGGGCCGCGCAGCTCCGCAGGTGGGACGCCCTGGGTACTCGCTTCGCCTCCCAGCTCGGCTTCAGCAGCAGCGCTGTCCTGGCGGCTCCTCGCACCCTGCGCCTGTGGGAATTGGTCACGTTACGCTTGGTGACGTGGGGCAGGAACAGCAGGACGGGGCAGGATGCCCTACAAATTGCCAGCACCGTCGCTCCCTTTGCTCTGCCGACAGTTCAGGGCTGAGTGACGTGTCCTGCTTGCAAAGGACGAGCACAGAGATGCTGGATATCGCTGCTGGCAAGAGCTCCCCAGCAGCCGCGTGGCCTCCGCGCGCTCCCGCGCGCTCCTGCTCGCTGGGACCTGCTGTCCTGGGGCTGGGGCCGCGGCTCCGTTCCCCAGGGGCAGCTCCCTGCGTCCTTCCCTGCTGCAGCCCCTTGCAGAGGGGTTGGAGGTTTGTGATCATCTGCCCACAGACAGCACTGTAAATTAATAATTAATATTGCTGCCGATAACATTGCTTCCAAGCATGAAACCTACCTGGAGCTCTGAAACATCCCATTGCAACCCTTTTCCTGGATATGACCTTGCTCCACTCTCTGTGAATTCAGCAAATCCCCTAATCCATCATCTCAGTCCTGGACACCGGCACGCAGACCCAGGGAGACTTTTCCTGGCGGATCGTGTTGTAGTTAATGCTGGAGGACCTGAGAGCACCTTCCTCGGCAGCTGGCCCGACTGGAGTTAATTGCAGACCTCAGAAAGGCCCCTGTGCCTTTAAAGCAAGGGAGGGTGCATGTGTACATGCGTGCTTAAGGATATAATATATAATATTTGTAGTAAGAGTCAAATATGGAGGCTATACATTCCTCTGATAAATGGGAGTCTTAATAGAAAAGCCTGAGATAGATAGATTTTACACAATATGACACTGGTTTAAGGAAGCAATATCAACCATTGTTTAATGTAATAAAAAGCCAGAGGTGTAAGAAATGATGGTAATTCTATTGTAACTGAACTTGAAGATCCCTGTCAAATATGAGTGTGAATGTGGCAGTTATTTTAGGTGTGTTTGTAATCTTTGCAGGCGTTTTGTCAAGGAGGCACTGTGATATTAGTAAGAGTGCACAAAGGCTCGGCAATGGTGTCATGCACAATTAATGTCCCCAGGTAGCAACTCCATTAGTCTTATGAAGTGAGCTCACAAATGGGAATACTAATGGGGACGCGCCTTGGGGCATTGCTGAGCTCGCTGTGAGTTTATTTCATACCCTTTATGCTCAACACAAAATTTACCTAGCCTGGATTTAAAATGTGTCTCATTACAGAGGCAGCATCTTTTTACTCCAGTGCTTCCCTTTTAACATGCAAGATTTGCAATTCTAATCATATCAAAACCTGACTACTCTTGCTAAAAGGGGGGAAAAAAAGGATAAATAAATGGGAAAAATAATCTTATGATAAAGACTGTCTGGGGTTTTAATCTTCCCTGACAGGCTTTCCTCGTACGTACACACTGCTGGCACACGCTGGTGCTCGCGGCGGCCGCGCGGCTCCGCGGGCCCTGCGGGACGCGCGTCGGGATGCGCCTCCGGCCACGCTCTGGGCTCCGGCGGGATGGGAAGTTGGGGGAAGTTTCCGGCTCTGCCCAGCGCTGGGCTGCGTGCGAGGAGCGCGCCGGGAGCGAGCGCACGGCTCTGCCCGCGGATGGAGCGCGCTGGGGTCTAGAGCCTGGATTAGAGCGGGGAGGTCTCCTCGGCCAGGAGGAGTTCCCGAAGCCGAAACCCAAAAAGGCAGCACCCAAAAGGCTGCACCCAAAAGGCAGCACCCGAAAGGCAGCACCGCAGCGAGCGGGGCCGGCAGCCGCCGCTGCTCCTGAGGGAAGGGGCAAAGCCCCCGATCGATACCCGGAGCGGCTCCGCGCCGAACGTGGAGCCTCCTCGCACCAAAGGGCCGGATGAGCCCTGGCAGATTTATCTCCACACCCCGGCTCAATCTTGGTATTGGATTTGTAATCACAGGCTCCAATTTTAGTGGAATAAATATACTAACAAAACTAATAGTTTGTTAGCTGCAAGGTAGGGACAATCAAAGTGTCTGCCGTGAAATACACGGCTCCTCGGGAGAAACCCCGACATGATGAAGACATTTAGAGTTTTATTTTTTTAAATAAATATATAGTGCGGTGTCAAGCTGTTCCCGGAGCATGCTGCTCGCCGCACTGCATGCGCGCGCCCAGCGGGAGGGAGGGCTGCAGAAGTTCACCGGCGTGTAACTGTCTCCAGTCGCTGCACGGGCTGCATCGGGAGAGGACATAAACCAAAATGACTCCTCAGGAACCCAGAGGAGAAGCAGGAACTGTTTGGAGGAGAATTATAGCTATGGGTGAAATTAGATGTACTCAAAGCCCCAAGGCTGAGAGAAATAAAAAGCATTTTAAATGGAGTGTAGAATTCATATTCCTCAGTCACTTCCAATAAATAAATCCTTGACAATTTTTTCTGTAAACAGTGGTTACACTTTGCTCCATTGTCTCCACGTTGCAGGCTCCGGGCGGCTCCCGCGAGCGCTGCGCCGGGGCCCGCGCGGCGCCGGGGCCTCGTCCCCCGCAGGAGCCGCGAACCCGGCTCCTGCAGCCTCTCCTGCACCCGCAGCCCTTCCCGGCACTGGGAAGCGCCGCGGCCGCAGGATCCCGCAGCCCCGCGGCGCCGGGCCCGGGCCGCGCGGTAGCAACGCGGCCTCGCGAGCTCCGCTGCAGGGCCGGCGCCCGCAGAGCCCCGCGCGGCAGAGCGCGCCGGGCTCACAGCCCGGGCAGGTTCCCGCTTGTCTGTGCGCGGGAGGCTGCAGCGTCGGGGTGTCCGTAAAACCTGGGCCTGCTGGAAAATGCATGCAACGGTTTCTGCTGGAAAAGGCACCTTCATCAGGCCTGAAATATTTGCAAGAGGTGGCAACGCTGTCCATGCTGGTAACTCTTTTTAAGGCTGAAATGCATCACTCTGGCTTTTCATTTTTGAGTGATTTAATGATATTTTGGCCTGATTGAAAATAATTGGCCTAAGCCATTCCTCAGGGTTTCGTTTTGCAGGGACGCTCTGACCTGCACATCCTCGGCACAGCTGAGCTGGGTGACGGGTCTGCCCAGGTTTGCCTGGCGTCTCCCATCGCTTTCCAAGCTCCACGGGCACTGAGGAGCCTCCCGGCCCTGCACCGGGATCTCACCAGCGTTTGGCACTTGCTGCTGCACCCGCAGGCATCGGAATGGGAGGGAATCACTGCATCCTAGGCGGTCAAAGGCAGCAGCAATAGGAGCAAGGAGACCGGAAGGATTTTCCTTTATTTTTTCAGAGAAGAGGTGTTAAATTTTCGAGTCATTTTAAAAGAAAACTGCAAGACTGCAAGGGGCTTGCTGGCCCTGACTGGCAGAATAAAAGGTGCAGAACCAGTGAATTCAGTCCCACACGGGGTCATTTATTTTTGGCTAATTAAGAGCATAAGATTCTTCTCTTTCTTATGTGCTGTTAGCCAAGTTCATTATTTGCTCTCCCATAAATCATCCTCGGTAGCCAGAGGTACCTCGCTCTGCGCTCGGTGGCCCTGCCGCGGTGCCACCAGCGGCGCCCTGTCCCCAGGCCCCAGCGCGCGCAGCCGCCTGCGCCCGATGCGGAACCGGAGGGACCCAAACCCGGCGGCACCGGAGCGAGCCCGGAGCACCTGGGCTCTCCATGCGCCAGCCCCGGGTTCAGCCTCTGCGCCGGTGGGCGCCAGCAAATTCACCAAACTTTTTGTAACTAGCGAGTTATTGAGTGTCACTTCAGCGCAGCGCGTGTGGAAAGTGCGTGGAAGGTGCCAAGAATGCTGCATAGTCTTTAACTATTACATTAAGCATCTGCTGCTGCCATTTATGGATCA
This sequence comes from Tinamus guttatus, assembly GCF_059628265.1. Classification (NCBI taxonomy): domain Eukaryota; kingdom Metazoa; phylum Chordata; class Aves; order Tinamiformes; family Tinamidae; genus Tinamus; species Tinamus guttatus. The sequence continues at coordinate 4,840,353 of NW_028288760.1, read as the reverse complement.
GATAGCATTTTACTCTGGAGATATTTGATTTTATTACCTTCTAGGGAGAGAGCCAAACAAGTGTTCTTATTGATTTGCACATTAAATATATTAGTAATAAAACAACATCTCTGTAAACCGATTGTAAAATCAATATTAATTGGTACCAAAATATCACAAGTAGTTGAATTACAATTAAAGAGGGTGGCTCCGACGCCTCGGCGCAGTGCGGAGGTGACAGTGCCACGCCGAGAGGGCCCAGAGCCGAGCAGAGCCGCAAGCAGCCGCACCAAGGAGACGCGGAGAGCGGTGGGAATTGTCCGGGAGGGCAGAGGCCGCTGGGATTCGGGTCCCGGACAGCGACTCGCTTTGGT